>NW_026652285.1:77734857-78313103 GCF_009828535.3 Hylobates moloch
TATTGGTTATTCTAGTTATACATTCATCTAAATTTTTTTCAAAGTTTTTAACTTCTTTGCCTTTGGTTTGAATTTCCTCCTGTAGCTCAGAGTAGTTTGATTGTCTGAAGGCTTCTTCTCTCAACTCGTCAAAGTCATTCTCCTTTGGAGGAGGAGAGGTGCTCTGCTTTTTAGAATTTCCAGTTTTTCTGCTCTGTTTCTTCCCCATCTTTGTGGTTTTATCTACTTTTGGTCTTTGATGATGGTGATGTACAGATGGGCTTTTGGCGTGGATGTCCTTTCTGTTTGTTAGTTTTCCTTCTAACAGACAGGACCCTCAGCTGCAGGTCTGTTGGAGTTTGCTAGAGATCCACTCCAGACCCTGTTTGCCTGGGTCTCAGCAGCGGAGGCTACAGAACAGTGCGGATTTTCATGAACCACGAATGCTGCTGCCTTATCGTTCCTCTGCAAGTTTTATCTCAGTGGAGTACCCGGCCGTGTGAGGTGTCAGTCTGCCCCTACTTGGGGGTGCCTGCCAGTTAGGCTGCTCGGGGGTCAGGGGTCAGGGACCCACTTGAGGAGGCAGTCTGCCTGTTCTCAGATCTCCAGCTGTGTGCTGGGAGAACAACTACTCTCTTCAAAGCCGTCAGACAGGGACATTTAAGTCTACAGAGGTTACTGCTGTCTTTTTGTTTGTCTGTGCCCTGCCCCCAGAGGTGGAGCCTACAGAGGCAGGCAGGCAGGCCTCTTTGAGCTGTGGTGTGCTCCACCCAATTCGAGCTTCCCAGCTGCTTTGTTTACCTAAGCAAGGCTGGGCAATGGCGGGCGCCCCTCCCCCAGCCTCGCAGAGGCCTTGCAATTTGATCTCAGACTGCTGTGCTAGCAATCAGCGAGACTCCATGGGCGTAGGACCCTCCGAGCCAGGTGCAGGATATAATCCCCTGGTGTGCCGTTTTTTAAGCCCATCCGGAAAGCGCAGTATTAGGGTGGGAGTGACCTGATTTTCCAGGTGCCATCTGTCACCTCTTTCTTTGACTAGGAAAGGGAACTCCCTGACCTCTTGTGCTTCCTGAGTGAGGCAATGCCTCGCCCTGCTTTGGCTCATGCAGGGTGCACTGCACCCACTGTCCTCCACCCACTGTCTGGCACTACCTAGTGGGATGAACCCGGTACCTCAGATGGAAATGCAGAAATCACCCGTCTTCTGCATCGCTCACGCTGGGAACTGTAGACTGGAGCTGTTCCTATTTGGCCATCTTGGCTCCCCCTCCTGTATATTTTTTAAAACCATGTGCAAAAATTTATCTTTGGCTATCGCAATAATAAAAATGTTTCTTGTGAGAAACAGTTATTGAAGGAACTCATGTAAAGTTTGATTAGCTATAGTTTGTAATATTAGCAGTTACAGGATTAAAAACATTCTTGAAGTTATACTTGGAGTATGAAGTTTCTAACCTATAATTGTCCCTTTTATTCTCCTTTTGAAATCAGCAATAATGATGTTACAGTCTGCTTGGAATAGCAGAATCTGATGTAAAGGTAGCAGTAAATATTTGTAAGGATTTTCACATTAAAAACTCATTAGCAACTTCCAGTGAGATAATTCTTATCTGCTACACTTGAGAAGTATAAGAGTATGTTTATTCTTGCTTCCTTTTAAAAAAAATATATTATATATATATGTATATGTTTTCTCTCCATCTGGAATCATGTGAGATTGCCTTCTTATTAGTACTTAAAGTCACGTATTTGAGAACGACTGAAAAAGTATTCAAAACTGAAGTCTTCTATATTTTTTGTGTATGAAAAGTCAAAACTTTTCTGAACCAAGCCATATTTTCAAAATGAAATGACCAAAAAAAATGAGTAGAGATGGAGGAAAATACTTTGTTTTTATTATTGGCTTCTCTTATTTTAATCAAAAATCTTAATACTCACTGTTCTCTTACCACTTTTTTGCATTTTTTTTCTTATTCTGTATTTCAAATAACCTTCTTTAGGGAGACATTATCTTTTAGTTTTTTAAAGCTTTGTGAATTTATTTCAAAGTTTAATAACTTAGTAAAGTTCAAAATTGTTACTTATTAAACATAAACGTGTAACAATAGATAAAAACTATCTCTACATTGTAAAATTTTATATGAATAGGAATGGAAAACTCTCAAATAATATTTTTAGAGTATGGGATCCAAAATACATAAGATAGATTTGCAGATTAGCATTTTACCCATTAATGAGATTCTCAGGCCATTGTAATTAACGTGTGTCTTAAGTGTTAAAAACATTTACTTCTCTAAAAGTAAACTGATAATTAAAAATTATGTCACAAAATTTTTGTTTCTGCTTAAAATGCCAAAGTGTATATGAACAAGTACAAATATTTTCGTATATAAATACATTAACCAAAATAATTAAAACTCAACCGTTTGATGTCAGACTTTTCAAGGTCTTATTATAATTGCTAATTGATATCTAACATAATTGATGAAACTATGCTTGATGTTTAGGTATTTTGCTAATGTTTGATATTTGTAAGAGGCTGCCAGTATTCTGGGTTAAATCCTTTTAATAAATCTTTTTTTATTATTTATTATTATTATTTTTTAATTTTACTTTAAGTAGTGGGACACATGTACTGAACGTGCAGGTTTGTTACATTGGTATACATGTGCCATGGTAGTTTGCTGCACCTATCAACCTGTTATCTAGGTTTTAAGCTCTGCATGCATTAGGTATTTGTCCTAGTGTTCTCCCTCCCCTTTTCCCCCACCCCTCATTAATTAATCTTAACTTTTGTTTTCAGGCCAGAGTTACAGCAAGTTACTGTTGATGGTCTGGAAGTTCTCATTCCAAAGGATCCAATGCACTTTGTAGAAGAAGTACCACACTCTAGGTTTATTGAGTGTAGGTATAAAGAAGCTCGAGCGTTCTTTCAGGTTAGAGACAACCAAATGTGTGCTTATAAATTAAAGAAAATGTTGGGATTATTTTTAATATCTGAGGGTGGTAAGATGAAGGGGCTTATGGAAAATAGAAAAGTAAACATCCTTTTTTGATATGTCTCTTTTCTTCTAGATTGTTTTCTTTCAGTTTTTTTAGAAGTAGATTAAAAATTAACCTTAAGAAACTATTTTCTAAGTCAATCCGTTGATATTTATTTATTGTTTTATTTGAATAACTTTAATAGATTTAGCACTGGCTTCTGCCTTAAGATAGCCCATTAACTTTGTGAAAGGTGGTGTATTCTCAGTCCAAGTAGGATAAAGCCACTGTAGAAGATGGACCATGTAGATTTAGAAAAGACTTCATGAAAATACAGTTTGTTTCAGAGTTGGCATTGAGTATAATTTTTTTGCATTTATGAAGGTTTTTGAAGATAAATGCTACACAAAGACCAGATGCTTTTAAAACTTTATTCTCTTGCTGCAGCTTTCAATTCAAAAAACATTTATTGCGTTCTGCAGACTTCTGGCCCTGGGGATATAAAGATGATTTTGAAAGGCATGAAAGTTCAGCTCTAAGAGCTGACGTGAAACACAGAGATACAGTGAAAACAGGCAAATTTACAATGGGGTTTTGGTACCCGAATTCTTTCACTTGCCCTTTATTTTCTGGGGTTCCCTGCCAAGAAAGCTGTGTCCACAAGGGATATGAAAATGAAGTATATTACTGTCAAGTGCCCAAGACCTATAGATCTGAGGTTTCTCTAATACAGTGTACTGGCACCTAAAGCTGAGGCCTGACAGCCCAAGTGGGCCTTCCTAGCCCTATTTCCTTAAGTCATTGTGGAGCTGTGAAATTTATGCAGCCAGCCTCATGAATACAAAGCTGAAAAACAACATGTGTGGATGGGCCTACTCGAGTAGAAAAGTGTTGCCTGACATATGCCTACCACATAATAACAGGAAGTGGAAGAGATGGAGTTTTGTGCTTAAACTTGACCGCTCTTCCTGTCCTAAGGGAGTTTGCTGTGGTCGTCATCTCTATTATAGCAATAATCACAGTGAATTATGGATATCTGTCTTGTCCTCTTACTAAATTTTTTGAACTTTTTGATAACAGGAGTGTTCTTTTGTTTACCTGTGTTGGCCCAGTATCTACTGTACCTGGCACAAAGAAAAGATCCAGTAGGGTCAGTTCTCAAATTAAAGTGAACATACATGCATTTGAACACTTGATGGCGCCAAACAGTCTTAAATGTAATGCTTTGTGTAAAACAATGAATTAATCTAATAGACCTCGTAAAGCAGCCTCCTTTCTTTTTTTAAAATAATTTTTAAAAAGCAACTTTAAATACATAAAAGCTGCAAGTACAGTACCGATAACTTTTTTTTTCTGAACCACTTGGGAGTAAGATGTTGACCACAACTTCAAAAAAATGTAGTGTTTTTTAAAAAATAGGAACATTATCTACATGTCCTAATATGAAAGTTAGGAAATTGACACATACATTTTTACCATTTAATCCCTATTCAAGTTTTGTCAGTTGTCCCAGTAATAACCTTTGTGATAAAAAGATTCGATTCAGAATCACATGTTGTCTTAATTTTCCTGTCTCTTTGGTCTTCTTCAGTCTGGGACAGTTTCTCAGTTCTTTTGTTACTTTCATGACTAACACTTTTGAAGATTACAAGCCAGATGTTTTGTGCAGTGTCCCTCATTTGGGGTTTGTCCGGGGATTCCTCATGTTAGATTTAGGTTATACTTCTTTAGAAGGTATAGAAGTGGTGCTGTGTTCTCATTACATCTCACTGGGCACTGCATAATTTTGATTTGTCCCATTACTGTTGATATTCACATTGTTCACCTGATTAAAGTGCTGTGTGAAACTTCATATCTTTACCACTATGAAGTTTCTGTTTTTCCCTTTATAATAATAAGTGTCTGGCAAGAAGTTACTTTAAAACTATGTAAATATTGTTTTCCTCATTACATTTTCAATTTATTTGTTCATATCAATATAAATTCATGGTTTCCTATTTTACCTTGTGGGTTATAGTCCATTATTTTCATTATTTATTTTGATCTTCAGATTGTTCCATATTTGGCCAGTAGAAACTCCTTCATAATGCTTTCTGTGTCTTTTTGACTTGTCTCCATTGTTTTTTGAACACTTTATTACTTTTTGGCACTATAAAATATTCTGAGTTCATCTTATAATTTTTGTACCTCCACCCTGGGATCAGCCAGTTCTTTAAGTCCTGTTTCCCTTTAGAAGCCAAGACCTGGATGCCAGGTGTACCCATTGCTCTTTGGGTTTTGCTGCAGACAGTTTCTCTCAGTGGACAGGGGTAGGGTATATATGTCTGTGTGTATTTATTTCTGTATCTGTCTATTGAAGCCTCTGCATTCACATTGATATCTCCAGTCCAGTTAAAAGTTCCAATTAAACAACAGAGTTCATTTCCATATTTGTGACTCCCTTTTCAAATCGTGAGAAATCTTTCTCCCATTGTCCTTAATATTTACTTAGTTGTTCAGTCTTCCTGTATGTAACCTGTCTTCCAACACATGTCCTCCCCTCCCTACCCCCTGTTCTTCTCACCCTACCTGGGCACTGCTATCTCCTGCTGGGCTGCACTCAGGTAGAGGCATTCTTCTTACCCTGTTCAGGCTCTGTCTTCCCACACCTGGCTGCTCTTCTGCAGAGAGGCTTTCCTCACCCTGCTTGGGCTCTGACTCCCCACACTGGACACTCTCCTACCCTCTTCATGTGGATGTCCTCATTACCTGCCCAGGCTCTGATACCCCATATCAGGCAATCCCTTTGCTCAAAAACCTTTCTTGCTCTGCCCCATCTAATGGTTTTATTACTGAATAGTTCAGGAAGGGGGGAGACTTTATTTGCTTTTAATTATTTTCTCAATCTACCATGAAGTTCAAAAACTAGAATAATATACCTTTTCCTGAATTTGATTTTGTTTTAGCAAAAACCATCACGAGATAATTAATGAGCTCCAGCCTGTTGAATATCAGTGAAAAACCAAAAGGAAAGTTGGAAATACCTGTACACCTGGCCTAGGAATATCTAGATAGCAACATTTTTGTTTTACTTCTACTAATTTGCTCTAAGATTTTGGGCGATTTTCTGAGCCTTAGTTTCCTCATCTACAATAAAAGTCAGTACCTTCTGTCATCTTATTCTTTGATATAAGATTTGTGCTTTTGGATTCCAGGATTCTTTTTGGGCTTTGTGTCCCCGTTCACTGACAGAACAGGAAAAATTAAATAAACATGATATTTAAATTAGGATATTAATTTTGTCTTTTTATAGAGGTATAGTAATCCTGAGATTTGTACTCGGGATTTATTTTTATTTGTTTACTTATTTATTTTAACTTGTATTTTAAGTTCAGGGGTACAAGTGCAAGTCTGTTACATAGGTAAACTTGTGTTGTAGGGGTTTGTTGTACAGATTTTTTCACCACCCAAGTATTAAGCCTAGTACCTATTAGTTATTTTTCCTGATCCTTTCTCTCCTCCCACCCTCCAAAAGGACCCACTGTGTATTGTTCCCCTCATGCATCCATGTGTTCTCATCATTTAGCTCCCACTTATAAGTGAGAACATGAAGTATTAGGTTTTCTGTTCCTGTGTTAGTTTGCTAAAGATAATGGCCTTCAGCGCCATCCATGTCCCTGCAAAGAACATGATCTTGTTCTTTTTTATGGCTGCATAGTATTCCATGGTGTATATATACTATATTTTATTTATCCAGTCTATCATTGATGAGCATTTAGATTGATTCCATGCCTTTGCTATTGTGAATAGTGCTGCAGGGAATACACACATGTATGTGTCTTTATAATAGAATGAATGATTTATATTCCTTTCAGTATATACCTGATAATGGAATTGCTGGGTCAAACGGTATTTCTGTCTTTAGGTCATTGAGGAATCACCACACTGTCTTCCACAATGGTTGAACTAATTTACACTCCCACCAACCGTGTATAAGTGTTCCTTTTTCTCTACAACCTCACCAGTATCTGGGGTTTTTAATTTAATTTAATTTAATTTTTTTTTTACTTGTTATAATAGCCATTCTGACTGGTATTAGATAGTATCGTATTGTTTTTTATTGCATTTTCTAATGATCAGTGATGTTGAACTTTTTTCATACGATTGTTGGCCACATGTATGTCTTTTGAAAAGTGTCTGTTCATGTCCTTTGCCCACTTTTTAATGGGGTTGTTTGGTTTTTTTCTTGTAAATTTGTTTAAGTTCCTGATAGATGCTGGATATTAGACCTAATATCTAAAGTTTGCAAACCATAGTTTGCAAAAATGTTCTCCCATTCCATAGGTCATCTGTTTACTCTGTTGATGGTTTCTTTTGCTGTGCAGAAGCTCTTTATTTTAATTAGATCCTATTTGTCAGTTTTTGCTTTTGTTGCGATTTCTTTTGGCATCTTCATGAAATTTTTGCCTGTGCCTATGTCCTAAATGGTATTGCCTGGGTTGTCTTCCAGGGTTTTTATAGTTTTGGGTTTTACATTTAAGTCTTTAATCTATCTTGTACAGGATATTTTTAAATGAAAATAAAGTATGTATACTATAATTTTTAAAATTTATAACATGTTTAAGGTATATAGCCGTATGCATGTATGCACTTTAACACATACAAGGATCAGTTCTAAGAAATGGAATTTCTGGCTAGGCGCCATTGCTCACACCTGTAATCCTAGCATTTTGGGAGGCCAAGGTGGGTGGATTGCCTGAGCTCAGGAGTTTGAGACCAGCCTGGGCAACATGGCGAAACTCTGGCTCTACAAAAAACACAAAAATTAGCTGGACATGGTGGTGTGCACTTGTAATCCCAGCTACTTGGGAGGCTGAGGTAGAAGAATCACTTGAACCCAGGAGGTGGAGGTTGTAGTGAGCCGAGATCATGCCACTGCATTCCAGCCTGGGCAACAGAGCAAGGAGACTTTGTCTCCAAAAAAAAAAAAAAAAAAAGAAAGAAATGGAATTTCTGAGAGTATCATGTTAAGAAAAGTAGATTGGGGTGGGAATATGTCCATATGGGGGCAGTACCAGCAGGAGGTAACTATCAGACCTGATGTTTTTGTAGAGCACAAATTTTTCATATTTGCTAGTTAATCCTTTCAATCACTCTGTATAATAAGGCAAGGATTCTTTTAACAGGTAAGAAAATTGATGCTTCAAGATGTCAGTTACACAGTCATCGTTGGTTGAGCACGGACTAAATCCTAGGTCTCTACCTCTTAACTCCAGGCTTTTCCTACTACAACAAGCATTATAACATGTATCTCTCATTCCAGTCATTTGTTGTAAGAGCACTTATGGCTTTGAGGAAAGGGATGTATTCAAATTGAAGGGATCCTGTGTAATTTGTATATTCTGTAGACAGTGACTTATCTGCAAGAAATTCTTCTTACTGAAGGTAGGGTACTTTTTGCTTAAGATTCATGCAGTCCATCCAGGATCTATATTCTTGCCTACTATATTATCAAAGAATTATGGGATATTTTAGGATGTTGCAGGCCCGGGAAGGGCTTAGTCAATCATTTATTCATTTGCCTATTCATCAGTATGTGTTTTTCAGATATTATGTGCCAGGCACCATTCTAAACCTGTAGATACAGTGATGAGGAGATGTAGTACTTGCCCTCAGGGAACCATCTTTACAGTCTAGTGGAGGGAATATAAAATAAAATTGATGATTAGGATTAAATATGATATGAATTATAGTAAAAGTATTTACAAGTGGTAACTATTATAAGCTTGTTAAGGAAAAAGATAATTCATTTGTCTTTGTATATCTAGAACCAAACATAATTCTTTGTTCTGTAAATGTTGAATAGAAACACTTCCTGAATAGGAACATTGGAAGAATAAATACATACGTCTTCTTGGGAAAATCGGGGAATGTTTTGCAGAGGTTGGAGCTGAGACTTGAAGGATTTTGTTGGTCAGGGCCATATCAGACAAAGGAAACAACAGGTGCAGAGGCTTGAAAAGTTGTGGTATATTTGAGGAGTTACAAGTTATTGTGGTATATTTGGGGGTTTACAAGTTATAAGATGAAGTGTGAGGAGAGTGCAGATGAGGCTGGACCCCAGTAGTCAGGAACCAGAACACAGTGTTTATGTCCACCGGGACAAGAAGTTTAGATTTTGTCCCATAGGTAGCAAAGCAACACTATAGAATTTACAGCACTTTCCTCAGCTCCAGAGCACTCTAAAAACGAAGAGAATTAGAAAACCAAGATGAGTAAATGATATATATGACCTTACAATTTGCAAGACATTTTTCTCCTTCAATCTTCACAGCAGTCCTGCGAGGTATAATAATTACCTTTAAACTACAAATGAGAAAAGTAGATAGAGGAGAGATTTGTTTATTACATTCTTTCATTCATTCAGCAAATATTCAGGCACTACTCTACCCACTGGAAATATAATGATAAAATGAATTCACTTTCCTCATAGAAAGTGAGGATGATATGCACATGGTTACAGCTAAAAAGAAGTGTGCTAGATTTGATAATCTGATTCAAAATCTCAGGCTTTTTCTACTATACTACACAGTCTCTAAAGACCAATAGAATCACTGAATGGTGAAAACATTATTAAATTCTTTTTGTTTCAGCTATGTTTGTAGCTCTCATAATTAGCCTTATTTTATCCTGACTGTCCAGCTACTAAATTGCAATGTAAAGGAGGGAACTGATAAAAGGATGTCTCATCCTTTGGGAATCCTGGTTCTATTCTTTCCCTTTTAATTTATCTCTCCAAGAATCTACTCTTTATTTTAATGTGGGACAAGTAACTATAAAATGTGGTTTTTATAATAGAAAAAAGATTATATGGGGTTAGTTTTCTTTTTTTTTCCTCCTTTCTTTTTTTTTTTTTTTTTTTTTGAGACAGTCTCATTCTGTTGCTCAGGCTGGAGTGTAGTGGCGTGATCTTGGCTTACTGCAACCTCCACCTCCCGGGTTCAAGTGATTCTCTTGCCTCAACCTCTCGAGCAGCTGGAACTATAGGCGCAGGCCACCACTCTCAGCTAATTTTTGTGTTTTTAGTAGAGATGGGGTTTTGCCATGTGGACCAGGCTAGTTTTGAACTCCTGACCCCAAGTGATCCACCTGCCTTGGCTTCCCAAAGTTCTGGGGTTACAGGTGTGAGCCACTGTGCCCAGCCTGGGGTTAATTTTCAAATTTAATTCAGATGCCACAGAAAGGTTCCTAGCAATTTAGAAATGGCTGTAATAGCTGACTATTTATTATATCTGTAGCAGTACCTTGATGATAACACTGTGGAAGCCGTGGCCTTTCGGAAGAGTGCAAAGGAATTACTGCAACTAGCAGCGAAAACATTAAACAAATTGGGAGTACCGTTCTGGCTGAGCAGTGGAACTTGTCTAGGTAAAATTTTTATGACTTTCCATTTGTCTTTCTGTCATTTTGTCCTCTGGCTTTAGGGATTACTGCTTGAGATGACAAAATATCAGTGATATTTGAAGTGTCATATGTATAGACAGAATAAACATGAGTGCATGCAGCAAGGATCTATTGATTTCCTTAAAGAAATTAATTTGAGAAATAAAGAAAGAAAGGCCATGTTTGTGTTTACTCATAATTATAAATAATATGTATAAAATTTATATCAGAACATGTAGACTATACAATAGCCCCCCCCTTATCCATGGACAATACATTCCAAGACCACCAGTGGATGCCTGAAATCTCCGATAGTACTGAACCCTATACACGCTGCTCTTTCCCTGTACATACATACCTATGATGATGTTTAATTTATAAATTAGGCACAGTAAGAGATGAACAACAATAAACAATAAAATGGAACAATTTTAACAATACTATAATAAAAGTTGTGTGAGTGTGATCTCTCTGTCTCTCAGAGTATCTTATTTTACTGTGCTCACGGTTATTCTTCTTATGATGGTGTGAGATGATAAAATGCCTACATGATGGCATGAAGGGAGATGAAGGATGTAGGCGCTGTGATGTAGTGTTAGTCTACTATTGAAAATTTCCTGGGAGAATCGAGGAATGTGTCACAGAGGCTAAATCTGAGCCCTGAAAAATTTGATTTAACACTTCTGAATTGTTTATTTCTGGAATTTACCATTTAATATCTTCAGATCGTGGTTGTCCACAGGTAACTGAAACTGCTAAAAGCAAAACCACGGATATGGGGGGACTACTATAGTTGATTCTCAGATAATCCTTAAATTAGCATTTTATTAGCATTTTATTATTTCTATCCCAAAGATTGTTATTGCCTTTTTTTATAATTATAAGAAACCCTCTATTTCTTTACTTACATACCATTCAAACAGCTTGCACTGCACCAAATGTTTCTAATGAGAGGAACAGTAAAGGCAGTGTCATAAGGTCTTCCATCAACCTTTCCTAGGTCATTGGTAGTATCACTAACTAGACATCACTGTTCATCTGACATGGACATACAGACTTTTCTACAGTCCTTAAGCAAGTTGCTGTTAGAATCTGTGAGTGATTTCTGGGTCTCTGTCCACTGTCCACTAAATCAAACTTCTTTGGAATTTAGAATTATTTAGAATCTTAAATTTTGTTTTGTTTTTATTTGTTGTCTCTTATCATGATAGTTAATTATAGCTATATTTGCTTTTTCTTTATAGTAACCATATCTATACACAAGTTAATTCAACTCCTGCCTTTATAGGGATAGGGTTGCCATCCAATTTATTGTTCAATTCAAGAGACTCGAGGGTGAAAGGAAGCACCATTAATAATGATGTTGGTACAACAGGCATAAACTGGGATATATGGTTATCCTATCTATTAGCCTTTGTTGAAAATTTACATGGTTCTTCCTGCCAAGGAGCTTACTACTAGAATAAGCCAAAAAAACAAACAAACAAAAAAAAAAGTACATCTCACACATTTATGTGATATTTGCTTTAAGGTTTAATTTTTTAGAAACAAGATTGTTTTATAATGTGTGTCATCAAAGACACTTCATAGTCATTTGACATGATTTGTTTTGAGTTTTCAGTCCCATGGTTTTCTTGACTTAAGGGCACTTATGAGGGAGTTGTATTAGATGATTTTTAAGAAAACTTTTATTTTTAATTGTTTATAATTCTTTAATAGAATTATTTTAGAATTCCAAACAATATTAACCAACAGCAATGCCTATAACGATAATCGCAGTCATTTATTTACTTTTGAAATATTGGAATGAAATGATTAGAAAGATCATAGGGGAGACCCAGGAGTCCTTAATAATATTAAGGTACATGTTTTATTTCTTCAGAACAGTGCTATAGCAACGAATTGAGAGCACATACATGGTAAACACTTAGAAATATCATTTGGCAGTGTGTTGAACATGGAAGCTGCTACTGCTTTTCTTTTTCATATGGCCCATCAGGTGGTCACTGTTGAGAGCTGTTAGGTTCTACGAATTATTGCTTAAGAAAAATATATTGGTTAAGCAAAAGAATTAAATATTTTTTGCATATCTTAACAGCCCCCTCTATCACTAGAGATTAATGATTAAACATTCTTATCAGCAACTTAGTATTATTAAAGCTAATGGTTTATTGAGAAACTAAAATATATCATGAAAGTTTTTGAGAAAGCTGAGAGTGCTCAGACAGTAAAAATAGATACATAGATAGAAGGTTCAGGTGACTGCTCAAAGTCATTTAGTTTGAGGTTTAATTTTTAAAAATAATTTTGGTAAAGCATCTTAAGTCTAATCCCGTGAAATAAAATCCATTCTGTAGCCCCAGCCACTCGAGAGGCCAAGGCAGGAGGATCACTTGAGCCAGGAGTTTGTGTACAGCCTGGGCAATATAGTGAGACTCTGTCTCTTTTTAAAAAACGAAAAAAATCCTTGTTACAAATATAATTTATTATAATAACTAATTTTTTCCAAACCTACATTTTGTTAAAAAAATTTAATCTTCTTTTTAGGATGGTATCGACAATGCAACATTATTCCTTATAGCAAAGATGTTGACCTAGGAATTTTTATACAAGATTACAAATCTGATATTATTTTAGCATTTCAGGATGCAGGACTTCCGCTCAAACACAAATTTGGGAAGGTCAGTAACAAAAGTCGGCTTCATTTCATAAGTAACATACCTCAATTGTAAAGTTTATATTAAGCAACTCAGATATGGTTAAGAATGCTACATGTATAATTTTATCACTCAGTATTGACTAGGATGAGTTCAGCAGAAGCCTGTTACCACTTGTAATTTCTGCACTGTCTAGGCAAAAGCAAGAAAATCTGGCTTTCTACTGGGTTGGTGTAAAAGTAATTGTGGTTTTTGCCATTACTTTTGCACCAACTAATAATGATAAGAAAACAAGGATCTTGAACTCTTATAGGTGAATGTATTGCTATTATATTAGGCAACAAGGTAAGATAAAATCAATAAAATGTATAATATACAATTAATATAATAAGTAAGAATCCCACCCACCATACCTGAAGTTGCATTGTTTCTCATGAGTCATTTAATTTATGGATGTCATTATCAACATAAAATATTCCATTGATTGCTAAGGGATAGAAATATAGAATCATTTCAAATAAGTACTTCAATTTCTTGTTTATCTTATATGTCCTAGGCTATAGCAGTTTGCTCAGATGTCAACTAGGGATAGGTCATTGGGGCCTAGATGAAATCTCCCTCTAGACAATTTGGTTCCTATGCCCTAAGCCCATGATCTCTTGCAATCATCTTGTTCTTAATTTGCTTGTCCCCTCGGAGGTGTTATCCTACAAGCAAGTAAAAATATGTTTAGTCGGCCGGGCGCGGTGGCTCACGCCTGTAATCCTAGCACTTTGGGAGGCCAAGGCGGGTGGATCACGAGGTCAGGAGATCGAGACCATGGTGAAACCCCGTCTCTACTAAAAATACAAAAAAAATTAGTCGGGCGTGGTGGCGGGCGCCTGTAGTCCCAGCTACTCGGGAGGCTGAGGCAGGAGAATGGCGTGAACCCAGGAGGCGGAGCTTGCAGTGAGCCAAGATCGTGCCACTGCACTCCAGCCTGGGCGACAGAGCAAGACTCCATCTTAAAAAAAAAATATGTTTAGTCACCAGAAAATTATTTTTTCCATCATAAATAGTTATTTTATTTTACTAAAAAATATAAATAAAATATTTTACTGAGGTCAAAGTCAAGTAACAGAGCTCTAGTTATTCAGCAAACATTTATCAAACATTCACTATAAGTATGGCACTGTCCTCTGCACCTGGGACACAAAGATGAATAAATGATAGTTCTTACCCTTGAGAAGCTCGCTGTCTAATTGGGAGGGGGAAAGACTGCATAAATAATTCTTCTGTGATGAGTGCTGTGGCCGACAGATGTACCAAGTCCAAAGGGAACGTAATTATTTGTATGAAAAGTTTTCTTTAGGGAAATGTTCTCAGAATTATTTATTTTTTTTACCTTAACTTTTATTTTTTTCTTTTTTCCGTGTGTAGTATAATGATCTAAACTTTTTAAGTATGTGGCTATGAGGAATGCCACTTTACTTAAGTACTTATTGATTGATTGTTATGAAGAGACTTATTTCCTCATAGTTTTATTTGGGTTATTAAAGGAAATAATATTTCTTTGGTTCTTTTCCTTTTTTAGTCAGAAAGCTGCTCTGGAATAGGATGTTTCTATTTTTTTCTGCAGTGATAATTACCATAAGTCATTTACTCTGAGTTATCATCAATAGTAAGAAACATTATTTTAGATGCAGTTAAGAAATTAAATGATATGTTACTGATGCATCCCAATTTCAGAGGTGCCTTAACTTGAAAAAATGTGCATCTTAGAATGAATACTCTATGTATATAAAACTTAAGAATCTGTTTATTTTTTTTTTTTTAAAAGGTTTTTAAAAATGTATTTCCTTTGTTTCAGTGTGTGAAGGTTTTCATCTTCCCCATAGGTAGAAGACAGCTTCGAACTATCCTTCCAGGGAAAAGATGATGTAAAACTTGACATTTTTTTCTTCTATGAAGAAACTGATCACATGTGGAATGGAGGCACTCAGGCCAAAACAGGAAAAAAATTCAAGTATGAATCAAACAAGTACTTATTTATAAAGGCACTACAGAAATAATTTCAGGAGGTAGAAATACAGAAGTAACTGAAAATGAAAAGAAAACCAGAAATCTCTTTCAAGACTCCGTTATTAGCTAACACTTTCTTAGCTTACCCACAGAGTCCAGTTATGCCTGTGAAGTAAGAATACCAATAAGGACGGTTTGTGAGGAGGAAGTGTCCCTGGGTTTGTCAGTCCAAGTTGATGACACAGCTGGTCTATTCTCAGTTCTGAGGGGGAGAATGAGAATGGGAACCTGAAGAGCATGGGTTTTAGAGTCAGGCTGACCTGGGAAACCTTAGCTCCACTCTAATTTGTGGCCTTTAGATTTTCTGAACAGTAATCATTTTATCCATTACATTGAGTAATACTGCTATGTGTCAGGCACTATTCTGAACGTTTTACATATATTAACCCATCTAATCCTTGTAACAACCTTCAGAGGTAGATATTCTGAAGCCAGTGTGATTGCTGTTGAATCTCAGCTCTTTATTTTACCAGCTATATTACCTTGAGCAAGTTATTTAACCTCTCTGCCCAAGTTTCCTCAGCTGTAAAATGGAAATTATAGTAGAAATTGCCACATAGAGTGGTTTTAAGGATTAAAAGAATTAATACACAAAAAGAGCTTTGAGGAGTGTCAGGATGTCCTGGGTGCTAAGTAATTATTACCTGCTGTTACTAATACTACTATAGTAGTAGTAGTAGTAGTAGTAGTAGTAGTAGTAGTAGTAGTAGTAGTAGTAGTAGTAGTAGCAGTAGTAGTAGCAGCAGTAGTAGTAGTAGTAGCAGTAGTAGTAGTAGTAGTAGTAGTGGTGGTGGTGGTGGTAGTAAAGAAAACTATTTCTCTTTTTATTCTCATGAGAAATTTACAGATTAGAGACCTGTATAATTATCTCAATATTAAACTGTTACGTCTATTCTTAGAGAACTTCTATAAGAGTGTCACCTTTTTTCTAAGAAAGATAATTTCTAGAGCCAGTATTAGAGTCCTGTTATTCTTAAATTACTTTCTAAGGCTTGAATTTTGACATGATCCAAAACCTGCAAACCTCAAAAGGACTGTTCATTTTCAACTACTACATTTCTGGAGAGAAAAATCTTCTTTCATTCTGCTTTAACAGCTCTTTATAGTAGCAGTGTTTGGGAAGTGTGAAGTGTTCTGATTATTTAACAAGAGAAATGAGCAGTGATAGAACTGTCTGGACAGATGGTGTGAGTCCCAGATTTTCTATCGTGTTACTGTGACCTTAAAAGGCAGAGAAAAGAACAGGAGATGGCTGAGTAGAGTAGTTTCTTTGGAAGATTCCCCCAGCCATATGCTATTTTTATTCTTTTCAGCACTGTTTACTTTAAGAAAATGTAGTATTTTTAACACTACTATTCCTTGGGAATGAAGAAAAACAAAATGTTTAAAGCTAGTCATAGGGTCTTTTTAATGTATTTTAAATTTTTGAATAGATTATATATCACATAGTTAAAATATTCCAAGAATATAAAGGATAGTGTGAAAAGTAAACCTTTCTCCATCCTCTGCCCTTCATTTTCCCATTTCTAGTTGCCGTTTCCAGAGATAACCATGATTACTCATTTCTTATGTATCCTTTCAGAGACAAACATATGCTTGTATACATATAGTGTTTACATTCACCTCTTCCCCTTTACACAAATAGTATTATAGTATATTACACACTGTCTGTTATGTTCTTTTCCTCACATATCTATGTATCTTGGAAAATGTTCCAAATGAGTATGTATAGAAATAGCTACATTTTATTCCATTGTATGGCAATACCATAATTTATTCAACCAATTCCCTACTGATGAATATTTAGGCTGTTTCCAGTAGTTTACTGTGACCCTCAGTTCTGCAGTCACTATCTCTGTCCATATGTCTTTATGCACACGTGTGAAACCCTGTGCAGGATAAAGTATTAGACTCAAATTTGGGGGCTAAAGGGAATATAAGCATATTTCAATTTTGATAGATATTGCCAAATTGCCCTCCAAAGATGCTTCCCCAATTTATATTCTCAACCACATGGTTTGAGAATATGGGTTTATTTTTTAAAAGCGCACTATCTATAAAGAGACGTAAACTTGCTCAATATTTGCCACTAATCAATAACTAATCAATTACTTGTAATCAGTAACTAAATCTACCATACACCACATATAGTTGGGAGCACATTGGAATTATTGTTGAAACTAGTCGGTATAATGTATCATCTCACCTTCTCCGAAGGTCTTTTTGTCTTTATAATAACCTATTTTTTATTTTATATATAGTTCATTCTGAGAAAAGCTTAATAATATAGAATGCTTACTATTTTTTAAAAGGCAGAAGAGGAACTCAAGAAGGAAGAAAAAAGATTTTCTTTCTAAACTGCTCTGCAGGCCTACAGAATGATATCTTTGGTCCTAAGATTTAACAATATATTAAAAGTAATAATAAAGATATAGCTACCAGGATATCTGCTAGCTATCTGGCACTATGGTAGGTAGTTCATATATATATAAAATCTGGTTAATCCTCATACTATCCCTGTGGGTTCAGTATTCTCACCTCCGGTTAGATATTAGGAAACTAAAGCTCAGAGTGAAGTAACTTACTGAGGCTTTTGACTGTTAATGGCAAGACCAAGATGTAATGCCAGACCTGTTTGACCCTTAAGCCTAAATGCTTTCTTCTTAGAGTTAATAGGTTAAGTGAATTAGTACATCTAATGCATTTAGAACAGTACCTGGCACATTGTAAGTATTGTGTAAGTAGTAGCTACTGTCAGTACTGTATTATTATTACTGTTACTGTTATTATTACCATGCTGCACTGGCATAAGGTATAGTACCTTCAGCACAGTGGTAAATTGGATGAGTAATTTTCTAGGCAGGCATTTTCTTCCTCCGTCTCATAATACTCATTCCGTCTTTAGTTCTCAGTCTTTCACTTCTCTATAGGAAGCCCTTCTTTTACCTGAAATCCAAATTCCATTTAAAAATATTGACTGGATTCTTTATTCTGTTTTTCTCCAGCATCCAAATCTGCCAATAATAAAAGTAATAAATATAATAACTATGACTCCAGAATGTGAAGTTTTTATTTTTTTTATTTTATTTTATTTTATTTTTTTTTATTATACTTTAGGGTTTTAGGGTACATGTGCACAATGTGCAGGTTTGTTACATATGTATCCATGTGCCATGTTGATTTCCTGCAGCCATTAACTCGTCATTAGCATTAGGTGTATCTCCTAATGCTGTCCCTCCCCCCTCCCCCCACCCCACAACAGTCCCCGGAGTGTGATGTTCCCCTTCCTGTGTCCATGAGTTCTCATTGTTCAATTCCCACCTATGAGTGAGAACATGCGGTGTTTGGTTTTTTGTCCTTGCGATAGTTTACTGAGAATGATGTTTTCCAGTTTCATCCATGTCCCTACAAAGGACACGAACTCATCATTTTTTATGGCTGCATAGTATTCCATGGTGTATATGTGCCACATTTTCTTAATCCAGTCTATCGTTGTTGGACATTTGGGTTGGTTCCAACTCTTTGCTATTGTGAATAGTGCCGCAATAAACATACGTGTGCATGTGTCTTTATAGCAGCATGATTTATAGTCCTTTGGGTATATACCCAGTAATGGGATGGCTGGGTCAAATGGTATTTCTAGTTCGAGATCCCTGAGGAATCGCCACACTGACTTCCACAATGGTTGAACTAGTTTACAGTCCCACCAACAGTGTAAAAGTGTTCCTATTTCTCCACATCCTCTCCAGCACCTGTTGTTTCCTGATTTTTTAATGATGGCCATTCTAACTGGTGTGAGATGGTATCTCACTGTGGTTTTGATTTGCATTTCTCTGATGGCCAGTGATGATGAGCATTTCTTCATGTGTTTTTCGGCTGCATAAATGTCTTCTTTTGAGAAGTGTCTGTTCATGTCCTCTGCCCACTTTTTGATGGGGTTGTTTGTTTTTTTCTTGTAAATTTGTTTGAGTTCATTGTAGATTCTGGATATTAGCCCTTTGTCAGATGAGTAGGTTGCAAAAATTTTCTCCCATTCTGTAGGTTGCCTGTTCACTCTGATGATAGTTTCTTTTGCTGTGCAGAAGCTCTTTAGTTTAATGAGATCCCATTTGTCAATTTTGGCTTTTGTTGCCATTGCTTTTGGTGTTTTAGACATGAAGTCCTTGCCCACGCCTATGTCCTGAATGGTATTGCCTAGGTTTTCTTGTAGGATTTTAATGGTTTTAGGTCTAACATATAGGTCTTTAATCCATCTTGAATTAATTTTTGTATAAGGTGTAAGGAAGGGATCCAGTTTCAGCTTTCTACATATGGCTAGCCAGTTTTCCCAGCACCATTTATTAAATAGGGAATCCTTTCCCCATTTCTTGTTTTTGTCAGGTTTGTCAAAGATCAGATAGTTGTAGCTATGCGGCATCATTTCTGAGGGCTCTGTTCTGTTCCATTGATCTATGTCTCTGTTGTGGTACCAGTACCATGCTGTTTTGGTTACTGTAGCCTTGTAGTATAGTTTAAAGTCAGGTAGCGTGATGCCTCCAGCTTTGTTCTTTTGGCTTAGGATTGACTTGGCGATGCGGGCTCTTTTTTGGTTCCATATGAACTTTAAAGTAGTTTTTTCCAATTCTGTGAAGAAAGTCATTGGTAGCTTGATGGGGATGGCATTGAATCTATAAATTACCTTGGGCAGTATGGCCATTTTCACGATATTGATTCTTCCAACCCATGAGCATGGAATGTTCTTCCATTTGTTTGTATCCTCTTTTATTTCATTGAGCAGTGGTTTGTAGTTCTCCTTGAAGAGGTCCTTCACATCCCTTGTAAGTTGGATTCCTAGGTATTTTATTCTCTTTGAAGCAATTGTGAATGGGAGTTCACTCATGATTTGGCTCTCTGTTTGTCTGTTATTGGTGTACAAGAATGCTTGTGATTTTTGTACATTAATTTTGTATCCTGAGACTTTGCTGAAGTTGCTCATCAGCTTAAGGAGATTTTGGGCTGAGACAGTGGGGTTTTCTAGATATACAATCATGTCATCTGCAAACAGGGACAATTTGACTTCCTCTTTTCCTAATTGAATACCCTTTATTTCCTTCTCCTGCCTGATTGCTCTGGCCAGAACTTCCAGCACTATGTTGAAAAGGAGCGGTGAGAGAGGGCATCCCTGTCTTGTGCCAGTTTTCAGAGGGAATGCTTCCAGTTTTTGCCCATTCAGTATGATATTGGCTGTGGGTTTGTCATAGATAGCTCTTATTATTTTGAGATACGTCCCATCAATACCTAATTTATTGAGAGTTTTTAGCATGAAGGGTTGTTGAATTTTGTCAAAGGCCTTTTCTGCATCTATTGAGATAATCATGTGGTTTTTGTCTTTGGTTCTGTTTATATGCTGGATTACATTTATTGATTTGCGTATGTTGAACCAGCCTTGCATCCCAGGGATGAAGCCCACTTGATCATGGTGGATAAGCTTTTTGATGTGCTGCTGGATTCGGTTTGCCAGTATTTTATTGAGGATTTTTGCATCAATGTTCATCAAGGATATTGGTCTGAAATTCTCTTTTTTGGTTATGTCTCTGCCAGGTTTTGGTATCAGGATGATGCTGGCTTCATAAAATGTGTTAGGGAGGATTCCCTCTTTTTCTGTTGATTGGAATAGTTTCAGAAGGAATGGTACCAGTTCCTCCTTGTACCTCTGGTAGAATTCAGCTGTGAATCCATCAGGTCCTGGACTCTTTTTGGTTGGTAAGCTATTGATTATTGCCACAATTTCAGAACCTGTTATTGGTCTATTCAGAGATTCAACTTCTTCCTGGTTTAGTCTTGGGAGGGTGTATTTGTCGAGGAATTTATCCATTTCTTCTAGATTTTCTAGCTTATTTGCATGGAGTTGTTTGTAGTATTCTCTGATGGTAGATTGTATTTCTGTGGGATTGGTGGTGATATCCCCTTTTTCGTTTTTTATTGCATCTATCTGATTCTTCTCTCTTTTCTTCTTTATTAGTCTTGCTAGCAGTCCATCAATTTTGTTGATCTTTTCAAAAAACCAGCTCCTGGATTCATTAATTTTTTGAAGGGTTTTTTGTGTCTCTATTTCCTTCAGTTCTGCTCTGATTTTAGTTATTTCTAGCCTTCTGCTAGCTTTTGAATGCGTTTGCTCTTGCTTTTCTAGTTCTTTTAATTGTGATGTTAGGGTGTCAATTTTGGATCTTTCCTGCTTTCTCTTGTGGGCATTTAGTGCTATAAATTTCCCTCTACACGCTGCTTTGAACGTGTCCCAGAGATTCTGGTATGTTGTGTCTTTGTTCTCGTTGGTTTCAAAGAACATCTTTATTTCTGCCTTCATTTCATTATGTACCCAATAGTCATTCAGGAGCAGGTTGTTCAGTTTCCATGTAGTTGAGCGGTTTTGAGTGAGTTTCTTAATCCTGAGTTCTAGTTTGATTGCACTGTGGTCTGAGAGGCAGTTTGTTATAATTTCTGTTCTTTTACATTTGCTGAGGAGAGCTTTACTTCCAACTATGTGGTCAATTTTGGAATAGGTGTGGTGTGGTGCTGAAAAAAATGTATATTCTGTTGACTTGGGGTGGAGAGTTCTGTAGATGTCTATTAGGTCCACTTTATGTAGAGCTGAGTTCAATTCCTGGATATCCTTGTTAACTTTCTGTCTCGTTGATCTGTCTAATGCTGACAGTGGGGTGTTAAAATCTCCCATTATTATTGTGTGGGAGTTTAAGTCCCTTTGTAGGTCACTGAGGACTTGCTTTATGAATCTGGGTGCTCCTGTGTGGGTGCATATATATTTAGGATAGTTAGCTCTTCTTGTTGAATTGATCCCTTTACCATTATGTAATGGCCTTCTTTGTCTCTTTTGATCTTTGTTGGTTTAAAGTCTATTTTATCAGAGACTAGGATTGCAACCCCTGCCTTTTTTTGTTTTCCAGTTGCTTGATAGATCTTCCTCCATCCCTTTATTTTGAGTCTATGTGTGTCTCTGCACGTGAGATGGGTTTCCTGAATACAGCACACTGATGGGTCCTGACTCCTTATCCAGTTTGCCAGTCTGTGTCTTTTGATTGGAGCATTTAGCCCATTTACATTTAACGTTAATATTGTTATGTGTGAATCTGATCCTGTCATTATGATGTTAGTTGGTTATTTTGCTCGTTAGTTGCTATAGTTTCTTCCTAGCCTCGATGGTCTTTACAATTTGGCATGTTTTTGCAGTGGCTGGTACCGGTTGTTCCTTTCCATGTTTAGTGCTTCCTTCAGGAGCTCTTTTAGGGCAGGCCTGGTGGTGACAAAATCACTCAGCATTTGCTTGTGTGTAAAGTATTTTATTTCTCCTTCACTTATGAAGCTTAGTTTGGCGGGATAGGAAATTCTGGGTTGAAAATTCTTTTCTTTAAGAATGTTGAATATCGGCCCCCACTCTCTTCTGGCTTGTAGAGTTTCTGCTGAGAGATCAGCTGTTAGTCTGATGGGCTTCCCTTTGTGGGTAACCCGACCTTTCTCTCTGGCTGCCCTTAACATTTTTTCCTTCATTTCAACTTTGGTGAATCTGACAATTATGTGTCTTGGAGTTGCCCTTCTCGAGGAGTATCTTTGTGGCGTTCTCTGTATTTCCTGAATCTGAATGCTGGCCTGCCTTGCTAGATTGGGGAAGTTCTCCTGGATAATATCTTGCAGAGTGTTTTCCAACTTGGTTCCATTCTCCCCATCATTTTCAGGTACACCAATCAGACGTAGGTTTGGTCTTTTCACATAGTCCCAAATTTCTTGGAGGCTTTGTTCCTTTCTTTTTATTCTTTTTTCTCTAAACTTCCCTTCTCGCTTCATTTCATTCATTTTGTCTTCCATCAGCGATACCCTTTCTTCCAGTTGATCGCATCTGCTACTGAGGCTTCTGCAATCTTCGCGTAGTTCTCGAAACTTGGCTTTCAGCTCCATCAGCTCCTTTAAGCCCTTCTCTCCATTGGTTATTCTAGTTATCCATCCTTCTAATTTTTTTTCAAAGTTTTTAACTTCTTTGCTATTGTTTTGAATTTCCTCTCGTAGCTCAGAGTAGTTTGATCGTCTGAAGCCTTCTTCTCTCAACTCATCGAAGTCATCCTCCATCCAGCTTTGTTCCGTTGCTGGTGAGGAACTGCATTCCTTTGGAGGAGGAGAGGTGCTCTGTTTTTTAGAGTTTCCAGTTTTTCTGCTCTGTTTTTTCCCCATCTTTGTGGTTTTCTCTACTTTTTGTCTTTGATGATGATGATGTACAGATGGGCTTTTGGTGTTGAAGTCCTTTCTGTTTGTTAGTTTTCCTTCTACCAGACAGGACCCTCAGCTGCAGGTCTGTTGGAGTTTACTAGAGGTCCACTCCAGACCCTGTTTGGCTGGATGTCAGCAGCGGTGGCTGCAGAACAGCGGATTTTCGTGAGACCACAAATTCAGCTGTCTGATAGTTCCTCTGAAAGTTTTGTCTCAGAGGAGTACCTGGTTGAATGAGGTGTCAGTCTGACCCTACCGGGGGGGTGCCTCCCAGTTAGACTGCTCAGGGGTGAGGGACCCACTTTAGGAGGCAGTCTGTCCGTTCTCAGATCTCCAGCTGCGTGCTGGGAGAACCACTACTCTCTTCAAAGCTGTCAGTCAGACAGGGACATTTAAGTCTGTGGAGGTTCTTTGCTGAGTTTTTGTTTGTCTGTGCCCCGCCCTCAGAGGTGGAGCCTACAGAGGCAGGCAGGCCTCCTTGAGCTGTGGTGGGCTCCACCCAGTTCGAGCTTCCTGGCTGCTTTGTTTACCTAAGCAAGCATGGGCAATGGCGGGCGCCCCTCCCCCAGCCTCGCTGCCGCCTTGCAGCTTGATCTCAGACTGCTGTGCTAGCAATCAGCGAGACTCCGTGGGCATAGGACCCTCCGAGCCAGGTGCGGGACGCAATCTCCTAGTGTGCCGTTTTCCAGGCCCGTTGGAAAAGCGCAGTATTAGGATGGGACTGACCCGATATTCCAGGTGCCGTCTGTTTCCCCTTTCTTTGACTAGGAAAGGGAACTCCCTGACCCCTTGCGCTTCCCGAGTGAGGCAATGCCTCGCCCTGCTTCGGCTCACGCACCATGCGCTTCACCGACTGTCCTGCACCCGCTGTTAGGCACTCCCTAGTGAGATGAAACCAGTACCTCAAGCAGAAATGCAGAAATCACCCGTCTTCTGTGTCGCTGGGGCTGGGAGCTGGAGACCGGAGCTGTTCCTATTCGGCCATCTTGGCCGAATGTGAAGTTTTTAATTCAACTTCACATTTCCTAAAGATGCTGCCTAGATTTATTTGGTTTGTTTCTTTCCTTCCCATTTTGAATCAACTGGTATGGGTAGAAGCCAGAAGTTTGAAAGGTAATAATAATAGTTAACTTTATTGAATACTTGCTATAAGCCAATCAATATGCCAAGCTTTTATATGTGTTATCTTATTTAATCCTCACAATAAGTTTATAAAGGAGATTTTATCATCATCACCTTTATTTTATGGATGAGCAAATTAAGGCAGACCTGAGTCAGACCTAGGGGTGCATCACTTCAGAGCCCATGTTCTTACTATGTTAGTGTCACCATGATCTGTATCATGTTGTTAATACCCCTTCCATGAAAACATTATCAGGGTAATACAACTACTGCTACATCCTCTAATAGGAAATCTACTCCTTGGGCTAGTAGTGGGTTCCTTATACCTTCTGATAGTTGCAGCTTCTGCTTATTGGACAGATCTTCAGAAAATTCAGATTCATCCTCTGTGGACCACACTCCCATCCAAGTGTGGATCCTATGTAATTTATCACTTCATTTCTGTAAAATGTATTTACTAACTGCTATGTGCTAAGGATACTGATGTGACTGTAACTTAGTTTCTGCTCTTAAGGATCTCATGATCTAGGCCATGAGACATGTTAAAGTACTCTGATAGCAGTACTGTAATCAAATATGTATAATCTGTAGTTGAAGTACCAAATCAGCCATATCTAGAAACAATGGCAAAGAAGTGTGGCTTACAAGTAGAGAAATTTGTTAGGTAGACTTAGGAGAAATGTGGAAAAAGTCCTAAAAATAGGTTTATTTAATGATTTTTAAATTAGTTTATTTCCATTTTTTAATTTAAAAAATTTTGTGGGCATCTGTATACGTAAAGCAAAAACTTTAAGGGGTTCTTTCCTTCAATAGATACCCAAAGGTAGAATTATTAAGTCAAAAGATATGAGCCTTTCATTCATGACTCCCCTGATAGTTTCTTTGAGTAACTTTTTTTTTCCACTTTCTTTTTATTATCCCAAGGTATCTTCTATCATAAAACCAGGTCAGTCATTAGTAGCAAGTTACCAACAATTATTACTTTTCTGGCCAGGCACAGTGGCTCATGCCTTTAATCCCAGCACTTTGGGAGGCCAAAGTGAGAGAACTGCTTGAGCACAGGAGTTTGAGACCAGCTTGGGCAACACAATAAACCCTGGCTTTATATAAAAAATTTTTAAAAATTACCCAGGCATGGTGGCATGTGTCTGTGGTCCCAACTACATGGGAGGCTGAGACAGGAGGATCATCTGAGCCCAGGAAATCTAGGCTGCAGTGAGCCACATTTGCACCACTGTACTCCAGCCTAGGTGACAGAGCAAAACCAGAAACAAAAAAGAAAAGAAAAGAAAAAAAATCATTACTTTTCTCTTAACTATTCCTAACATCAACTGGCTTTTAGTATACATCTAACCTGTTCCCTGTCATCCCAGTCTCCCTTTCAAAATCCAGCTTTAAAATATTACAGTGCATTTAGAATGTCTAGTTATAGGTGTTTGTTAGACACTTATTATGTAGAGACTTTTATATTTAAGCTTTATACAAGTGTGATTTTAGCTGAGTGAGCCCAGGAATTAGAAGACCTGAATTCAAATCTGAGTTCTATTTTTTTGTGTCATATAAACCTTCTGAGCTTCAGATTTCTCCTCTTAAAATGGGAATAACACTGTGCACTTCACAGGGTATAATGCTTAGATTAAATAATGTGTAGTTACCTGATTCAGTGCTTGGCACATAATAGATTCACAACTGTTTGCTAATTCAACAGGCAGAGCATAGAAGTCTGATAGGAAGATTCATTGCTAGGTAGCAATTAGAAAAAAAATGACATAGTAGTGAATTAAAGCCTACCAAATGTTACAAAGATGAATATAAACTTGTATTACATATAACTACAGAGAGATATAGTTTATAGGAAAAAAATGTAAAGAGTACTGATTCTATGGAAGTTTTCTCTGAAAGTGAGGGTTGAGTCAGCACAATTTGAGCGAATATTGTTGAATGGGGAATTGCTATTAAGTTAGATTTGGTTGCCTCTAGGAAAAGACTTAGGGCCATGTAAAGATGATATTGGGCAATGCTGGTAAACTGGTTAGTTGCCAGAAAGTCTTGTTGTTTGGTGGGGTTTTTGACTGGATGTAATAAAGAATCTCTCTCATAAGGCTTTTGGCGGAGAATGTAGTAGACATAAGTCCTGTTGAGGAATATTGTTCTTGCTGTAAGCATGGAAAGCTGGTATAGTGAGGAAGACTTGGGTGGTTGAGGACCTGTGCTAAACATTAGGTGACTGGAAGAAATGGTAAAAGGACTTAGCAACATGCCTGGCTGTGAACGAGGGGAGTCCAAGAAAACTAAGTGTCCAAAATAACATGTAAGTTTATAATCTTAGAGCTAGAAAAAAATTAGGAAATAATGGATTATTATGTTTTTAATTGACGTGTAACATACATACAGAAAACTATACAAAGCAAATGTATGGCTCCAAGAATTATCGAATGAACAAATGTGTAACCAGCACCCCAGTAAAAAACAAAATAGGTATTTGTCAGCACCCCGGAAACCCACATCATTTTCCCTCACGATCATAGCTCCTGTTTCCCACAAGGTAACAGCGATGCTAACTTCTGATATTACAGTTTAGTTTTAACTGTTTTTTTATTTTATATAAACTAGATGGTATGTTGCTGGCTTCTTTTCGTTCAACATTGTATTTGTGAGAACCATCCATATTTTTGCATGTTGTAGCTCTTCAGTCATTTTCTTTGCTGTGTAGTAAATTGTATGAATATATCACAAATATTTATTAAGTCCACTAACCCAAATATTAGTTGGATATTTGGGTTGTTTTCAATTTGGGGCTATTATAGATGATGCTGTAGTGAACATTTCTGTACATGTCTTTTAGTGCTCCAGTACATGCTTATCTTAGTTTGCTCAGGCTACTGTAACAAAATACCATAAACTGGGTGGCTCATTAACAGAAATTTATTTCTCAGGGTTCTGGATGATGGGAAGTCCAAGATAAAAGTACCAGCATGGGGCCGGGCGTGGTGGCTCACGCTTGTAATCCCAGCACTTTGGGAGGCCGAGGCGGGCGGATCACGAGGTCAGGAGATCAAGACCACGGTGAAACCCCGTTTCTACTAAAAATACAAAAAATTAGCCAGGCGTGGTGGCGGGCGCCTGTAGTCCCAGCTACTGGGAGAGGCTGAGGCAGGAGAATGGCGTGAACCCGGGAGGCGAAGCTTGCAGTGAGCCGAGATTGAGCCACTGCACTCCAGCCTGGGTGACAGAGCAAGACTCCGTCTCAAAAAAAAGAAAAAAAAAAAAGAAAAGAAAGAAAAGAAAAGTACCAGCATGGTCAGGTTCTGGTGAAGGCCCTCCTCCTGGTTGCAGACTGCTGATTTCTCCTCACATGGTGAAAGGAGCAATCAAGCTCCCTTAGGCCTTTTTTATAAAGGTTCCATTCATGAGTGTTTCACGCTCATGACCTAATCACCTCCCAAAGGTCTTACCTCTTAATACCGTCACCTCGGAGGTTAGGATTTCAGCATATGAATTTTGAGGAGACATAAACATTCAAACCACAGCAATGTTTTTCTATTGGGTTTACACATAAAGTGTGGGATTGCTTGGTCGTAGAATATTCATGTGTTCAATTTCAGCATATTGTTTACAAATAGTTTTCCAAAGTTATTCCAAGTTATAGTCCAGTATGTTGTAGAAATTTCCATTGCCCCACATTTTTACCAATGCTTGGCATTGTCAGGCTTCTTAATTTGTAACCATTTTGGTAGGTGTGTAGTGTTACCAAATTGTAGTTTAGATTTCCATTTCCTTGACCTAATGAAGGCAAGTTCATATTTACTGACCATTTGGATATCCTTTTTTGTGAGTTACCTGCTAAGTATCTTGTTTTTTCTGAGTTGTCTGTCTTTTTCTTACTTGAAAATATCTTCTCCCAATTTGTGCCATTCTTCTTTATTTTTTATATATTTATTTATTTTTTTGAGACAGATTTGTCACCTAGGCTGGAGTGCAGTGGTGTGATCTCGGCTCACTGCAACCTCCACCTCCCAGATTCAAGCAGTTCTCATGCCTCAGCCTCCCGAGTAGCTGGAATTACAGGCACGTTCCATCATACCCGGCTATTTTTGTATTTTTAGTAGAGATGGGGTTTCACCATGTTGCCCAGGCTAGTCTCAAACCCCTGACCTCAAGTGATCTGCCCTCCTTGGCCTCCTAAAGTGATTGGATTACAGGCATGAGCTGCTGTGCCAGCTCTTCTTTAGTGATTTTTGGTCAATAAAAACTTATTTTAATGTAGTTCAGTTTATCTATTATGGCTAGTATTATCGTCTCCTGTTTAAGAAATCTTTCCCTATCTCAAGGTAATGAAGCTATTCCTCTTGTACTACCTTCTAGAAACTTTATTCTATATGTAATATGAAGTAAAGATCAAGTTTAGACTCTGTACTTTATTTGGATTCACTAGCTTTTCTACTAATGTGCTTTTTCTGTTCTAAGATCTAATCCAGGATACCACATTGCATTTAGACACTCTACCTTTTGAAACTTTATTTTGGTCCAAGATTTTAAGCTTGTCACTAGTAATACTAGATTATCATACATCATTGCATGTCCCACTTCTGCTCATTTAAGGGCCTTGCATTGCTGTCTGTTTGAACTAGCTTCTTGGTACCTCAATCTGGAAATAATCTTCTCTTCCTCTGCATTTCTATAGATTTTCTTTTTCTTTACCTCTCTCGTGCTTTATTGGAGTACTTTTGCTGATTTGTCTGTCCTTTTTATGTGATAGATAAAATCAGGCCTGGTACATGTTTGGCTAAGTGAGACCTGAGCCCTACATGAAACTAAGTCAGATCCTCTTAAGTGTAGTCTACACTGTTTTGTTAAGATGATAGGGTGACACCAGGTTGATGACTTGATCCAACCTAACGCGGTTGGAGAATTAAAACTATAGATTTAAGTTAGCCTAGTCATTTTCAATCATTCTGCTTCGCAAGAAGTTAGAAGACTAGAGGTATTTGTGGAATCCTCACTCATTGTCTCTCTCAGCTTCACAGATTGATAACTGTGCTCCTACAGTTGTAACTCCAAGAAACACATTTGTCTTTTTAGTACTTACAGCTGTGAAGCTAAAGGCAAATTTGAATAATTTCTTTAAATGAGTGTATTTAAAACATTGACTTTTCTATGAATGATCTCATATTTTCTGCTCTGTTTATGCCTTTATATTTTACAACATACAGATTATGTCTTAGGTCTCCTTAATTATACCTCCAAACCTCTAGTAAGTAGCAGGTGCAAAATTGAGGAATTGAGGGAAGAACTTTGAATGCTTGTTATATGGGAATTGTATACTTATATAATATGTAGAAGTGGCAGTTATTTATATAGCAAGCTTTGTTTATTTTTTTAAGAGAAGATTGCCTCCAGATGAATAAACAGCAAATCTTTCATTTATATGAAGTAAGTTACATTTTTTAAAACTGTCGTATAGTTTGAACATAATTCTATATTATATAGGATAGTATTCTAAGAGAAATAAAAGCGTATTTTCAGTAAAAGACTTGTACACAAATGTTTATAGTAGTCTTACTCATACTAGCAAGAAATGGAAGCAACCCAAATGCCTATCTTCTGGTGACTAGTTATAAAATTATGATATATTCAAACAATGGACTACCACTGAGCAATCAATAGCAATGAACTACTGATAAATGCAATAACATGGATGAATTTCTAAAACATGATGTTAAGTGAAAGAAGTCAGATAGGAAGAGTATATACTGTGTATTTGCTGTTATTTGGAATTGCACAGGAAAAACCCATCAATAGTGTAATAAGATCAGTGGTTGCCTAGGACCAGGGTGGGTTGATTGCTTGACTGCCAAGGGGCACAGGGAACTTTGGACGAGGGGTTGGTAGGAATGTTCTATATCTTGATTATTGTGGTTACACAGGTATATACATTTGTCAAAACTCATCACTTAAGATAGATGCATTTCATTATACATAAGTTATACCTCAAATGAAGTTACCTTAAAAGTTTAAGACCAGGCACAGTAACCCATCAGCATTTGGGGAAGACCCGGTGAGAGGATCACTTGACCCCAGGAGTTCGAGATAAGCCTGGGCAACATAGGGAGACCCCATGTCTACAAAACAATAAAAACTAAACTTAAAAAAGGTTAAAAAGATAAAAAACAGTTTGTGACTTAGAAAACTGATGCTAAGAGAAAAAGGGTCTGAGGTCACAGGTTGAAACAGAGGGATATATGGGACCAAAAGCAATGAATTTGATCAGGGCAGACCTAATTGCAATGATAAACTTTGAGACTTTCACATATGATTAAACAAATTGTGTAATATGATAGTAAAAAAGCCTTTTGTATTGAGTATGAAAATTGAAACTGTAATTTAATTCTTTTAAAAATTATCCATTATATACAAGGAGAAATCCTGTAAAAACTGTCTGAAGGAAAGCAAGCACAACTGGAGTCTAACTGGTTGTTGAAGTGCCATAGATCTAGTTCTGGGAAGTTATGTGGTTATCTAGAGCTATAGAGTTTTTGGAAGTTCTGTAGTTATGTCCCAAGGCTTTGTCCTCTGGCATTGAGGAAAACTTTAGTACTTGTTTTACATTGATAGTTTTTAATGTAGTCATTATGTATATGTATATATACATGCTGCTCTAAAGACACATACACACATGTTTATTGCGGCACTATTCACAATAGCAAAGACTTGGAACCAACCCAAATGTCCATCAATGATAGACTGGATTAAGAAAATGTGGCACATATACACCATGGAATACTATGCAGCCATAAAAAAGGATGAGTTTATATCCTTTGTAGGGACATGGATGAAGCTGGAAACCATCATTCTGAGCAAACTATCATAAGGACAGAAAACCAAACACTGCATGTTCTCACTCATAGGTGGGAATTGAACAATGAGAACACCTGGACACAGGGTGGGGAACATCACACACCGGGGCCTGTCATGGGGTGGGGGGAGAGGGGAGGGATAGCATTAGGAGGTATACCTAATGTAAATGACGAGTTAATGGGTGCAGCACACCAATGTGGCACATGTATACATATGTAACAAACTGGCACGTTGTGCACATGTACCCTAGAACTTCAAGTATAATTTAAATAAAAAAGAAAAAGAAAAAAGAAAAATCTGGGATGGCTGGCTTTAGTTTATACTGAGCTGTGTTACATTAACTCTCTCAAAACAAAAACTAGGTCAATAAATGTGATCATTAGTTAAAATGTGAAAATGATAAAATTTTCTAGAAAAATAAATACTAAAATCAACTCAAAAAGATCTAGATAACCTATATTCATTCAAGACATTGAATTCGTAATCAGAAATCCTCCTTTCTCCCTCTTCCCTACCAGAGGATACTAAAACCTAGAAAGTTTGCTGCAAAGTTTTACTGTGCCTTCACAGGACAGATTATCCCTATATTGTACAGCTTATTTCAGGCAATAGAAAAAGAGAAAACTAAGTAACTGTTTTATGAGAGTGATAGCAAAAGTGGACATGGACAATATAAAAAAAATTTTAAGGGAAATTGCTGTCTCAGTGAATATGGTGAAAAAATACTAAATGAATAGAATTTTGTAGTGTGTGCATATCAGTGTAATTCTCTGTATTAAAGGATTAAAAGATTAAAGGAACAAAAACACTATGATTGTTTTAATAGATGACATTAAAATTTTTTGATAAATTTTATAATTAACCAAAAGGAGAGAGACCTCTTAGCAAATTTGGATTAAAAGGAATCTGGGTTGGGCACGGTGGCTCACATCTGTAATCTCAACATTTAGGGAGGCTGAGGCGGGTGGATCACTTGAGGCAGGAGGTCAAGACCAGACTGGCCAACATGGTGATACCCTGACTCTACTAAAAATAGAAAAATTAGCCAGGTGTGGTGGTGTGCGCCTGTAATCCCAGCCACTCCAGAGGCTGAGGCAGGAGAATTGCTTGAACCCGAGAGGTGGAGGTTGCAGTGAGCTGAGGTCGCACCACTGTACTCCAGCCTGGGTGACAAAGCGAGACCGTCTCAAAAAAAAAAAAAAAAAAAAAAAAATCTGAAATTTCTTTTACCTAATGAAGAGAATATAACAAAAACCTAGAGTGAGCAATCATGTTTAATGATAAAACTTTAGAAGCCTTTCCATTAAAATCAGAAAAACGTTAGGAATGTGTGCTAGCCCTGCTTCTATTAAACAATATGCTAGAGGGCTTAGGCACTGGAATGACATGAGAAGAAATTAAAAGTTAAAAGAAGAGAAAAAATTGGTAGTGAGAATAAACCATTTATGTTTTGCAGGAAATTCTTGTCAAGAATGGTTCTACTGCCCCAACTCTAGAGTTAATGTAAAACTTAAGTTTAAAAAGGTCAGGTTCAGTTATAGTTGATGTTGTCTCTATCTCTCTGAGCCTAGTAATAATAAAACACTGTTGGTTCTGGGATAGTGGGAGAACTTCCTTTTCATTTAGCAGTTATATTCATAGGTTGTGCTTAAATTGATTGTAATTAAACTGATGAAATTATCCAACTACCACCAAGTAGTTGTATAGATTTTAAGGATATCTGTGAGGGAAAAAAATGGTCTATTCCAACTATTTAACTACTGTTTTATGTAAAAATAATATGAAGTAAAAGTGGTATGAAATAGAAAGTGGATGGAAGGATTTTTTTGTGGTAATAAGATCTCTTAAACTTATATTCTGATTTAGGGTTGCTTTAGCCTGCATTTAAACCTGTTCACATGCTGGATCCAAGCCTTAAAGTACAAACTGCTTAGCTGAACTTAATCTTAGCTTTAAAAGCCAAGGTAACATTGCAGACCCATGGTGTATTTTAGTCTTAGTCATTATTTACTGATAGCCTGGACAGAGTACATGGCATGTGCTGTTCTTTGTCATTCACTCTCCTTCACTTCCTCCCTACAATCCTATTTTATAATCAGTTTTTACAATCTATTGTTTGTTTATCTTTCCTCTTCTCTTAGGAAGCTGTGATTTTCTTTTTGCTGAATGGATTGAAAAATAATTGGGGAAAAGGAAACCACAAAGAGTTTAGAGAAGTTTCTGTTTAAGTACAAAAACTAACGTTTGAGTTAAATTGTCTTTGAATTATTTTCACATTGTTTATATATTTAAAATGTTTTGGCTTTGCTCATAAATTCTTCATTGTTCAAAACATTGCTCTTGTAAAATTTGTAGTATTCCCCTTCACCTTATCTATCCTGTATCTATTATTATTTTTCCCTCTTTTAGCTTTTTGATGAGACCACAAAGGATAATACTTAGAAAAGTTTCCTGGCCTGTATTACAAGATAGACCATGAGTTCTGCCTCAATTCAACTTCAGTGTGTCAACTTGATAGGATAAGACAGGTGGACATTCTGCTAACCAGCATCTGATTAGAGAGAGTAGAGGCTGGTGATGGATTGTTATGTGTGATGACAAAATAAGCAATTCCGTGAACATGAGTGTGCAGAGTAAAATTGAGACCAGCAGATGGTGGGGCTAAGCTGTATCTTATTTCTCAGCTATGAGATTTTCTGTGGCCGCCTTTTCACAGTAGCCAGCTGGGATTGTCCATTAACTGGGTTTGAGTAAAAGGGAGTTGTTGCTTTCTTTAGAATTTGTTCAGCCTCTCCTTTTCATATATGGCTTTATGTTCATTTGGTAGTAAAACACGATATTCAAAGGCAGAATATACGAGAACTGACCTTTTCTTGGAGAACATCCCAGTTAGATCCCATTTCCACAATATGATTACACTTTGAAATCTGGCTTTTCCCTGTTCTTTCTTTAATCCTCTGATATTTTAAATTCCTGTAATCTCTGCTATTGCCACTTTAAACCTCATTACTGAAAGTTCTTCCCACATTGAAACATTTCTCAGAAAAAAAATGCAGAATATAGAGTAGAGCTATAATATAAACTTAAACAGACCTGCTAGTTTTAGCTTTCTTTTCTAGTATACATAATTTAGTTTACTTGATCCAAAGTATCTTTAAGAAACATGTTTTGGTTTAATTTCTGTTTGTTTTGTATTTTTTTGAGACAGGGTCTCACTGTGTCACCCAGGCTGGAGTGCAGTGGCGTGATCTCGGCTCACTGCAACCTCCACCTCCAGGGTTCAAGTGATTATCCTGCCTCAGCCTCCTGAGTAGCTGGGATGACAGGAGTGTGCCACCACACACAGCTAATTTCTTTGTATTTTTAGTAGAGATAGGGTTTCATCATGTTGGCCAGGCTGGTCTCGAACTTCTGGCCTCAAGTGATCTACTTGCCTCAGCCTCCCAATGAGCTGGGATTACAGGTGGGAGCCACCACGACCGGCCTGGTTTAATTTCTAAAACTTACCTACTAATTGACTTAGTTCTGCAATAACTATAGTTAAAATCATTATAACTAGTATTCCTTGGGCTGGTTTAAAGATGTTCTTTAGCATTTGAGATGAAAGGCAGAAACCACAGGTAGGATCATGTAAGCTATGGAACCAAAGGAAAAGCCTGGAAATGCAACTTGGAGTCCTGCTTACTCTGTATCCTTGGAAAATCCAGATTGTGAAAGAAAAGAAAAAGATCATTTTCGTCCATATTTTGACAACTTTCTACTTTGACACTTCTTTCCTCTACAGTTCCAACAGAAAGCCCAAGGCTGACTTTGATTTGCCTGACTTGGGTATGTTCCCATCCCTGCCTCAATCATTAACTTACTGGCCTGAGTCTTTTACTGGCCTGAGTGTTAATGATAGGGTCAGCCTCTCCTCAATCCTATGGACGTGGAACAGGAAAGGAAAATTGGAGAAGAGGAAAGGGATTCTGGACAGTCAAAAATAATTAAATATCCACTCTCTTCCCAAAGCTGTTTAATGGGAGAGCACTGTCCTTCAGCCAATAATGCACTAGCAGCTAGATTCCTTAGCTAGACCTTCTTCCACCGTTGAAGCCAAATCCCTCTGTTTTGCTACAGATACCTGTTTCCGAAGTTTACACTGTGCTGGACTGAGTTTGTAGACATGAAGGTCCATGTACCCTGTGAAACCCTCGAATACATTGAAGCCAACTATGGTAAGACCTGGAAGATTCCTGTAAAGACGTGGGACTGGAAGCAGTCTCCTCCCAATGTGCAACCCAATGGAATCTGGCCTATTTCTGAATGGGATGAGGTTATCCAGTTATATTGAGATAGTAGGTTGAAATGGGAGAATTTCTCTTTTGGAAAAAAGGTAGATAAGTGTTTAAAAAATTCATGTCTATTTGTCAAACATAAGTGGAAACCAAAGAAAAAAAGTGACAAGTTTGAAGACACGGAAAGAGTCACCTGATTTAATTCTCTCACTTAGCACCGAGGAATTTTCATGTGCCACATACAATGCTAGGTTACAGTGGAGAAGCCTAGATGAATGAGACAAATACCTACTTCTTTTATTCCTCCTTTTGGTAAACAACTCAATTTTCCTTTGAGAGAACCCTCCCCCACCCTTTGAAGAGTTCAAGTTCTGTACAGGTTTTTAAACGTTAAGTAATGTTTGAACTGGAAGATGAGCTCACCAGGCAAAGCTAAGGAAGGATATACTAGTTGAAAAGAATAACCCATTCCTCGTCTGGGCATTTAAGCTGGTATGTTAGTGCTACTTTTAAGATTGTGGAGTCTGAGTTAATATTCAAGTGATCAGACTTTGAGTGGCATCAAGAAAAGATGATATCAGGTTCATTTTTCAACTAATCTTATGTGGAATTGAATTGGAGAACAAGGCATTATTCTTTTAGGGAAGGTGAGAACTTATTTGCATCAGAGCTTATTACTTGTCAGGATAAGTAAATTTCTATACGTGTACTATTTTCATATTCGAAGTGAGAAGAAACTTCATGCTTGTGTAATGCTTAAATTTCCATCCATTGTGAGAATATTTGCACTGATCTCTGATGGCACTTGTTGACAAATCATTCAAGTGAGACCATGCTACTAGACATGATTTTGAAAGAGTCCATGATTTCACAAAAGTCATTTTTATTTTATTCTCAGTCAGTCTGTTAGGTAAAAATATGAGAAATTCATGTACATTTTATATTTTCTGAATTTATAATCCGTGCACTCCCAATTTTAATGACACTAAAATATTAATAGAATTTTTTAAATATACTCTAATTTTTAAAACGTACTCTTTATTATCTTCATTTATCAATTACAGCTTCATATCTTTAATTTATGGTCTATATACCAATTTAAATGGCATGTAAACCTACCTGTTTCTTCTCCTCTTCTAATATATCAGATCTCCAGAATGGAAGCTAAATGCTGGACTTGGCAACTATTCACCCTACCTCAGATCATAGAGTTTGTAAAGTTTGTATCCCTCCCCAGTTTTTCAGTCTGTTGAATGTCGATGGGGAAAGAACTCAGACTTCTACTTTATCAAGTACCACACACTCTGGAACCCTGTAGTTTCCTTTTCCCCTCAAGAAGTCTGAGTCAGCTGGGATGCTGTTTACCCCATCTCTTGACCAGTCACTTGAATGATACATTGTAAGTGAGAGGTAAAGGAAAATTTAGGCACAATAAGCACTGCTATTTTTCTCTTTGTCTAGGAAAGGAAGCTGAATCTTATGTCTTATCTATGCTATTTAGGACTACTTTCTGGAACTTGGCAGATTTTCCTCTGACACCAAAGAACAATAGTAATCTCAAAATGGAAACCTGAATGTCTGAGGGAATGGGCTGGTAGACTTTTTCGAAAACAAATTAGGGAAAGTAACTTACAACCACCCATTCCAGATTTTTAAAGCGACATGAAAACCTTTGATAAATGATAACCAACAGTCTCCTGTCCTAATTTGCATTCTCAATGCAGAATTATTGGGTCTTTCATAAATAACATGAGCAGGTTTCTGGAGACCTTTAAGATTGTCAGCAAACTTGTCCCAAAATGGCACATCATCATAATCCATTTTCTCTTTGCTAGAAAATCAGCCCATAGAGTACATTCTCAGATTCTCAACAGCTGACCCTAAATTCATTTTTCGTGCTCAAAAATAATATAACAAATAATAATACTATTTTTGGGCAAAATCCACCCTACTTGATGGGGACCATTTGCTTGTGCTCAGTATTTAGAAATGCATACACTCCACATTTCTCCCCATTTCCAATTCGGACTCCCACTCTTTGCCAGGAGATCTTACCCATCCCTTTTCAGATTAGTCTTTTATCCTCTCCTGAAGTACAAAGTCTTAGAGTGTCTGAAATCCAAGACATCTTGGCCCCATTGACACAGGTTCTATATTCCTCCTACGTAGACCACTGGCTGCTGAAATACTTTTCTTGTCTTCTGGTTTCACAGGCTTCAGCTTATGGGTTCCACCCTAACTTGGGGGAACAAAAGCCTTCTTCTAGAATCTGAAGGCCAGGCTTACCTCTGATTCTGATTCATCCATACTTCATCTTATGTATTTTAACAGTTGGGTTCTGTGGAGTGTCCAGAGACCTTGGGTTAGGTATATCCGTCTTCAGTACCTCATTGGATCACTTTTGTTTCCTCACTTGAGTATTCTAGCAGTCATTCTCCTAATCTGACCACTTTCAGGTTTAGTTTACCTGGCTTACCTGGGGAAGCTGACAACTTGTTGGTAGTTAGGCACCCATGAATGTCTCCAGAGACATCCTGAGAGGCAAGATTCCTCTTAATTGACAACCAGGACAACCAGGTAGTCACCCAGTCCTCTCTAAGCAGGGAGCGCTTGTCCTTCTCTCCTCTGCTGCAGCTACTGATATCTGGCCCCTGGAATAAAACCATAGTTCCTAAAATTGAGCATCCCTAAGAGTAGCTGCTTGGTGAGACAGCTGATATCTTTGATTCCCTAGCTGCAAAACCTGAAATTGACCACTAGGTGACAGAATGTTTGCCAGTATTCCCACAAAACAAGTTACAACTTAAGTGAAAATCATTCTGCTTTTGAATCTTAAAAGCTAGAAGAAACCATAATGTAATATTCTTTTTAAACCCTCTTATTTTATAACTAAATAAATAATCACAGAAAGGAATGATCTGAACAAGAACAGCTGAGGCTAAAACCCAAGACTGCCATGACTTCTAGTCCAATGTCTGTTTTGCATCACAACACAGTATCTTTAACAGTGCTTGAGATGCTTAACAGAGAAGTCATCCAGTGCTTCAATGAGTCTAAGTCTCAGGGTGTTTCTGCCACTTAGTATCTTTTTGTTCAGATTGAGAACCTAAGGCGACAGAGAGGTCATGGGGAAGTATTTTCTTGTTCAGAATTCTTAGGCAACCTTCATACCTTTATCTGGAAAATGCCTTCTCTCCAGACAATAAGATAGTTCACATCTGGAGACATCAGCCTTTGGTACCTAATTCTCTAAGCTCAAGATGCATCCCATTGCCACTTTACCGTTCTATTTCCCAAGAGAACCTTCAAATGCCTGTATTTGAAGAGTCTCTCCCCTTCCTAAAGTGACCTTTCATGAGGCTCTTTCCTTCCTAAAAGACCTTTCCCTGGTAGTAGTGGTCTCATTCACAAAAAAGAATAATAGATGTAACTGGAGTCACTTTGCAGTTTTCAGGATTTTTTTTTTTTATCTGCTTGGCTAGAAAGGAGACTAGAGTATCTAGTTGTCAGTATTTAAACTACTTTTAATTATTTATATTGATACTCTCTTATAAATGCAAGTAGTTAAGAATAGATTGTACTCATTCCTTTTTAAATTTGTGACCTCAAACCATTGTTTTTATTCTTACACGACTACAGTACTTCAAATGGCACATAGATAGGCAGGATATTACATAGGTAAGCAGGAATTTACACGTTGGGTACCAGAGCTAAATCTGGAAAACACATTTTGAATGTGCTTCCACACTTCAGTCTAAAATCTCACCCAAACTTATGGCTACACATTTTTCTAAGTTTTCCCCCTAGTTTCACCTTCTGGAAAGTGAACAGTTTTTTAAATCCTAAATGTTATAAATCCTTAGGAGAAATATTCCCTCAAAACCTAGTCAAGAAAGTGCCACATTCCCACCTTCTAACAGGTAATTGTTAGTTGTAATAGCTTTAATGCATGGAAAAACTTCAGTTACCGACCAGTCAAGAGAATTTCTCAAGAAAAATCCCAGCAACTTTCCGTCTTTCCTCCTTGTCTTCCACTATCATTAAGACCTGAACTAGATCACCTCTAACATCTCACTTAGGAAAGGCAATGTGTTGCCATAAAAAGACCACAAGCTTTTGAGTTAGGCCTGAATTTGAATTTCAGCTTAATCATGTGGGATTTATGGTGGGGGCCCTTTCATTCTCAACTTCCACATTAGTGAACTGGGGAAATGATACATACTTCTAAGGGTTTTTAGGGGGATTAAATGAAGTACACAGTTCTTAGCCTCAGGCCTAGGATTAAGTAAGTACTCAAGAAATGTGCAATTTTCTAGTTCCATGTTTCTTTTCTAATCTTCAAATTATAGAAACCGTGTGTCACAACACATTCCTTTACTCAAAAGGTTGCATGACTGAATTTGCTTAAGAAAAAAAAATTATATCAAGTCATTAAAAATTAAATTATATGGTTTATGAATTCAGAGACATTACCAGTTTGCCTCCTTCTTTCAATAGAACTTGTATTTTCATTTTCTTGGTTAAGCAGTTGTCTCCTAATATTATCTCATATGCTACCTAGTTTGCCGGTCCCAAGCAGTTCACTGTACTTCCCTAGATTTGGTACCTACTCTCCCCTGGACTTCTTTTTCAATATTCTAGCCTTTCCTAGACGTAAATCTTTACCTCCTTGTTAGTGAAATTAGATATAAACCATGATTTGGAGAGGGAAGAAATCTGGAATACTTAGTTTCATTTAATTGTCTATGCTGATGAATGCCTGTGTCATTGTTAATAAAGGAGAATTGGAAATACTAATTTCTACTTTCTGCCCCCAAATTTCTGTTTCTGTCTCAACTAGGCAAGAATCAGCAGGGTGCATGATGCCATTTTAAGCTGCTTCATATCAGACTGAAATCCTAATTACAGTTTATAAGTGAAACAGACTAATTCAATGGTGATACCTTTTGTATAGGTCCTGTGCTTAAAGGAGGCAAGTATAAATTTTCTAATAAGAAATCCCTGCTTCTGTTGGGTGCAGTGGCTCACACCTGTAATACCAGCAGTTTGAGAAGCCAAGGCGGGTGGATCACTTGAGGCCAGGAGTTCGAGACCAGCCTGGCCAACATAGTGAAACCCCATCTCCTCTAAAAATACAAAAAAATTAGCCGGGCATGGTGGCACGTGCCTATAGTCCCAGCTACTCGGGAGGCTGAGGCAGGAGAATCACTTGAACCCAGGAAGCAGAGTCTGCAGTGAGCCAAGATCACGGCATTGCACTCCAGCCTGGGCAATAGAGCGAGACTCTGTCTCAGAAAAAAAAAAAAAAGGAAAGAAATCTCTGCTTCTGTACTATCAAAACTTCTACCCTAGAATACCCCCTCCACCTTCTAACCCAACCTAATACAGAGATTATGTAGGGACCCATTAACAAGCTGCTATATAATTATAAGCAGCTCTCACAGTAGGGTTGGAAGAGAGTATAAGGAAAATTAGAAGTACTGTATTTTTGCTATTGGAAATGAAATATTGTTTCATGCACCTTTGAAAAAAATAACAGGATTTTACAGCCTTCTGATGATTCATTCAAAGCATGGGGAATAGTTCATATGTTTGTTAAATGAAAATATTACCTAGCTATTTGTGTGTCCCTCCCACTTCATAACTACAAAAACATATATATGAATTTCTAAACAAAGTGATATTTTAAAGATGAATAGATTCAGTGTGTACTTACCAGTTTACTATTTGGTTTTATCTTCAGGTACAGATAGTTTGTGGTACTACTTGAAAATACCTTTAATATTATTTTCATCAGAATTTGTAATATATAATCCAGTTTGGGATGATGAATAAAATTTTTCTAATCTCTTGAGATATGTTGTATTTATTTTTGAGACTTGCAGTAGAAATAACAGACACTAACATTCATAAACAATCTGGTAAAATAGTAATCTTGCCACCAGTACAGTATTTCTAAAATTCAACTGTGGGGACCCTAGTAGTCTGCACACATAAACCTGGGTATCCAAAAGTTTTCAGAGATAAAACCTGCCAGCCAAAAACCACCAGGAACACACCTGTAATCAAACAAAGTTAGGTTTATTAGCTTGTTGTAGTAAGAGAAAACAGCCACCATGGGGAATCATAACATATTTCAGGGAGAAAGAACTAGAAAGGTCTTTTATAGGCTTTGAGCTGATGTCGAAATTGTTAAAAGTAACTGTGGTGGAGTGGAAATAATACATGACATGGAGTAAAAAGTTCTAGTTTGTCTGAATCCAACAGTGCCATGACCAGTAGGATTCATTTCAGGTGTACATGGCTAGTTCAGCCTTAAAACAGTCAATGTAATGCACCATATCAACAAAGTAAAGAAAATCGTATCAATAGACCCAAAAAGAGTCTGACAAAATCTAACGCTCATTCATGAGAAAAAGTAAAATAAGTTAAACATAGAAGAGAATTACCTCAACTTGATGGAGAACATCTAAAACAAACAAAGAAACAAAAACCTATATGTCTTAATAGCAAAAAACTGAATGCTTTTCCTCTAAGATTAGGAACAAGGCAAGGACGTCTGCTTTCATCACTCTTATTCAGCCTCATACTAGAAGTGCTAGTCACTGCAATAAGGCAAAAAAAATAAGTAAATAAATAAAAGACATGCAGATTGGAAAGAAAGAAATTTTTAAAAACTTTTGATTTGCAGATGACATGATTGTTTACATAGATAATACCAAGGAATGTATTTTAAAACAAGCAAACACCTGGAGCTAATAAGTGAGTTTTAGCACAGTCACAGTATACAAGATCAAGACCAATACCCCCAAATCAATTGCATTTCTATATTCTAACAGCAAACATGAAAACAAAAACACAGTACTATTTAAAGTCACCCTGAAGAAAATGAAGTACTTAGGTATAAAATTAACAAATTGTATACAAGATTTGTATGTTAAAAATGCTAATGAAATCAAAGACCTAAATAAATGGAGATGCATACCTTGTTCATGGATTGGAAAACACCACAGTAAAGATGTCAGTTCTACTCAACTTGATCAATAGGTTTAATGCAATTCCTATCAAAATCTCAGCAAGGTTTTTAATAGACGTAGACAGACCTATTTTAAAATGTATGTGATAAGTTTATTTCTCTAGATTATCTCAAGTAATCTTTATAAGGAAAAAGTAGCAGAAAGATTTGGCATCAGAAGACCTAAGTTCGTTCTTGCACTTCAGTAGATACCACATCTGATCTTATAAGGTAGATGTTACTACCCCTTGTTTTGCAGATGAGGAAGCTGCAATTTAGAGGTAACACAGATCTTAAATCCTTGTCTTCTGACTTGAAATCCAATGGCTACTCACTCTGCCAATTCTACTTAACTGTTGATCTGAAAAAAAATTTTTTTTAAATTATTACTTAAAACCAGCCTCTGATACTGAAAGTGAGAAGGATCACTCTACCCAATATTAAGGTTTATTATATAGCTGTAGTAATTGTTATGGGCTGAATTGTGTTCCCTTATATCCCTCAAAATTCATGTTTCAGTCCTGACCCCCAGTATCTCAGAATGTGACTGTGTGTGGAGATAGAGCCTTTAAACAGCTAATTAAGGTAAAATGAGGTCATATGGGTGATTCCCAATTCACTGGTGACTAGAGTCCTTAGAAGAGCTTAGGACAAGGAGACGCACAGAAGGAGGACCATGTAGACACATAGAGAGAAGATGGTCACCTACAAGCCAAGGAGAGGATCCCTCAGAAGAAACCAGCCCTGCTAACACCTTAGCCTTGGACTTCTAGTTTCCTGAACTGTGAGAAAATAGATTTCTATTGTTGAAACCACTCTGCTGTGGTACTTTGTTATGGCAGCCCTAGCAATCTAATGCAGTAGTCAAGACAGTATGGTATTGGTAAAAGGATACGCACATATATCAGTGAAACAAAATAAACCAGAAATTGACCCTTATGAATATGTCCAACTGATTTTTTACAAAAGTGCAAAAGCAATTCAGCAGAGGAAAGACAGTCTGTTTTTTGTTTTTTTTTTTAATTTTTTCTTTTATAAACAGGGTCTCACTGTGTCACCCAGGCTGGAGTGCTGTGGCACAATCATTGTTCACTGTCACCTCGAGCTCCTTGGGCTCAAGCAGTCCTCCCACTTCAGCCTCCCAAGTAGCTAGGACTACAGGTGTATGCCACCACACCCAGCTATTATTTTATTTTTGTTGTTGACACGGAGTCTCATTATGTTGCCTAGGCTGCTGTCAAACCCCTGGCCCCAAGCTATCCTCCACCTTGGACTCCCAAAGTGCTGAGATTGCAGGCATGAGCCACCACACCCAGCCAAGATAGACCTTTCAACAAATGGTGCTAGAGCAATTGGACATTCATAAGCAAAAAACAAACTCAACTTGAATGAACCTCACACTTTGTACAAAAATGTACTTAAAATGGATCACATGCTTAAATGTAAAATGCAAAACTGTAAACCCTTTTGGGAAAAAAAACAGGAGAAAATCTTCATGATCTAGGGTTATGCAAAGCATTCTTTCTTTGACTTGACATGAAAAACACAATCTATAAAAGAAAAATGGATAAATTGGACTTCATCAAAATTAAAAATTGCTGCTCTGCAAAAGCCCACATGTAGGGGCTGAAAAGTCAAGCTACAGACTAGGAGAAAAATATTTGCAAACTATGTATCTGACAAAGGACTAGTACCTGGAATATATAAAGAACCTGAACACTCAGCAGTTTTTTGAAAAATTCAATTAGAAAACGGGGAAAGACATAAACAGACATTTCATTGAAGAGGATATACAGATGGCTAAGAAGCACATGAAAAAGATGTTCAACATCATTAGCCAGGGAAATACAAATTAAAACCACATGAGTATCATTGCATACCTATTAGAATGGCTAAAATTAAAAATAATGATAACACTAAATCTGCTAGTTGTTTCTTTTGAGTTTCTTTTTTAATGTGTACTGTGCACTATTGTTTTTTCTGTGATTTTACTAAAGAATGTCCTTAAACATTTTACCAACATTTGTAATAGGTAACACTCTTCATAATAAAAAGGAATAACCTTGTCTGAATTTTTGGAAGACAGGTTTTTAGGTTTTTGTTTTTGCCTTTCCTCCAATTCTTTGTTGATTTACTTTGTCATTTTAATAACCCTCTTTTTATGATTTATTTTCTCTTTATTATTCCTTTGTGTTCTTTGAGTTTTCTTTAATTAGATTTATCAGTAAAGCCTTTTAGCAGCTAGTACTATTGTTCATAGTTCTCTGCAACTTTATTAGTAGGGCTTTTGCAACCTAAAACTTGTAAATTCAAATTTTTTCTTCCTTTAATCTCAATAATTTGGAGGAGGTTTTCTAGTGAATTTTGCAGGAAAGGTAATTGAGTGGCCAATGTTCTGAAAATGTTATACCACCCCATGTCTTTCAGATGTCTTAGAAGATGACAGTCTCATAGTTGGAGTGTGGAAGAGTTTGTTTTGGAGCCCAAACTGGGCAACCCTCTAATCCAGCCAGATCCTGCTTAGCAGAAAAAACAAATTTCTGGCATGTGACCTCATAAGCAAGGGAAAAGCTCTCCTTTTAGGATTTTGTCTCTCTTATCATCTCAGTTGTAATTTGTCAGGAGCCATCTTTTTCCCCGTGTCTTAGTGGAAGACCAGAGAATTATCTAGAGCATGCTGTGATGCTGCAAATGATGTATGTGTAGCCACTAGCCACAGGTGACTACCGAGTATTTGAAACGTGGCAAGCGTAACTGAATAACTAAATGTTTACTTTAATTTTAATTAATTTAAAACTAGTAGCTAGCATATTGGACAATGCAGATCTAGAGGGTTTTATGAGATCAACAAGGGTTTTGGATTTGTAGACTGGAATCCAGAGCCCTCCACAGCCTAGTTTTGTGATCTTGGGCTAGCTATGCAACTTCTGAGTTCTGAATTTTTTTTCAACTAATGGGGCTAAATTAATACCTACCTTTAAAGGTTATTAAAAGAGTTGTAAGAAATCTGCAGTGTCTGGCACGCTGTTCAGTACATGGTAGATGCTCAGTGAATGATAACTATTGTTAATATTATGTTCACATGGTTTTACATCTGCCTTTGGCATAAATCCTATCAGCTTGTGTTTTCCTGATAATCCCATGTAACAGTTTTTCTGTAAGATTGGTATTTCAGATCCCTCCTGGGTAGAGGCCCTATCCTGAGCACTGGTGTTAAGAGGCAACCCTGGCCTCAAGAGCACAGGTACAAGGCCTGTTCTTTGGGGAGAGAGTATGTGGGGTTAAAACATAACACTTAATGGAATTGAGTCTCAAGGACCAGGCTTAGGCAAAGAGAGAAAAGTCCTAGACTTTGTAGATGGCCATCTGAGCACCCGAGGCTAGAAAAATCTCCAGGAAGGAGGACAGGGACTGGGTAATGAGGTTCAGCTGAGTCTTAGGACTTGTAGAACAGAAACTTTGAATAAATGAAGAAAGAAAACATTTCTGAATAAGAGGAGTCAGTAAATTCACACAACAGGCTTTATGGGACAGTGAATAAGACCATCTGCCATATGGATAAATAGTGAAAAGTACAACTGGAAAAGTGGGCAAAGGAACAGACTGCAGGAAATGAGGGGACTGCATATTCTGCTATGAAGTTTGGATATGAGAGAGAAAAGTTTTGAACAGGAGCATGGTCTGGGAAGTGGAGCTCAAGAGCAGCATTGCAAGCCACAGAAAGGGAGTGTGATAGGACAAGGCAGGGTCTTCTCCAGAGGATTCCGGGGAATTAGAATAGGCCTTTGAGAGCCGAGACAAAAGCTCAGTTTGATGAATTGGGCCAGGAGAGCCAGTGAGATTCTAGGCTGTGGAGAAGACACAAAGGCAATTTTTGGAAGACAGCAGAGGAATGGAGACCAATGGTCAGTGCTAGACCTGGGCACCACAATACAGGCAATGTGAGGGATGTGGGAAACAGGCCGGAGCCATTTCTACACCTGTCGCTTCAGTTAGAAACTAGGACAGGATAGACTTTTCACATGGCGATGCCACAGGGCATAGCTGAAAGCTAGGGTGAACAGAAGCCAGGAAGGGAGATAAGCTTAGTGGGGATTTTAAATTCTGGGTCTTAACTTAGTCCTCATCTCCCTATTGGCTGTTCACCTCTGGAGACTATGGGCTCCAAGGGGTAAAAAGTAATTGCTCTAGTTGTACTAGGAGAGTAGTTTGTGCTAACTACTGACCTTCTACCCTACCTTTACCTCTACGAGAAGTCTTGGGACTCCAGTGGCTTTCTGGACCATAATAAGAACAAAGCCATCTTGTCTTCACTCTTCCTCATTTCCACCCAGATAGATTCTGCTGCCTGGGTAAGAGAGCTCAGGCAGGGACCGCTGCTGACGAGGCCTGGGCAAGCCTATAATCCCAGCAGAGAGCACAGGGACAGTGAGTGGGAGGGGAGCCAGGCACCGGTTGTGTCTTATTAAACCAGTCTGCATCAGCTACAGTGTAAGTCTCAGAAACAGATCTGAAACCCTAGCTGGTAACCTAGTTAGTTCAGGCAGTGTGTAAAGAAACCATATCCCCGCCAGCTAAAAAGATGCATGTGCTCCTGGGTAGTGCAGAAGTATCTATCTGTTATGAAAAGCAAATGTAACAACAGTGGTGGGAAATTAAGGTTTCCTCTGTGTGTTTTTTTATTGGTTGCATTTGAGGTGACATCCTCTAATTTTCCTAAGCACAGTGGGGCCTCCTGGAAACATCTGCTGGATTTGAGGAGTAAGGGGATGCCTCCCTCATCCTCCAGGTGTGTGTATTTGGTTTGGGATTTGTCAGGCTGGGAAGCCGAGGGCTCTGGGCAGCTTGACCTGGCAGATTTCCCCCATTTGCCTGAAAAGCAGCCTAGGGGGCAGAGGCCCCTCCCCAGCTCAGCCCTGCACCTTCACTCTAAGCGCCTGGAGCTGGGGCCTTTTATTGCAAGTCTGGTCCCCAGGGAGCTGAGTGGGAAATGAGGACAGCTGATAAGCCTGACAGTATTGACTTTATGGGGAGTATTCAATGAATTTACTTTCTGCAATTAGGCTGCACTCTTATCTGCTGCCCACAGAGCATCTAAATCCTCATCTAGGAGACCCATTGATGAATCATGTCCCTTACACAAAGATTAGAGAATAAAGAAGGAAAGGGGAATTCCATCCACCCCTTTCTTTTCTCCAGTACCTGGTCCTGCCCACCCCAACACCTCCCCTCGCTTTCCCCACTGCGTTTGGGTTTATTGGCTGAAAACAGAAACACTCACAGCTCCAGGCCTATGGAGTCAAGGCCAAGCCAGCCTGGTCTTGAGAGGTCGACAGCTGGGCACACCCAGGGCTGTATGTCCCTCTAATTGGTAACTATGGGAAGCTCACTTGAAGTAGTTGTGTGCACCGCTTTATGCTGCAATAGTCAACATTTGCTCTGGACAGAAATACCCTCACGGCTTTAACGCCAGGTGTCTTGGAGATGAAATGTGGGTGTGTGGGTGTTACCAAGGGGTCCTGGGTCTGGGGTGCTGGAGAGTGGAAGTTAAATGTAAGAGAAAGGCCTGATGCTCAAGAGAAGTTTTTCTTTCCCCTCTGGCTTCTCCCTCATCCAGTCCTGGGCTCTGTTTCAAATATTAGAAAAAAATAAAAGCTTCTTAGGAGCACAGAAATTAAGTAACTTGAAGGAGATAGGTGGGAGCCAGAATGCTGGATTGGGCAGATGAAAGAAAAAAACTGAAAGTGCCCTTTGGCAGAAATTAGAGTCACGTGTTTAGGTTCACCATCTAGCTTTCAGATAGAGTTTTTTGGTAGTAAAAATAAAATGAAATCTCTGTATTGAGTAACTTTGGTTTCATTAGATGACTTAGCACCATTTCTTAGTATTTATTCCAAAGCACTAACTTTTTATACATTAGCTCACTGAATCTTCACAGTAACCCATGAGACGATATTTCTAAGTTATAGCTGAGAAAATTGAGTCAGGGATAAGTTAAGTAACTTGCTCAGGATGACAACTATAATAGCATCAAAGCAAGGATGCAAACACCAGCTAGTCTGCCTCCAAAGCCAAGTCAAAGGTCTCCTCTTAGCTGCCACACTAAACTGCCTGCTATTTGGCATTTTTCAATATCTTATCTCAGTCCACAGCCAATCAATGATTATTTATTATTTCCAGGGCCACAAAACCAGTGTATATCAGAGACTGTGGTCCACAGAGTCTAGCATCTCTCCTAAAGGTCTCACTTCGCTGGTGCATTGCCCACTGCTCAGGCAGAGATGTGGGCCACATCAGTGCGTTTCTCCCTTCCAGGTGCCCTGGTTTCCTGTGTCACCTGCTTTCACCTGCTGCCACTTGCTTGATAATTTTCTTATTTGAGGGAGGTTGGAATGAGGGAGGCAGGAAGAGACTGGGAGGATGTGGGCTCTTCACTAAGTTGCTCTGTGTGCCCTGTGAATGGAGTAGTATGAACATCCACGAGAATTTGCAGCTTCTGCAGGCTCTGGAAAGATGTCTGTCTAAAAACCGCTAGTAAAACTGAGTCAGCCATATGCTTGTTTCTTTAAGTGTATGTTTTAGTATTTAACTTCTTTGGGAGAAATATTTTTTTTTGTTTAGGATAACTTGTTATGTAACTTTATAAGTAATATTTATAATTTTTCATATTGAATAAGAAAACCTGGGTGAGATGCCTAGCATGACACCTAGCACTTAAGGTTGAATAATTGGGGCAGAGATTAAGTTCCTGGGCCAGAGTTGATGCTTAATGTCAACCCCCTCCTCAAGTCAAGCCGTCATCTCCTCTTGCCTGCATTGCTTTCATGGCATCCTAACTAGTCCCACCAACCCACCTCTTCTCTTGCCCCTCTCCATGTAGCAGACAGAATATTCTCTCCTTCTTAAAAACCAACCAGGTCGGGTGCGGTGGCTCACGCCTGTAATCCCAGCACTTGGGAGGCTGAGGTGGGCAGATCATGAGGTCAGGAGATCGAGACCATCCTGACTAACATGGTGAAACCCCGTCTCTACTAAAAATACAAAAAATTAGCCGGGCGTGGTGGCGGGCGCCTGTAGTCCCAGCTACTCGGGAGACTGAGGCAGGAGAATGGCGGGAACCTGGGAGGTGGAGCTTGCAGTGAGCCGAGATCTCACCACTGCACTCCAGCCTGGGCAACAGAGCGAGACTCCATCTCAAAAAAAAAACAAAAACAAAAACAAAACAAAACAAAACAAAAAAAAACAACTCTTCTGTGGCCTTGGAAACATTTACCTCACAGAAGCAAGCTATGTGTCTGCTGACAGAAAGCAAGGCAGGCTGGAGGCAGCTGTCTGAAGAAATAAGAGCTTTCTTGCATTCATTCAACAAATATCTGATCAAGCAGCTTTTATGTGCAGTGAGCACAATTCCTGGAGTCTAGTGATTAAGAAAACTAAGTCTTTGTCCTCATGAAGTTTATAATGTAGCAAGTAAACTAGAATGAGATTTGTTTTTGAAGAATTCAGCATGAAGGTGGGATCTCCTTTAAAGAAAAAAAAGAGTTAAAATAATTGAAATTTATCAAAAAGAGTTTCTTATGACCAAGAGTCACTCCCATGCACCCACAAATTAAGTATAAAGAATGGGCACAGTTTAATTTGGAAAATGCAAATTTAAAAGCAGGGGTTGTAATGTTAATATAATAAAATGAAATTCATGGCAAAAAGCAAGATATTTTATATTGATATAGGCTACAATCCTCTAAGTCAATAAAAAAACTTCCTTGAGTCTTTATGCTTCAAAAGCAATGCATCAAATATGTAAAGATCTAAAGCAAACACTCCCAGAAAAACAAAAAGAACAGACACAAAATAGTAAAGGGAGATTTTCACACAGTGCTCTCTTGAATAGATCAAATAGACCAAAACTTCCGAGAATATAGATTTATTTAATGGATGTGTAAAAAGACATTTTACCATTCAAACAGAGAATATACCTCCTTTTCTAGTACCTGTGAAGCATTTGTAAAAGTTGAATATATGTTTTATCGAAGAGAAAATTCTCAATAAATATCCCAAAGCAAAAAACATACAGGGCATATATTTCACTATACTGCAATAAAGTTAGAAACTAATAGCAAATGGTTGCCAAAAAAATACAACAACAAGAAAATTTAAAAACACTTTCTAAAAGAAAAATAAGCAACAGACATTAGAAACCAATGACAATGATGCTACAAATGGAAACAGGATATCCCCAAAGGTCTATCAGAAGAAAGTTCACAGCCTGGAGTGCTTTTCTTACTAAACAAGAAAGAGTAAAAATAAATAAGCATGCAATCCAAGAGTGGTAGAGTGGAGAGGAAATAAAATAAATGTAAACAAAAGAACAGATTTAATAAAGATATAGTAGAAAGTGTATTTGAAAATCATAAAAATGATAAGCGAATCCCAGAGCTACTTTTTTTAAGAGCAATAAAATGAACAGACTTTTGCAACACTGATCAAGAAGAGAGAGAGAGAAATTATAAACACATAACATGAGGCATGAGAAAGGGGATAAAACAAATACAGAGATTTTAAAAAGTAACTGAATAACTGTATATAACACTCTACTAGTGAATCTGAAAAGGTCCAAATTTATATGTCAAAGTACCAACATTAAGGAGAGAGAGAACACGTGAAGGAACAAAATCTACCTAGAAGGATTTACTAATAAGTTGTATTAAATATCAAGAACCAGCTAATTCATCTGTTCAATAAATTAATGGTGGACGGAAGAAGTGATGAATAAATGACTGGATAAATGGAGAGATGGATGGATCAATAGGGGTCTCGATACCTAGAATTGGAGATTGGCAAAGGGGCTAAGAATGGAGGAGGGAAGAAGAGAGTTTTAAGAGTGGCTAAGGCTGATGCTTGACCTCCAGCCAAAACAATCTTGGCCCACACCCACTTGGCCTGGCAGAAATCCCTTCCAAAAGTCCCAGGTTTAGGCCATGGTGGTGGCTGACTCCTGTAATCCCAACACTTTGGGAGCCAAGTCCGGAGGATTGTTTGACCCCAAGAGTTCAAGATCAGCTTGGGCAAGATGGCGAGATCCGTCTCTACTTTTATGAATAAAATAAAAAACAAAAATCCCAGGTTTGGTCTTTCCTGAAACTGACAACCCCTGCATACAGGACTAGAAGGCCAGTATTCACAGGCTAATCCAGACAGATCAATTAAACCAGGAGAACCAGAAAGCCTGACAGTGCCCAAGCTCTCCTAGTGACCTGCCCTTCCCTCCCCAGCCCTCTGTTTCCTCCCCAGGAGCTCGCAGGTGCAGTCTCTCCAGGGGGTGGTGAGAGCCATGAATAGTAAGGGTTTTAGCTCAAGCACACAGAGGCGTTTAGCTGCCCAAATCTAATCCCCCAGTAATCGGCTTATGTAAATTCCTACTTCAACCCCTTCCCCTGCAGGTCCTAGCCCCGAAATTCTCTACATTGGGAGACCGGCATGGGAGAGGACCCATCACTCTGAAGGATCACTGCTAGTGAAATGATGCGCCAAAGATTGTTTCCCCTGCTTCTGAAAGTATAAAACCAACAATAACATTTAAGAACATTTTGAAAAGAAAAAACCATCAACCCTGGTCCCAGGATGTCAACACATCTGTAGCCTTTCTTTCTCTGTAGCCCTTGTCCTTTCTCTGAGTCCTTGTCCGCTCACATACAGATCCTATTTGATAGCTTATTGTTTAGTTTAGCATCATCCATTTCCAATCTTGCTACCCTGTTACTACAATTCTTTTTCTCAGCTGTAAAATATGCCATTCAAAAAAATATATCACCTTACAGTTTTTGGCTAAGGTGAAGATTAATACAGGTTATTGCTTCAAAATGTAACATTTGCTGTATTAGAGTTGCCGTATAGGGAGAACAGGGGAGCAGAAAGAGGAGCAAATCAGAGAAGCTTACTGCAAATATTAGTTTTTGTAGTTGTTTGTTTTTCGAGATGGAGTCTCTGTCGCCCAGGTTGGAGTGCAGTGGCATGATCTTGGCTCACTGCAACCTCTGCCTCAAGCAAAGCGATTCTCATGCTCCAGCCTCCCAAGTAGCTGGGATTACAGGTGTGTGCCACCACACCTGGCTACTTTTTGTATTTTTAGTAGAGATGGGGTTTCACCATGTTGGCCAGGTTGGTCTCAAACCCCTGACCTCAGGTGATCCACCCACCTCGGCCTCCCAAAGTGCTGAGATTACAAGCGTGAGCCACCACAGCTGGCCTTAGGTTATGTTTCTAAAGATCTCTTTTTACCAACTAATTTTCCCCAATCCACCCTCCAATCCCTCCTCTATACTGCCACCAGAATGAGTCTTGCGACCTGTGACTAAACATACTATTCCCATGTTCAAAGCACACAGTTGTATTTGTCTGGGCTGCCCTCTCCTCCACCCTTGCACTTGTATTATAATTCCTACCCAGTCTTTACCACCCTTCCACCAGGCACCCAGCAGTCAGAGCCCCTGCCCTGGACACTGTGCTTTTAGATGGCCCTGCTCTGGCCCTCCTCCAGTGCTCACCCGACTCCCATGTCCCACCTTCTAGAACATATTCTGGGAATCTGGGACCCCTGAATTTCTGTTCAAATGACCATGAGCCCATTTCCAGGGCCTGGATAGGGCTATTCCCTAGGCCCATGTGGGCTGGGAGTTAGCATCATTTTCACAAGGCCCCTCACAGAAAAGGACAGAGCTAGCAGGTGGGAAAAGAATGGGAATGGGGATGGAGTCTCCATTTGTACCCTTATCATGGCCCCCAAAAATGTCAGAGCCACCCTTGCTTCAAGGCCTAGTTTAAATGCCATCCTTCCCATGGGTAACCTCTGATCCCCCAGCTAGAATCTTCTACCTCTCTGTGCCTAACTCTAATTTCACACTCTCTCGCATTCAGGACTGTCTGTCTTATATTAGTCATGTTGCCATGTCTTCTCCCTTCCAAGCTGTTAGTGCCTTGAAAAGAGATACAGAGATTTCCTCACCTTCATGCCCACCTCCCCATCTTACCCCACTCCCCTCCTACCACCATAACTTAGCAATTTATGCAACACCTTTTACATTTATAATAAAACTGTAGTGTTTGTTTTGGAGGTGGGTAAGATGGGTGTGGGTGTGACAAACAACCCCAAAGTCTCAGTGACTTACAACAATAAAGATTTATTTCTCACTCATGTTATATGGTTGGTGGTGGGTTTGCTCCATGGTGTCTGGGCTGCACGAGCAACCCCAAACCTAACTTTCTCATGGTTGAGCCCATCCAGCAATCCCAACTGGAGTCTTGCTCTATCCCCAGGCTGGAGTGTAGTGTTGCAATCTTGGCTCACTGCAACCCCTGCTTCCCAAGTTCAAGCGATTCTCCTGCCTCAGCCTCCTGAGTAGCTGGGATTACAGTCGTGTGCCACCATGCCCGGCTAATTTTTAATTTTTTTTAGTAGAGATGGGGTTTTACCATGTTGGCCAGGCTGGTCTCGAACTCCTGAACTCAAGTGATCTGCCCGCCTTGGCATCCCAAAGTGTTGGGATTACAGGCGTGAGCCACTGTAGCCAGTCCAGCAAGCCCTTGTAAAGCTTCTGCTCCATCATGATCAGTGTTAGGGCTGCTCACATTCTATTGGCTGATGCAAGTTGTATGGTCAAGCCCGGCAATGGGGCAGGGACTTATAGTTCCTCCACTTACAGGGAGGCGCTGCCAGTCACATGGCAGTGAGTGGGGCTATATAATACTCTCCAAGGGAAGGGAGCCAATAGTTGTTAACAATAATACAATGGACCACAATAAAATTTACAATATACCGACTATGAGCTAGGCATACTACTAAATGCATTACCTACTTTTTTCTCATTTAGTCCTCACAATTCTGTCATTGTCCCCATTTTACAGATAAGGACTAAGGCAAGCATAAATTCTATAGTTTGCCTGGGATCACATAAGTGAATAGACAAGGAATTTCCACCTGGGTAATGTAACTCCAGAGCCCTTTGCTCTTATCCACTAAGCTGCAATTCAGTTGTGAATTTATTGTGCCAGGTCCTATACCAGATCTTTCAGAGAGTGGTACCTGGGAATTCATTACTTATTCATTCATTAATCAACATCTGATGAACACCTGTTCACTGGGAGTAGACGGGGTGGGGAAGAGGCAGAGAAAATAAATAAGTAAATATTACTCAAGTGGGGATGAGTGTTAAGAAGAATAAAGCAAACAGAAGGATGAAGACTCTGTGTGTGTGTGTGTGTGTAGGAACAATTTTACTTTTGTTTTTGAAGACACAAGGTTTCACTATGTTGACCAGGCTGGAGTGTTGTGGCTATTCACAGTTGTGATCATAGTGCACTGCAGCCTCAGACTCCTGGCCTCAAGTTATCCTCTTGCCTCAGCCTCTGGAGTAGGTGGGATTACAGGCTCACCACCACGCCAGACAGACGGTGCAATTTTAGATATTGTGATCAGAGACTTCACTGAGAAGGTGCCATTTGAGTAAAGACCTAAGGAATGTCAGCTCCTTGAGGGCAAGGACTTGTATCTGTTTTGTTTGAAGTTGTGTCCCCAGCAACTAGAACAGGGCCTGGCTCAGTGTAAGCTCTCAGTAATAATGTGTTGAATGAATGAAAGGAGGTTAGGGAGGGAATCATGTGGATAACTTGGGGGAAGAGTGTTTAAGGCAGAGGAAACAGTCAGTGAAAAGGCTCTGAGGACGGAGAATATCTGGTGAGTTCCTGAAACAACAAAGAGACCAGAGTGGCTAGAGCTGAGTGAGCCCCAGAGAGAGAAGAGACAGACAGCTCAGAGGGATAAAAGGTATCTCTGGGCCCATTATAAAGGCTTCAGCGTAACTCAGTGAAATGGAGAGCCACTGAAGGGTTTTGAGCAAAGAAGTGACCAGAATCTGACTTGTGTTTTCATAGCATCATTCTGGATGATGTTGGGGAACAGACAGAAGGAGGCAAGTCCAGAAGCAGGAAGACCAATTAGGAGTCCCCCCCATCACTGAAATAACCAATATTAGTGCTGGGCATTGTGGAAACTGAAATGGGTAAATTCGGGAACCTGCCCGGTACAGTGAATGTTAAATTCTGCTGCGCATCTTAATCTCCTGAAATACTTAGGTTTTAAAAATGCAGATTTCAGACCACACCCCCCCACCCCGAAAAATCCCAGCTTCCTGGGTCGGGGTTGTGGGTGTTGGGATCCCCCTTCCCCACCTGTGATTCTGAAGCAAGTGGTTCCTGAACTCCAGTTGGAGGCTCACTGGGGCTTAATAAACATCTGATGAATTAACAACGGATACGGACTTTCCCAGGGTTGAATGTGTTGGAGAAGGAGGTTGGTAAGCGGCTTCCCCAGCCCAGGTGGGTGGCAGGACCCCCTTACCGCCCCCAAGTCTCACATGAGGCGGGGCTCTCCTTCCTCCCTTGCTGCCTTTCCAGGGCACAAGAGACGGTTGGTCCCCAGAAGCCAGGGCGCGGAGAGTGGGGAGGAACCGGTGGGAGTCCCCGTCGGGAAGGGGACGGTGTCCTATAAAGGGCGGTGTCCTATAAAGGCGGCGGCGGCGCGGTGTCCAGGCGAGGGCGCACACGGCCGGCGAGGGCTACAGCGACGGCCACGGCGACGGCGCGGGCTCTTTGCGAGGAGGTGCGTGGACTCCGGGAGAACGTGGGCGCCACCAGGGCCGGGCTCGTGGGCCTGCGGGTCTCTCGCTGAGCCATACTCACCCGGGAGAGCGGGAGGGCGGCGGAGACTTGGTAGCAGCCACCGAGCCAATTCGGTGGGAAGACCCGGGGAATTTCCGCGGGGCAGGGGCGGTGGCTTGGCTCCGGGGGTGCTAGGCCGACTCTCTAGCGTGTTGGCGGGCCCGCGTCGCTTTTATGCGTGGTGCCGGGGACCCTCTTGTACCGCTCCCGGCAGCGCATCTCCCAGAGCCCTTCAAGGAGCTCGCGCGTCCCTGAGCGACTCCCGGACACCTGGCAGATTCGAAACTTCAGCCACGAGATGCTTTCCTGTACTCCCTAAATACTTAATCATTAGGCAAGGCAATGGTTTGCAAGGGCGAGCAAACGTTACAAAAAGAAAAAGGGAAAGGCCTGGAAGCGAAGCGGGCAAGGGAAGAAGCTTGGGCAGAGTATTCGAGGTGCGTCCAGGCTGCACGGTGCCGGGGTTGAGTGCATCTTAGAACCGGTGGCTCCCCCAGCGTGAGGCTACTGTGAACGGCGCTGAAGAGCAGTATTCATACTGTGTGCTGCTGATTTAATATATCAACATGCAGAGTTGTGTAAGTGAGAAAAGTGACTTGCGTAACATATATGGTGATTTTAAAGGGGGTGTGTGTGTATGTGTGATACACACACGAAACTGGCTGCGGCTAGGGAGTGAGACTGAGTAGCTAGGCAGGTAGGGAGCCTTTTATTCTTTACTTGAGGCACATATGTATGCTTGATTTTTTTTTCTTAAACGAGCTTGTATTACTTCTATAAATAACTTCAAAAGGCAGAGTTGTGCCTCATATTGGAGGTTAAGTACTGTTCCCCAATCTAACTTTATAAACCACCCTTCATAGCGAGTATTTTCACTTACTTTCAAGAGAAAGGTGAAAGAAGAGACAAATGCACTGGACCAAATGCCAGAAAGATAAATTTAAAGCGGAATGAAGAAAGAGCTGTATGTGAGTGAATGCCTGGTACAGGCCCCCCAGTGTTAGCTGTGAGCCTGTGCTGCACCTTCTCTGGTGAACCCGGGCTTCGTGTCCAGGAACCCCTGGCAAAAAATGTAGCAGCTCCTGTTAGGGGCATTGGTCACCTTCTTGAGGGAGTGTGTCCTTCTTTTCTCTGCTAATATGTTACCTTCAGTAGCGACAATATAAACAGAGAATTTATGCATATCTATGTTCCTGGTGTTTCTACCTCACTTTCCTCCAACCTAGGCATTCTTAACCTGGGGTACACAACCCCCATCCACCCAGGATTCTGTCTCTATAAGACAGAATTCAGGGATGCTATGAATTTGGATGGAGAAAAATTACATCTTTACTTCCACTAACCTTTCATCTAAACATGGCATTTCCTTTATTTATGAATGTGGGTAATAAACTGTAGTAGTATTAGCCGTGGCGGTGAATTTGTCACCAATAGAAATCATCGATACGTGCATTTCATGTCACAGATGTTGCAGATCTTTTGAAAACATCATTTACATACCACTTTTTAGAGATTATCGTAATAAGTCTAGTTATTTAATGTGTTAAATATGAAGCACATGTATTGCTATATTGTATTTTAAGTTATTTTAATAACTACTAAATATAATTGATTATTTTCTGTGTCTATGTATTTTAATTTATGGACTTAAAATAATTATTCTGAGATGAGAACCAAAGCCTTTTTACTTTATGTATTTAAAATCATTGTTCTGAAAACAAATCTGTCCCTAGGCTTCCCCAGACTGCTAAAAGGTCCATAGTACAAAAAAGGTTATGAACCCTGACCCGGCAGGAGTCCTCAGTGGTGACGTAAATGCATCAATATCCAGGCCTGGGACCCAGACTGTACCACTGATTTCCAGTGTGGCCTAAATGCTTCACCTCTGTTTTGGCATCTATCAAATGTTCTCTGATTCTGTGGCATCTAGTGTATTTTTTTTTTAGCTGTTACATTACTCTGAGATCACGATTAACAGCAATCACTCCTCGCGACTGGAAAAACACTAAATGCAATTTTCCTTTGATTTAATAAGTACTTCAGTAATTTTCCAGTGACCTCTACTTCGTGCTTTTCCAGCTTGTTAAACCACTGATTTCTATTTCCCCTGTGGAGAAGGAGAGGAACACACTTGAGGATAAATCAACAAGGAATGATTAAGCATCTCCTAGGATGGCAGACTACATTTTAGAAGCTAGTTTTCTCTGGTTTTTTTTTTTGTTTGTTTTTTTCCTGTCCGTTTCTAGTACAATAGGATAGAGCCCTCTTAGAAAAGAACACCATAGTTAGTTCATCCTGCATAATCTTTTTTCCTCCCAGCTTGAAAAAGACCCCCCATGAGACTATGGTTGACTTAGTGAATGAGCTAAACCCTCTTTTGATAAGAGAAGCATGAATGTAACTTTGCTCCCATAATCCTAGCCAGTGTCAGTGTGGACAAAACTGGATAGTTTTCTACCTTAAAATTCCCTTGATTCAGGTTCAAACTTTTATATTTTAGGTATATACTTGGGTATAGTTTTGACAACACTCAAGTTTTCATTGTAGAACCAAAGGTCAGATTATTCAGAAATGACTTAGGTTAGATAAAAGGCAATGGGGCCGGGCATGGTGGCTCACACCTGTAGTCCCAGCACTTTGGGAGGCCAACGCAAGTGGATCACCTGAGGTTAGGAGTTTGAGTCCAGCCTGGCCAACATGGTGAAAACTCATCTCTTATAAAAATACAAAAATTAGCTGGGTGTGGTGGCGGGCACCTGCAATCCCAGCTACTTGGGAGACTGAGGCAGGAGAATCACTTGAACCTGTGTGACGAAGTTGCAGTGAGCCGAGACTGTGCCACAGGAGGCAGAGGTTGCAGTGGGCACCAAGATTGGCCACTGCACTCCAGCTTGGGCGACAGGAGCAAAACTCCGTCAAAAAAAAAAAAAAAAAAAAAAGGAAATGGGCGGGGCATTGTAGCATTTCTGAGTCGAATGAGGTCCTGGGGATCACCTAGCCCACCCCTTTCAGTTTTGGACGGAGACCTGGCCTGCCTGGGAGCCTGCTAGAATGCCTGGCCAGCTGCTGCTTCTCTGCTCCTGCAGTCGCAGTGCTTCCCTCACACGTTAATACAATCAGCCAGCTCCTCAGCACTCAGCAGCAAGCACAATACCTGGCTTGTAGTGTCAGTAAATGTTGGTCCCAAAGCTTGGAGTGCATAGCATTGTAATTGGTCCATGGGTCCAACTAGGAATGTCTCCACGGAGAGAGGATGTGGGTGAAGCAGACAGTGGGGGGAGCCGGAAACCATGTGGTGACCTTGGGCTGCCGTGCTTCCAGTTCACCACGAATTCTCAGCACAGCACTGGACTCTCCAACCCAGACACAAGCAGGAAAGGCAACAAGAAAGGAACTGGGATGGGGAAATGTCCTGGGGGGCATAGAGATGATTGAAAAATGCAGTTGGCACAGTGGTTCCCCTGTAATCCCAGCACTTGGGGAGGTTGAGGCAGGAGGATTGCTTGAGCCCAGGAGTTCCAGGCTAGCCTGGGCAACATAGTGAGACCCTCTCTCTACCAAAAATAGTTAAAAAAAAAGAAAGAAAAATGCTTTTCTTTGCAACAATGATGCTTTCCATGTGTATGGGGAGGAAATTGCTGTATTTATTTAGCACTTATGTGCCAGACACTTTATAATGCATTTCATGTAATCCTCACAAAAGTCCTGCTGATGGCTGTATCTCCCTCCATTTTCCAGAGAAGAAAACCGACGCTTTGAGAAGTTAACCCATAACTAGGGAATTGAGAGCAGAGATTCAAAGCTGCTCTAAAGCCCGTAAGCACTTAAAACATTTTTTCTACTATGAAGCAAATAATACATGAATAAGTTCTTTTAAAAATATAAAACAGCCAGGAGCGGTGGCTCACGCCTGTAATCCCAGCACTTTGGGAGACTGAGGCGGGCAGATCATGAGGTCAGGAGATCAAAACCATAGTGAAAACATAGTGGCCAACATAGTGAAAACCCTTCTGTACTAAAAACACAAAAAAATTAGCTGGGCCTAGTGGTGTGCGCCTATAGTCCCAGCTACTAGGAAGGCTGAGGCAGGAGAATCGCTTGAACCTGGGAGGCAGAGGTTGCAGTGAGCTGAGATCACGCCACTGCACTCCAGTCTGGTGACAGAGCGAAACTCCGTCTCAAAAAAAAAAAAAAAAAAAAAGATTTTATATATGTACACATAAAACAATACCAAAAAAAGAATAAAACACCACAAGTCTCCCTTTTTTCTCTTCTCCCAGTCTACTGTCCTCTCCCAGTGAACCACTGTTGACAGTTTGGCCTGAATCCTTCCAGGTTTTTGCTCTGCACACACACACACCCCCATATATTCCTGGAAACTGAATCAAAAGAGCACATAAGCAAAGCTCACATCTTCTCTAATGCATATAACTTCTTTATTAGGAAGAAAATGATAAATTACCACATTTATTTTTCTCTGTTTTATTTGTAGAGATAATAATTACAATCATTAATTTTTTTTTTTTGAGACAGTCTCACTCTGTTGCCCAGGCTGGAGTGCAACGGCGTGATCTCGACTCACTGCAACCTCCACCTCCTGGGTTCCAGCGATTCTTCTGTCTCAACCTCCTGATTGGCTCTGACTACAGGTTTGCGCCACCATGCCCTGCTAATTTTTGTATTTTTAGTACAGATGGAATTTCACCATGTTGGCCAGGCTGGTCTTGAACTCCTGACCTCAGGTGATCTGCCCGCCTTGGCATCCCAAAGCGCTGGGATTACAGGTGTGAGCCACTGAGTCCTGCCAATCATTAAATATTTATTGAGCCTTTAATATGCACTAGACACTGAGCCAAGGTGCTTTATGTGTATCATTTTATGTGTCCTCACAATGATGCATTTGAAACACAGAGAGGTTAAGTAGATTGCTTGTCACACAGCTAGGGGGAGTATAACCAACAGCCAAACCGGGGTTCTGGCCTTGGAGCCTGTGCTCTTGACCACCATGCATATGGTTCCACTGATGGCTGAATTATGTGAAGACTCCTGTAGAGTCGGGGCTTGGTGGAAAGGGAAGATCTGACCTGCTCTTTAAAGAAATAGGTAAGTAGAGAGTGGGGAGGAAATTCAAGGAACAGAAAATGACAACGTGCAAAAGGGTAGAGTTGGGAATATTCATGAGTCTTTGGAGGAACTAGAAAGGGCCCAGTGCCCAGGGGAGCTGAGTGTGGAGCAGGCAGCAGACCAATAGCAGTAAGCCAAGAGCATCAAACTGCCTGGGGCTGGACTTTGGCTTGTTTGCCAGTGCCTCCCAAGTGTTCCTATTAGCACGTGTTAATCCAAGCCACCTGATAAAAGGGGCCCATGCCTCTAAGAGTGAAAAATGCCTGCATAATGCTTGGCTGTATATGATGATAAACCACTCTGCTAGACTTGGAAAGGTCATCCAATGCAGCCCCGAAGAGGCCCAAGTATCTTCTACAGAATCCACGCCAAATGACCGCTCCCACCTGCCCCTTGTCTTTTCATTTTTGTAAGACTAAATACCCCCACTTCTGTTCTTCATACAACAGGGTTTCAAGACCCTTCATCACTCTGTTCCTGCTCCTCTAAATATAGTCCAGTCTGGATATTTTAGCCCTTAGAGAGAGGGGCTGAATCCTCCGGGTGAGGTCCGCCAGCTAACAAGAGACCTGTATTGTCTTCTCTATTCCAAATTTTATTTTATTAATGAAACCTTTTTTTTTACTTCATTCTGATAATACACTGTTGATTCATACTCAACTCTCTGTTGGTGACCGGGCATGGTGACACACTTGCAATCCCAGCACTTTGGGAGGCCGAGGCGGGTGGATCACCTGAGATCAGGAGTTTAAGACCAGCCTGGCCAAGATGGTGAAATCCCGTCTTTACTAAAAATATAAAAACTAGCCAGGCGTGGTGGCAGGTGCCTATAGTCCCAGCTACTCCGGAGACTGAGGCAGGAGAATTGCTGAAACCCAGAAGCTGGAGGTTGCAGTGAGCTGAGATCATGCCGTGGCACTCCAGCCTGGGTGACAGAGTGAGACTCCGTCTCAAAAAAAGAAAAAACAAACAAACAACAAAAAAACGAACTTTCTATTGGCCAAACATATGTTTCATTTACACATAAACTCAATCAATATTGTGCCTGATTCTGAACAATTATGAAGAGTTGGTTATAAGGGAAGAAATAGGAGTACTGGGACAAAGCGATCTTTCAACTGGAGGCTTCAAAATAGCCAGAGAGAAAAAGCTGAAGGGTGTTGTTCTTACCTTCCCTTGTCGTTTTTAAGTTAAAAAAAGAAATTACGCATAATTCATAGCGTCTCTGATGCCTCGAAAGGCGAGAGGCGTTATGTTTGTGTCCCTGTGGGGTTGTTTTCTTTTTTAAAAACCTGAAAATGAGGAAATGAATCTCCTAAGCTCTGAGTCGAGAAAATCGAACATCCCAGGTTCTTGGCAGGACGTGTGATACCAATCAGGCCTCTTATAAGATATTGGCCCTGAGGGCCCTTTCTCTTTCCATCTCAGGAACTCAAACATGACCAGGAAGATCTTCACAAATACCAGGGAGCGGTGGAGGCAGCAGAATGTCAACAGTGCCTTTGCCAAGCTGAGGAAGCTCATCCCCACTCACCCTCCAGACAAAAAGCTGAGCAAAAATGAAACGCTTCGCCTGGCAATGAGGTATATCAACTTCTTGGTCAAGGTCTTGGGGGAGCAAAGCCTGCAACAAACGGGAGTGGCTGCTCAGGGGAACATTCTGGGGCTCTTCCCTCAAGGACCCCACCTGCCAGGCCTGGAGGACAGAACTCTGCTTGAGAACTACCAGGTTCCTTCAACTGGTCCAAGCCACCACATTCCTTAGCGTGGCTCTGGCTGTCATCTCCCAGGGCAGCACTTGCTCAGAATCACTGCCTGTGGACAGACTTTGGCGTGTTTCAGAGCTGACTTGATGATAACTTGTGAAGCATGAATTTTAGCTTCCTGGGAGGTGGCTCAGGGACAGCTGCAGGGAGCTGAAAGAAGCCATGAGGAATGTCACTTGTGGGCCGCCACCCCCCGGGGATGTCAGGTAGAGTGGCCTACCTCTGCCTATTTTAAATCCAGGTTCTGCATAAGACTTTTGGAGAAAAAATTCTAAGTAAAAAAAAAGGTGGAAAATCACTGTTTACTCAATGTCTTCAGTTATAAGAAAGAAGTTTTCTCATAATGGATCTCAGATGAATAAGTAGAATATGCTTCCTTCAGAACATATTTTGAAGTTTGTTTTGAAAAATGAGATTTGATCAAGGGTGAACAAAATAAATCTTAAGATTGATGGGCTGGGCACAGTGGCTCATGCCTGTAATCCCAGCACTTTGGGAGGCTGAGATGGGCAGATCACCTGAGGTCAGGAGGTCGAGACCAGCCTGGCCAACATGGTGAAACCCTGTCTCTACTGAAAATACAAAAATGAGCCAGGTATGGTAGTGCGCACCTGTAATCCCAGCTACTCAGGAGGCTGAGGCACGAGAATCGCTTGAACCCGGGAGGGGGAGGTTGCAGTGACCCAAGATCATGCCACTGCACTCCAGCCTGGGCAACGGAGTGAGACTCAGTCTCAAAACAAACAAACAAACAAATAAAAAGTTTTCTCATAATGGATCTCAGATGAATGAGTAGCGGCATATGCTTCCCTCAGAACAGATTTTAAAGATGGTTTTGAAAAATGAGATGTATTTGATCAAAGTTGAACAAAACAAATCTTAAGATTGGTGAATAGAAAGATAACCCCTGCAGAAACCAACCTGGGAGACTTGCGGGAAAAATCTGTGGAGAAAAGACACACCCCGCCCCCCCCACTAAGGTGTGGGGATTACAGGAATGCAGTGGAGATATGTGGAACAGTTCTGTGTCCTTTCAACTCTGTGGAAGTGTGAGGTGCTACTTGTGCTGAGCCATTTGTACATATGTGATTTCTAAAGCCAAATAGTGGATTATATCTGTGAGAGGAAACAAATGGATAATTTATGTGTTAGAGCTCGTAGTTTTCTTACGAAAAACAGCTGAAATAAGTTAGCTAAAGCCTTCGTTTCACATGTCATGCATTAAAACGTTTCCCCCGGCCTGAACTCCTGCTGATTTAAGACCTGTAAAATTCAATTATAATTATGAAAATCCAAACATTACCATTTAACGACTCATTTAACAGAGAGCTTAGTTTAAACAAAACATTTAGAGTAAACAATAGAAATGTAATACCAGACTCTAATGAACTAATGAATTTGTAATTTGTCTTCTTTGCTATGGCGCATTAGCCATCTCAAAAAAGAAAAAAGTTTCTCATAATGGATCTCAGATGAATGAGTAGCATATGCTTCCCTCAGAACAGATTTTAAAGTTGGTTTTGAAAAATGAGATGTATTTGATCAAGGGTGGTCAAGCTTAGTCTTAGGCTGGGAGGGCTGGTACCCAACAAGTCAGTGAAATAGCATGGATCTGGCAGAGTCCATCACCTTATGCCACCCTGATGATACTTGGAATCAAAGATAAATCCCATAGTTGAACCTGGAATGCAAATAATGTTATTTGATTATCTCTGGGACATTTTCTTTCCCCAAAGTTCTTGACAGTACATTGGTTTTAAAACCTTCTGAACCATAGGTAGGAAATTGATGGATTTGAGATTAGGGATTTCCAGTGTATACACAATGGAGGAATTTAAGTTTCCTGCCACTCAGAAATAAGGTGTTTTACTTGTGAAAGGTTGAAATGAGCCTCCTTGGTCTGGTGATTGGAAGAAAGCTGGATGAAACTCTTACAATCTCATTCCCCCAAAATAGAAAGGTCATTATGTCATTAAACTCTATACAGCATTCGCACTTGTAACACAATGCATTTATTTGAACCAGTAAGATTTCCTTCTAGGCCTTTTATTTAAACTGCATTTGGTAAACTTCCCCACGGACCCAGCATAGTCCACGGAAACATATAAGCAAAGAGATCAAAATGGTTTCCCTGAATGTGCATTTTTTTTTCTCACTAACTTATGTGGACACAAGCTTACCCCCAAATTACCAGGTGATAGTACATTTCAAAGTTTTGATGACAGTTGTCAGTTAACATCGCTTACTCTCTCATCTGAAATTAAATCAAAATAACACTTTTTACAGTATTTTTATATTAGCTTTGTTTTAACATGTTGCCAAGGAAAGCACAGAGTATCTCTTTGCCTAGATATAGGATTTTGCCTCTCTACCCAGGATGAGTCCACTTTTCTGCTGCTGGGACCATGATCTGTGTCAAAGGGGGCCATAATCTTCAACAAAGAGGGCCTTTGCACTGAAATGTAACAGAGTGCTCCTGAAAAGTCATGAGGAGATCAAGTTCTCATTAAACTATGTGTGGGGGAAATTATTTAAAGAAATTTGCAAATAATCCTATAATAAATAAATGAAACTTTAAATCATTAATTTATGTAATTCACCTCCTAAATGATTTCTTTTGCCTGCTTGCATTTTTGTACATCAAGTCATGTTTGGTTAAAGTGACTGTTACGTCAGGTGTGCTGGCATGTGCCTGTACTCCCAGCTGCTTGGGAGGCTGAGGCGGGAGGACTGCTTGATATTAGGAGTTTGAGGCCAGCCTGAGCAACATAGTGATACTTATCTCAAAGAAAAGAAAGAAGGAAAGAGAAAAAAAGAAGGTGTCTGTCAAAAAGAAAATATAGTCAACTGTGGAAGAAAACCTTGACAAGGTATCCAAGAGACTGGAAGCCAACTCAAAAATCATTCTGGAGTCTTCTCTGGTGTCCTATACTTAAGGCTTGGTGATGGCAGTAGCAAGAATTTATGATTCAAAAACATTATGGTTCACTGGATGATACATCCATTTATAGATCATTTGAGCCCAACAGAATAGTTTGAACAGATTATATAACCTATGCTACTCTGTAACTTAAACAAAAGTGTTTGGGGGTGGGCACTGTGGTTCATACCTGTAATCCCAGCATGTTGGGAGGCCGAGGCGGGAGGATCACCTGAGGCCAGGAGTTCAAGACCAGCCCAGCCAACATGTTGAAACCCCGTCTCTAAAACAATTAGCTGGATGTGGTGGCGGGCGCCTGTAATCCCAGCTACTCAGGAGGCTGAGGAGGAAGAATCGCTTGAACCTGAGAGGTGGTGTTTGCCGTGAGCCGAGATCGAACCACTGCACTCCAGGAGAGAGCAAGACTCCGTCTCAAAAAAAAAAAAAAAAAAAGTGTTTAGTCTGCTATGGACACCACTAGAAACTTCTAGAAACCAGGTATAAACAGGTCCATTGATTCATATAGATCATTTGATGGGCTAATGCCGGTCCCTCATTTTACAGAGGAGAAAATGGTTCTAGAGGGATTTGAAGTGACTTTCCAGAGGCCACATGCACAGTTAGTGGAAACCCAGGACCCAGATCCAGGTCTGCAGACCCTGTGTTTAGCCTTTCTACAGCCCGGTTCAGCCACCAAGTATTTTAGGATTGAAAATGAAAAAGCACCTTATCATTATGCTTGTCTCCTTTCAATAGCATTCGGTAATCTTCTTCATATGTCTTTTTACTGAAATTAAATTATTGTACTTTGTAAAATGTGATTAGATATATCAACCAAAGATTTTATTTGTTGATGTTTTGTGAGTTTTTAACCATTGACTATAATTTGTTATTTAACTGTTAATTTATTGCAAATAAATTATTTAAGAAAAGAAATTGTTCATTTAAAGAAAAATTTCATAAATTTACTAAGCACATTCACCCCTTCTCTCATCTTCATAGCCACTATCCTGGCTTTGACTTTTCCCCCCCCCCCCCCCCCAGCTCTCCCGTGGTCTTTAGTATAGAAAAAAACCCAGCGTCACCTGAAATCAATCTTCTTCCTCTTCATGTCACTTTTCTCACAGCTCCCTAATGGTCCTTCTCAAATCGCGGCTGTAGTCATATCACTTCTCTGCTACAAAACCTTCAGTATCTTGTCTACCAGATTGAGACAAATGCCATACCCTAGCAAACCAGGCCCTCTGCAGCCTGGCCCCAGTGTGTCCTTCCCTTCACCCTCCACAATGCCTATGCGTATTGTACATGCCAATGAAACTACTTTACTTAAAGATCCCCAAACATGCCCACTCTTTTTTACTTCTGACTTTACTCTTGTGATGTCAGATGCTTAGATTAATGCTCCCATTCTCACTTGTTCTACTCACCCCTCCACCTGTGCCAAATTCCACATGGCTGATCTTTTTTCTTCTGGTTGGAGTGCAGTGGCACCATCACTACAGCCTCAAACTCCTGGGCTCGAGGGATCCTCCTGCCTCAGCTTCCTGAGTAGCTGGGACGACAGGTGCATGTCACCACACTTGGCTAATTTTTTTATTTTTTATTTTTTTGTAGAAATGGTCTCGCCATCTTGCTCAGGCTTTTCTCAACCACTTGGGCTCAAGCAGTCCTCCTGCCTCAACCTCCCAACATGCTGGGACTACAGGTATGAGCCACTGCACCAGCCCGTGGGATCTTAAACACCATCTCTTATGTGAAGTCCTCCTAGATTTCTACTACTTAATCTAATCTCTCTTTCCTTAGAATCCCCTTATGTGCTTTATGATCCTTCCTTCTCCTGCCTTATGTTATAGATAACTGTTGTATTCTGTTTCCCCTAAAAAGCTAAAATTTGCTTTAGTTCAGGAAGTTTCTAATATTTAATCTCTACAGCAGCACTGCAAATGACCCCCACTTTCAAAATGTGAAAACTTATGTCAAGACTGGCTCTGTTCAGAGTACTCTTTTAGCTTTCTCTAAAAGATGACATTGAAATGAAACTTGAACAGGCTGAATTTTTCTGAGAAACCCAAAGTCTAATACTCTTCTTAAAAGTCAGCTTCTCATAATTCCTATTCAAGGATACCCCAGGCACCACCTGCCTTATGAGGTTTCATCACCTAAGAATGGCTTGAGATGGCCAAAATAAGTATAAGTTATGCACCACTGGCTTTGTCCCTAAAAAGGCAAAAGATGAAAGAGCCTGGGAGAATGAACAGCTTAACTGCTGACCCATAGGCCAAAGGTTAGTCAAAAGTCACATCCTTAAATAAAAAGGTCAAAGATAAGGAGGAAATCTAAAAGTCCAATGGCAATGCAAAGTGAAGGATTTAAAGGGCAAGTGTTAGGAAGGGAATGCCAAGGAATGAATGCAGCTAAGGGATTACAGAAAGCAGCGACAAGTTCTCCTGAACCACACTTGCACTTCTCCTCTGTTTAGAGTTTACTGTAAACAGAGAAACGCTCCATTTTATTTTCTCTTTATTGCTAATGGCTTAGCACAAAGAGATTTTGAAGAGCATTAGATTTATAGATAAACCTTATGTTTGTAATCTACCAGCTAGCATTTATTCTAAGAATTTAATTTCCAGAGCCAAGAATTCCCTGATAGTCCAGTGAAGCAAGCTATTGAATTGTCTTTATTAGTAAACTTTAAAAAAAGAATGTAGTCAATATGCTCATATACTTGAACCTAAGTCGTTATCCTTCCAGGAACCTATCAAAAAAAATAATTGGGCTGGGTGTGGTGGCTCATGCCTGTAATCCCAGCACGTTGGGAGGCCGAGGCGGGCAGATCATGAGGTCAAGAGATCAAGACCATCCTGGCCAACATGGTGAAATCCTGTCTCTACTAAAAATACAAAAATTAGCTGGGCGTGGTGGCATGCGCCTGTAGTCCCAACCACTCAGGAGGCTGAGGCAGGAGAATCGCTTAAACCTGGGAGGCAGAAGTTGCAGTGAACCGAGATGGGGCCACTGCACTCCAACCTAGCGACAGAGTGAGACTCCATCTCAAAAAAAAAAAAAAAAAATTGGAATTATGGTCAAAGAATTATGTACGTAAGTATCTATTTCACAACTATTTACAACATTCATAAGATTATAATATTAAGAGGTAAAGTCGAGATTAGCTGAGTGCTTCCTTTTTTATTTTATTTTTACTTATTATGTGTTCTTGGAAACAGGGTCTCATTATGTTGCCCAGGCTGGTCTTGAACTCCTGGCCTCAAGTGATCCTCCTGCCTTGGCCTCCCAAAGTGTCGGGATTATAGGCATGAGCCACCACACCTGGGTGGCTGAGTGCTTTCTACATGCCAGCACTATGCCAAGAGCTTCCTGTGTATCAGCTCATCTAATCTTTGTAACGATATTATATTATTAATATAATATGAGCTATGTTATATTAATTACGTGAACATATTATATTGATATCATTGTTCCCATTTTGCAGATAAAGAAATTGAAGTGTAGAAGGTTATCTAACTTGCCCAAATTTCCACTGCAGAGCCAGAATTTGACCCTCAGTTGTTTTTACTCAAAATCACTGCATTCGGTAAAGCCAGGGTTGCTTTTCACAGATAGCTTTAATTCTTTTTGATCCTAACCACCTTAATGGAACCTCATGAACTAGGTATATTACCCAATAATGATATTGGGTAAACAAACACAACCCCTGAAGAAAAAAAAAAAGCTTCCTATTTGGAAGCACCAGGCTGGAGTTAACACCACGATGAGACACCATGAAAAGACTGTCATACTGAGGCAAGCTTGAATGTGATACCTGCAGGTACAACTTGTTAGTTCCATGGTCTGGACGTGGTGACGTGCCAACATGACATGATTTTGTTGTTTTCCTGTCACTGCCTTTAACAGGGCTCTGCTTAATCTTCCTTTCCCATCCAGTCATGACAGGTTGGGTTAATTTGGGCCAATTTGAAAGTCCATCTCATCTCCTTCGTACTTCCAACTCCACCCTGGCTCAAGCTTGACCTATGCCTCAAGTGTGTGTTTGCAGGGGAGGTGCATGCTCCCAGGGTGGGAGATCCATTCCTCCACGTCTTCTGCTGTCCCCCTTTTGCTTTTAGCTCCTCTTGAGTTGGGGAGGAAGGAGGGTTTAAGGAAACGGACAAAGTGTTTTGTTCACTAGGTATGGAATTGCATTCTTCCTGTCTTCATATATTTTTAAGACTTTTTGCATCAGTTCTTTTTAACTAGTGATATACAAGTACCTGGTTTAAAAAGACTGAAGAACAGCATAGAACAGACTCTTGGATTCAACAAGACTCTACCTTGCACATAGTCTCATAGCCACCGAGATCCTCTTCCCGCTTTGGAGGAAGTGGAATGTTGTGCTGAAATACCTGGCGTCTGCGCCAGTAGCCAGATCACTTAAGCATATTTTTTGAACCTTTCACTAAATAAATCAAAATTCGATTTTACCTTATGGCGTGTGGATATGTGTGTATACACATATGTTTGTGTGTGTGCACCTGTTCTCTTTCTGCTGACTATAGTACACCTGAGATGGTACAATTGTGCCTCTCACACCTCATATAGGCAATACACAGAGTATGGATTTTGAAAGAGATGTTCATAGTAAGACAATGGTGACTGAAAAATGCCTGGGAAGGACTGGGTAGTCTGTTACATGAGATTGTTTGGTCTGTAAAAGGAAGTAGGGGATGTCATATCAGTGAAATCTACCGGCATTCCCCTTACTCCTTTCGGTTTGTACTAGTGAATGACTAGAGAAGGTAAGAGATGAGGCTCAGCTGGCCTAAGACCCGGGGTCCTGGGTTCTCTTTAACATTCTAGCCGAAGAAGTGGAGAGCGTAGAACAGCTACATAATGAGCTAAATCCCGCAGGGAGGAGGAGCCTGGAGCAAGGGCTATAACCTAGGTGTTCTGGGGATGTTCCCAATCTCATCACCTGGTATGGTAATATTACAGATGGAATATTACCCTAGAGACACCCCCTCCTCAGCTCCTGCTAGACTGAGGATTAGTGACCTTCCCTGCAAAAACTGGATCCATGCTCAGTTTTTAAGCAGTATGTGGGAGGAGAGCCAAAAATGCTCCAATTATTCCTGGATGAATAGATTGTAAAAGGAAGAAGAGAGAGGGCAACCGAGGACAAAACAATCAGGTAAACAAATGAACAACGTGTTTGCCAAACTGCGACAGGAAGCCTCTAAAAATCAGTTTTTACCTTGCAGCCCTAATCTGGGCAAATAGATTGTGAAATACTCAGGTGTAAAAGTTTGTTTTCAGAATACAGTCACATTTATACTTAAAACGGGGTCTTCTTAAAATTATTGTTATACTTCAAGTTCTGGGATACATGTGCAGAATGTGCAGGTTGGTTACATAGGTATACACGTGCCATAGTGATTTGCTGCACCCATCAACCCATCGTCTACATTAGGTATGAAATGGGGTCTTTTTAAGCAAAACTTTAAAAACACCAAATTTCAAAGGTGTAAACATAATTTTTTCCCCTAAGTACTCCTGTTTAAAAAAATAAGTGTGACCTGGTCAGGTTTAAGTAGATGAGCTAACTGTGTAAAAATTTAAAAATCTATACATCTTATCATGTGTGGGTTATAATTATATTAAATTAAAATGGCCTCAATTCAACTGCAATCTTTTGTAAGTTGATGATGTTTTAAGATCTATCATTTAAATATTTTAGAAGTAATGTTTAAGATACAGTTAAGATGATAGAGAAAAATGATAATATGCCCAAAAAATGGTTATTGAAAAGTTATTTTCTAAAGCTATTTTTAAAGGAAAAAAAATGGTAAGAGTGGGATTAATAACAGGAGTATTTTTTCTTTTGGAAAATATTTTTGAGTAGATAATTTACTTATATGGTATAAGAATCAAAATTATACTAAAAGACAAATATTGAAAAGTCTTGTTTCTACCTTGTATCTATCAACCCTATCTCCCATCCCTTTTCAGAGTTTAATTATCTTTTAGTACTTCATTATGCAAATACAGATGGTTCCCAATTTACAGTGGTTTGAATTGAGATTTTTCAACTTTAAGATGGTGAGAAAGTGAAATGCATTCAGTAGAAACAATACTTTGAGGACCCATATAACATTTCTGTTTTTCACTTTCAGTACAGTATTCAGTAAATTACATAGTAAAGTAAATTACATGTACTTTCAGAACAGTATTCAATAAATAGTCAACACTTTATTGTAAAATAGACTTTGTGTTAGATGATTTTTGCCCAACACTATTGTAAGTATCCTCAGTATGTTTTAGGCAGGCTAGGCTGTTATGACGTTTGGTAGGTTAAGTGCATTAAATGCATTTTCAACTTACAATATTTTCAGTTTACAGTGGATTTATTAGGATGTAATCCTAAATTGAGGAGTATCTGTATGACTATATATTCTCATGTCTTCCTCTTTTTCACACCATCTTGCTTTTTTTTTCTTCTCTTTTCTTTTTTTTTTTTTTTGAGACAGAGTCTCACTCTGTTGACCGGACTGGAGTGCAGTGGTGCGATCTCGGCTCACTGCAACCTCCGCCTCCCAGGCTCAAGTGATTCTCCTGCCTCAGCCTCCCAAGTAGCTGGGATTACAGGTGCGCACCACCATACCCAAATAATTTTTGTATTTTTAGTAGAAATGGGGTTTCACCATGTTGGCTAGGCTGGTCTCGAACTCCTGGACTCAAGTAACCCACCCGCCTCAGCCTCCCAAAGTGCTGAGCCACCGTGCCTGGTCTGCTTTTCTCTGGTAACACTATAACCTAAAGATCTTCCCAAATCATAGAGGACTTTCTCATTCTTTTCAATATCTGCATGATTACATACTGTCTATTTGTGTTGTTTCCAGTCTTTTGCTGATACTAATGCAGCTGCAATGAATAACCTGTAACATATGATTTACCCAAGGGTGCAGGTACACCTGTAGAATGAATGCAGTCTTAGCAGCATGTATGGGTGTTCTTGTTTCTGCACAAATTCACCTTCAGGTTATGTTGACAATTGCTGGGATACTTGCCAATCTGATAGGCGAAAATGTTATCTCAATGTGGTTTTAGTTTGCCTTTTTCTTATTATGAATGAGGCTGACGTCGTATGTGATGAAAGAAAAACTTCAGCCAAATTAAATTTAAAGGAGCTTAATTGAGCAATGAACAATTTGCAAATCAGGCAGCCTTCTGAGCCAGAGCAGGCTCTGAGGCTCCAGCGCAGCCATGTGGTGAAAGATTTATGGACAGAAAAAAGAAAGTAACATACATAAAAGGGAAATGAGGTACAGAAATAGCTGGATTGGTTACAGGTGGGTGTTTGCCTTATTTGAACATGGTTTGAACAGTTGGCTACATTTGAATGGCCAAAACTTGGTGATTGGCACAAGTGTAGGCTATGGTGGGTTTACTTGTTATGGTTCACGATGTACAGAGAAACTTTTAGGCTGAACTTAAAATATGTAAGGAGGCAGCATTAAGCTAAACTTGATTTAACATGTTTGTGAGTTGTTTGTATTTCTGTTTCTGTGGACTCTCTTAAAGGTCCTTTGCCCTTTGTTTCTACTAGGCTGTTGGTCTTTTTTTCTTACCCAATTTCTAAAAGCTCTTTATATATGAAGAAGATCAACTCTTTTTCTGTGATGTGGGCTACAAATATTTTCCCCCAATATTTCATTTGTCTTATGACTTTGTTTATGGTATGTGCCAGATATTCAAATTTTATTTTAATGTAGTACAATTAATCAATTTAATGGTTCTGGATTTTGAGTCATAGTTAGAAAGTCTTCCTTTACTCTGAGGTTTTTGACTTTCTGGATTCAGTTTAAAATCTTGCTGTGAGGTCCTATATTTGAGGCTTCTGATGCAAGAAATAGGGGGCCAGGGGATGCTGAATATTCGCTCTGTTTTAATAAAGACTTCTTATGAACTTAAAATTACGTATTTAAAGTAAATTCCAATTGAAAAAAAAATTGCTCCCTCACCACATTCTAAATTTGGCTCTAAAAAAGGAGTTTGAAAAACGTGCTCCCTAGAACTCTGACACAAGGAAGAGAGAGGACCCTGGGTCCACTAGGTCTTGACAGATTAGTACCGTGTACACTGACCCTTAGCTGCCTGAGCTAAGAGGACACATACCCTTGGACTGGAGCATAAAAGAAAATCCAAAAGAGGAAGGAAACAACAAAAAAATAAAGTTTCAGTTGACGACAACTGCTTGGCAAGTCTGGCCCCAGAGTGAGATGGCTGGGTAAAGGTGGGGCCAGAGTCTCCTGCTACCCACTGCTAGTCCCCAGGGTAACTGGAACCCAGCGAAGGTGTGGCCATGGGAGGGGGAGGAGCTGTCTGATAGCAGCTGTGGTTGTAGATATGGGAAGGGGGATAAATACCTCCACCTGTTTCTCTCCTCCCACCTGCTGTTCTGCCACTGCCTTCCATTGGCCGAAACCAACCAGAACCCAACCAGAAGGCAGGGAGGCTAGAGTGATGGAGGCTGAGGTGTGTGTAGGTCAGCCTCCTGGGGCATAGAGCAGGTAGAGCGTCTTCACTACCCTCTCCCTGCAAAAAGAACCAGATCATCATTTTTTTTTTCTTTTTTGCTGTAGGTCATTCTACCTGATGGGTAATAAATTTTAATGAAAGACCTTCTGATAGCTATTGAGATGGATATGATATATAATATTTTCTTGCATTTTGGATAAATCTTACTTGGCCATAGTATAATTTTATTCTCATATGCAGTCAAATTATGTTCCTCATCTATATCTTAACCATGATAATAAAATATTTCTGAAAAAGTCAAATGTTCCCACAATGAACCTTTACTAAAATCTATATGGGAAAGCACAAAAATAATTTATGTATGCAGAGTGCCTCGTCTGAATAAGGATACCTTACCTACTTGCTTTTATGCCATTGCCATTCCACCACTCTGTCTCTGTAAGAGGATGCATGAAACACTACGTGTCCACCTGCAGCCTGAGGGAGATATGGGCTGTCAGAGTCATTGAGCTTCCTAGGCCTTCCCCTGACCTGCTTCTTACCCTTTCCTCTGGATATGAGGCCTCCAGATCCCCATCTCACACTTAAGGTGTTCTGAATGCTCACCTTGGCTTCTAGCAGATAGGAAACCATCCTGGCCAACACAGTGAAACCCCATCTCTACTAAAAATCCAAAACTAGCTGGGCATGATGGTGCACGCCTGTAGTCCCAGCTGCTCGGGAGGCTGAGGCAGGAGAATCGCTTGAACCTGGGAGGCAGAGGTTGCCGTGAGCCGAGATTGCGCCGTTGCACTCCAGCCTGGGCAACAAGAGCGAAATTCCGTTTAAAGAAAAAAATAAAACCAACAAGAAAAAAGAAAGTATTTCCCTACCTGCCTTCCGAGACTTAATTTTTTCCCCGGGCTCCAGAGCTTCTGAAAACAACCTTGTAGTGTCTCCTTCATCCCTCTCTAAGAGGCTTTATGGCTCTAGGCTCCAGGGGGAAAGATTCCCCATCACAGAAGTTAAGAAGGATGGATGAACTGGTAAAATGGCAGAGGAAACAGAGCAAAGACACCCCTTGGGACTAGAAAACACCTTGTACTGTACTTGGGTATCAGGATACACCTTTTTGTACACAGGACATATATGTATCTGAGTATGGCAAGTTTTATTTGGGGAAAGAGTCAAAATATAAACACTTCGAGGAAGTGTTTCATATTCATTGCATGCCTATTACAGATCGTTTATAAAAGCTATCTTTAATCCTTCTAACAACCATTTAATGGAGGTATTTGCTCCAGCTTACAGTTTGGGAAATTGCGGCTTAAAAAAGTTTTAAGAGGCAAACTTCAGATCACCCAGCCAACAGCAAGGCAGCCTCTGAGCCCATGTCTGCCTTCAGCAAAGGCCAAATTTCTTTTAATATGTTCTTTTGCCTCTAAGGAAGAAACTTCCTGTGAAAGAAATGCTCACTGCAGGCAGGCAATGATTGAAATAAAGAAAAAAAATGCATGGATTAATTTGGTTGGTGATCTGAGTTTTCTATCCAGAAGAATTCTTTGGTAAAGAAAAAATTATCCAAAATAAGTGATGGGGATGTCTGTTGCTCACAGCATTTAAATTACGTTGAATGACACTTAGGAAGACATCTCAACAGAAACAGGCCTTCTCTAGCTGGAGGTGATTCCTTTTCTTCTCACCTGACCTTAGAGGTAAATCATGTCATAGATCAGGCCTAACCTATGGCTTCCTTTCAGTCTCATAGAGTTAAACATATTTGATGTTCCCTGAGAATCATGGAAACATTCTCAGTCCTCAGAAAGTGCAGGGACTTCTGTGTCTCAGGGCTCCTTCATATTTTTTTTGGGGGGGGGGCAGGGGGTGGTTGGGGAAAAAGTCTTTTTTCAAGAATGGTAAAAGAAATTACTTGCTTGAAATGCAACATTTACTTCACAAATACAGTCCCTTTCTTATCATGAAAACTCCAATCAAACCCATAAACTGTCTATAGCACCCAGTCAAAAATGTTCCTTTGTCGCCTATTCTAACAAGTGGATTGTTGGGTTTTTCTTTGGTGGTTTTAAGTACACCTTACCCAAAGACCTAAAACAACTACCATCGCCTGGCTTTTTCTTTTCCAGAAATAAAGGAAAGATACGGAAGTCCAATTCAGAAAGTACTGAAATCAACCATCCAATGGACATTATTCCCTGCAAGTAAACCCTTTATCAGTCTCTTGCAGAGATTCTAAAACGTTATCTCGATAGAACAGATTACGGGACTCAGCACTCTCAATGCTGAGTAGGAATCAAACGGACATTCTTTTCTGTCAGCAACCCCTGCTTTGCCAATCCAGATAAATCAATTAATGGGATGCAGAGCTGCTGTCTTGCCTTTCTCTTCCCCATGCTTATCTCCCTGAGCTCCCCCGGACTCCTCAGTCCCCTGTTTAATACCATCTAAGAGTCCTTATTTACAAGAGGGCTTGTGCAGGTGCAAGCTTTCAGGCCAGCAGCACAGGAGCAATTGCCCTCCCTCCCCTTCCATCCTCCAGGTTCCCCTCTTTGTGAGACACTTTTTTCTTTTCTCTGCTTTTCAGACCAAAGACGCCCTTCAGCAGCTAATCTAATCGGATTATGCTAATTTGTACTTCATGAACCTAAACAGCATAACTAGATCTGCAGAGGGCTAAGGCCAGGAAGAGAGGGACAATGACTTTGTCAGTAAACCTGCCCCCAAAAAAGTGCAGAAAGAATGTATGTCCTGTGTTTAGCCACACAAAGCTGCTCCTCTGGGAAGCCGACAGAGCTCTTGACAATTTAGAGTGCTCAGGAGCGGTCTATGTTCAGAACAGAAAAGGCGGCACAGTGAAGGCACAATAAAGACCACAATGGCAAGGCTGTTTCTCCCTGTGAAAAAGTAAGGCCCCTCTTCTTCCTCTTCCCAGTTTACTCACTTTCACCACTTGGATAATCAGTTCGTAAATTTGGAAGCTGAAGTCAGGTGGTACAATTCAACAAATATTTATTGGCATCTACTACCTGTCAAGGACTACACTCAGTGCTATGGGATGCACAAAGTTGTCTAAGACTTGGTTCTTGCCCTTCAGAATTTATACTTTGATAAGGAAAGATATTCTAGGTACAGAAATTAGAAAACACCTCAATGGGGTCATTGCAATTCCTGTATTCTCTCTGCCTCATGTTGGCTGACTCTGCTAGTCATTTTCCATAATCTTCCACAGATGGTTTTGATTATTATTTTTAGTTTTTTTCTTTTCTTTTTTTTTTTTTTTTTGAGACAAGGTCTCACTCTGCCACCCAGGCTGGAGTGCAGTGGCACAATCATGGCTCACTGCAGCCTCAAATTCCTGGGCTCAAGCAATCCTCCTGCCTCAGCCTTCCTAATAGCTGGGACTATAAGTGTGTGCCACCTAGTGCAGCTAATTTATTTTTATTTTTTGTAGAGACAGGGTCTCGCTGTGTTGCCCAGGATGGTCTCAAACTTCTGGGCTCAAGGCATCCTCCCACCTTGGCCTCCTGAAGTGCTGGGATTACAGGTGTGAGCCACTGCACCCAGCATCACAGATAGTTTTTAGAGATAATCTATGTTCATACAAAGCGTTATCTTTTATCAAAATATATAAGTATATAGTGTAATTTTCATAGTAGACTATGAGATAAATAAAACTGGTATTTTTAACCCCATTTTGAAGTCTTGAAACTGAGACTTCGAGATATTAAGTGGGTCCGCCAAGAGAAATCCTCCAGTTACCAATTGGACTTCTGATTCCAAGGCTAGTGTTCCCTGTCTTCTCAGCATGCTACCTCACATAAGGCTGGAGGGGACCTTATGAGGTCAGCAAGTCAGTTCTCATGCATATGAGTAGGATTGTACACAAACCATTAAAAATTTTACACTAATAGCCTTTAAAAAGTCTTCATGCATTGTGAAATTGGAGAACTGACCCTCTTCCCCATGAGGTTCTTGATGTCTTGGGTGGTTGACGCTCAGTACTTTTGCTTATTAGTTTCTAAGCAGTCTATACCTTTGGATGATGAAGCCCAAGCAGTTGGAGACATCTTTCCTGGAGATTGTCTGCCACACACCTGTCTCTGTCACAGCTGGCAGTGGAATGCACCCTTCTCTTATCCAGAGGACTCATTCCCTCTGGATCTCTTACTGAGTTCCTGCTTCTGATCTGAGAGACTCTTGTAATTCACAGTCCATTTACAGAGCAGAAAAGATTTACTACCCTGAAATTAATGAATTACTGAGGCCTTCTCAGTCAGATGCTCATTTTGCCACACCTTCCTTTCCACCACCCCTGAAATAGCTTAAACAGACTGCAACAAATATGCAGCAATGATTAGTTTCCGTCAACAGAAGAAGAGGAGGGCATTTTTCATCATCTCTGTTTTCATTCCAGCCCCCTCTCCCTTTTAAAGCTAAAGATCATCCTTATGAATTCTCATAGCCTCAGATGCTGGTTTGGGATGAGGAGTGGAAGGGCAGAGGGTTGGAGGTGGAAGATTTCAGATAAATTTAAATAACTAGTTTCTTAACACTAAAATATCCTTATTCAACTCACAATTGCCTTAGGATAGCTTTTTGTCTGGAAAGTTTCCACTAATAGTTTTTACTCAATTTTCTTAGAAGGTTAATTATTACAGATCAATTTCAGACTTTCTTTTACTACTAGCAATCTAAACAATAATGAATATTTAAACACCTTAACCTTGGTGTTAATTTTGCTGTGGATGGCTTTCTTTTGCTGCTGTAATGCTGCCCTGTTGCATTTTTGTGCTCCATCCACATTCTTTTGTTAAATTATCATAATGGACTAAAGACTAAGGGTTAGGGTGGATATGGGCTGCAGTGTAGATGATTTACCGAACTACCTACCTTGACCACATTCAAATTAATTATCATAGAAATCACTCTGTGAATAAAATGATTTGTTTGCGAAAACTGTGGTGATACAGATTTTTTTTAACCTAGAGGACTTAAAAAAATCTGGCTAACATTTAAAAAAATCCCCAATGAATAGAAAAATCTTTGTATTGTATAAGATTAGGTAAGACCTACTAATAAACACTATTATTATGCTAGAAAATGTATTACTGAATCTATTCTGACAGTTTTTTCCCTTTTGTGTTGTTTAGATTCCAGGATTCTCCATAGGCAGAGTCTAACTGATCCCTGATGGAGAATACTATGTCAACTATCTTCCGAACCCCAGTTATAGAGCAGAGTGCAGTCTCTAAGAGCTGCTGCTACTGTTAGTGTAATACAGACAAAACAAAGAATGGAAAGGAATTATATGTCAGGTTAGAATAGGCAGGATGCCAAAAACCAAGTCCAAATAGCTTTGAGTGTTTTGCCTAGGATCAGTTTCTAGGGTAGCACAATGGGAATTCCCACATGCAAATGCAACATAAGAATCAAAGTCCACTGTCACCTCTGGGATTAAAGCCAGAGAAAGTTAACAAACAGAAAAGACCAGACGGTTATCAGATCCAGTGGTTTGGTTTATTTGGGCTTCTTATAAAGACATGTTGTATCATCTCTGTGACTGTCCTTCATTATTTATAATGACACAGCTCTCTGGACTTGTGTGTCAGTAGCTTCCCACTATGGCATTCTTTCCCCCAACTTTGTACTAGGTGTCTAGTCAGAGTAGTGCTGGTCTTTGGACTTTGCAGGAAGGTGGCTGTGGAAAGATGCCGTATGTTTGAGGTATCGCACAAGTGGGGGGCAACTTTTCAGTTTCACTCATTTACCTTTTCCCCAGCTCCCGATCCCCACCCACTAAACACTACAGTTGCCCTGATGCCAGAGGGAGTCCTTGAGCTCTTTCTACATCATTCTAAAGAATATAAAAGTTGATCTGCTTTCCGAGCCTAGTCTTTGGTAGGTGCATATGCCATGGATCAGGGGCCAATATACCAATGAATATAGCGGTGGGCCTCAGAGATTCCCAATGTGATGCTGGGGGAGGGGATATTTGGGGTGCTTGAGCCCATGCTTTTTTGGTTAGATATATAAACAGAAACAAGAGAAGGAGACTGTTCCATGGAATAGTCCATCATCTGGTGGCCACCTTGCCTGCACAGAATTTCTGTTCTTCCACCTACTTAATAACAGAAATTTTTGCGTCTGTTCATGGACTTGGATTTGGGCTTCCAGGAGACAGCTATTGTGGATGTTGGGGCTCAGAAAACAATACGCTAAAACGAAGGCCTCAGAATCAGCCTTAAGAACAAAAGTTTTTCTTTGATCTTTTCCTGCTCTCCTGTCTCAGTCCCTTTCTCCCCTGAGGCTAGCCATAGAAGGTATTATAAGTCATGGCAAAAACCACAAGTACGTTTGCACCAATCTAATAGACTCCCTCTTCCCCAAGATGGGTTAAATTAGTAGTAATCAGAACCCCTTTTCCCCAAAGCTAGCCATGAAACCTAAAAATATTACTCTAACTTGCCTTCTGCCTCATGTCAGTGATCTTCAGCAAAGTTTCAGGGGTTCTCCTTAGACCCCAAACTTGGAGACCAGACTCCTAGTCAACTTTCAAGCTGGGCACGCTGTGACTCAAGATCTGGGAGAATGTCCGCTATTTAGTGGCCTAATTTGCTGTCATATGATTGGCTAGGACCCTTCTGAAAGAAATTCCTTGTTTTAAATTCAGGGAGGCAGACAAAACACTATGGTATACAAAACGAGGTTATGATTCTAGAGCATTTGACAGCCAGCTAGCTCCCAGACTTTCTTAACCTCTCTAGTTTGAGTTAGCAGCTCAACCTCCAAGAGCTGTCACAATACCTTGTGTTTCCTGCTGTTATAGCATTTATTATGCCATACAATCTTTGTTCATTTGTTTGTGTGCTATTAAAGTGAAGCTTCCTGAAAGCCTGGAGATGTTCTTTATCTGGACATAAAGTTGATTAGATGCATGACCCGCCTTTGGGAATTTCATCATAAATATCTTCCAAGAGTCCAATGTAGGCAGTGATGGTTGTGGTCATTTTTTCAAATAACTATTGAAGCATTCACCATTCCACTTCTCCTGAATGGCAGTCTTCAGGGGAATTGATGTGTTCTCATCTCTATCCTCACTGACTCTCAGGATCTAGCAGCCAGTAGAGAACAGCTGCTTAATGAATTTCAAGGCTTATTTCAGGTACCTTCACCACTGAGCTCTGAGTTCTGGGGGGATGACACATATTATTAGTTCCTGGCCAGGCACCAGCAAGAGCCTTATAAAATTTGCATGTGTCTGGAGCCCAAATTATATGTTTGTTCAAGGAATAACACAAGACAAGACTCTTACCCCTACTTAGGTGAAATTACTTCCCTTTCGGGAAGGAGAGGAGGGCCCTTGTACTATGCAGAGGCATATAATTGAGCCCCATAGTAGACTTGGAATCTGCCACCCTATCTGCTTTTTAAGCATCTCTGCCCCTGAATGTAAAAAACAAACAAAAAAAAAAATAGAAATTAAAAAAAAAAGAAGTAAATGACAAGAAAAGTCAATCATTTCTAAGGCCTTAGATTACTGGCACCCAAAGATGATCTTGGATGATTAACCTGGAATTATTAACTTCATCTGCTCTGGAAGCAATTCTTTGAGAAACAGACTTCAGGGAAGCATGGGATTAAGGAAATTGTATAAAATTTAGCTGTTATGTCTCAGGGTTCCAGAAGGAGCCTCTGATTGAGCTGATGACACAGCAATGCCTCTGACAAACACTTCAGTGAGTTAGGATAGGATAGGATAGGATAGGCTGTTATCCCTTAGTTCACCATGCTACTCCCAGGCCTCTCTGGAGAGACAGAAAACCTAAACAGAGCCAGACTGCTTACTAGGTCCCAAGTTGCCTTGTATGTTTGTTAGAAGATGTCGTTTTACCCACTTTATTAAAAAAAAATTTTTTTTTGAGACTCTGTTGCCCAGGCTGGAGTGCAGTGGCACCATCTCTGCTCACTGCAGCCTCAACCTCCTGGGCTCAGACGATTCTCCCACCTCAGCCTTCCAAGTAGCTGGGATTACAGGTGTGTGCCACCACACCCAGCTAATTTTTTGTATTTTTAGTAGATACAGGGTTTTGTTATATTGCCCAGGCTTGTCCCGAACTCCTGGCTTCTTGTGATCTGCCTGCCTCTGCGTCCCAGAGTGCTGGGATTACAGGCATGAGCCACCGCGCCAGGCTTATTGAAATTTTTTGAAGTATGAAATACATACAGAAAAGTACCCAAACCATAAAAATGCAGCTCTGTGAATTTTCACAAAGCGAACACCCCAAGCCCATAAAACAGAACCCAAACTCCAGAACCCCCTTCCTGCATCCAACAGCAAACGTGATCTGGACTTCTAATTTCATAAATTGGTTTTGCCTGTTTTCGAACTCTATAAAAATGGAATCATGCAGAACGTATTTTTTTAAGTCTCTGGCTTCTTTTAATACCATGTTCGTCCGTTTTATTGATTTTGATGTAGGTAGCATTATTTTATTCATTCTAATTGCTGTACAGAAAATTGTATACATATTGCAAGTCTAAACCAAGATTTACTCATCTGTACTACTTTTAATGACCATTTGGGTTGGGGCTATTATAAACATTGCTGCTATAAACACTTGTGTAGATGTTTTTGGTGAACATATGCCCTCTTTAGAAGTGGAATTGCTGGGTCTGAGGACATGTATATGTTCACTGTTAGCATATATCACTAGTTTTCCAAAGTGGTTGTACCAATTTATATTCTCACCAACAGTATGAGAGACTTCAAATTGCCTAGCATTCTCACCAGCACTTGGTATTACCTCTTTTTTTTTTCATTTTAGCCACTTTGATAAGCATATCTTACTGTAGTTTATTTAACATTTTCATTAGTATTTCCGTGATGACTATTGAAATCAAGCACCTCTTCAGAAGTTTACTGATTATTTAGATATCATCTTTCCTGAATTACCTGTAAAGACTTTTGACTATTTTTCTATTGAACTTTCTTAAAAAATTAGTTGTCTTTCATTTATTGACTTATACAAGTTCTTTATATTTTCTGGTAAGAGTCTATTGTTGGAGATATATATGTGTGTGTGTTTGGGTATGTGTGTGTGCGTATAACAAGTATCTTCTTCTTTTCTTGCCTTTTTACTCTCTTTTTTTTTTTTTTTTTTTTTGAGATACGTTCTCACTCTGTCACCCAGGCTGGAGTGCAGTGGCGTGATCTCGGCTCACTGCAGCCTCGACAGCCTGGGCTCAAGCGATCCTCCCACCTCAGCTTTCCCAGTAGCTGGGATTACAGGCAAGCACCACCGTGCCGGGCTAATTTTTTTTTTATTTTTTGTAGAGACCAGGATTTGCCATGTTGCTTAGGCTGGTCTCGAACTCCTGGGCTCAGGGGATCCACCTGCCTCGGCCTCCCAAAGTGCTGGGATTACAGGAGGGAGCCACCGCACCAGGCCCCTTTTTACTCCCTTAAAGCGTCTTTTGGTAACTGGAAGTTTTCAATGTCAATGTAATCCTATTTATCAATTTTTTCTTCTCTGATTAGGGCTTTTTGTGAGAAGGTGTCTTTTGGATGGCAAATCTTTTATGGTGCAACTCTTCACCTGCCTGGGAGAAATCCTTGTTTGGCCTCTGCCAGTGTTGGCATCAGTAGTTTTATGTGGCTGGTCATCCACGCTGTCCCTGACGGGTCTTCTTGCTTCATTGAATTTTTCTCACCTAACCTTTTTGCTCTGGTAACATTGATGCCAGCTGACTGCACCTCATCTGTCCTTAGGTTGGATTTCTTAGTCTGAACTATCATCTGACTGACCAAACTTGCCAACCACCCAGTCTAATTAGCCAGTCTCAATCTCCTATTATGTAATTTTATCTTCAGCCTCTCTTCTGATTATGGATTTGCAGCAGCTGTCAGCCCAGTTGTCCTAACCTCAGTCTGGTAGGGAACATTCCCAGCCTTTATTTAGACTATGTCCTGGCTAACACTTTTTTATTCTGGCATCTCAAGCTTAGGTGAATTTAGAGGACCAGAGAGGCCCTACTGAAGACTTTTCCAAACTGAACTAGTATATTTCAATATAGAGGACTTGTAGCTGGGAGGATGTGAAAACAGAACTAGAAAAACTCAAGAACATGGCTTTAGTCAAAGCAATAACATCATCTTTGTGTATTAAAGGAAGCATCACTGTTATTTCTACTTGGGCATATGTTACTATACATGTATAACACTAAAAAAAGGATATAAAAGTAAAAAACAAAACACAAACCAAAAGGGAGAAAAATAAAGAAAAAATTCCCAAACTTTTTTCTTTGAATGTTACAATTTTTCTTAACTTCCTGAAGTCTGTAACCTAAGCATCCTTTTTTGTTGCACGCTGATAATTCTGTTCATCATTTCAATTAGGTCAAACAGGTCAATACACTAGAACACAAATTTGACTGCTTTTATGCAGTAGGTAATTTTTATGAAATTAGGTCCAAATTAAATTCTATTCTTGACAAGAAAAAATTATTCAAAAAGTCATTACGATATTTGGAAAATAAATTTTGAATAATAATAACCAACCTTTATTGAGGGCTTTCTGTGTACCGGGCACTGTTCTTTACATGTGTCGATATATTTAATATTTACAAAATAACCCATGAAGTCCTGATTTTTATTTTTGTCATCCTAGGAATAAGAAAACAGGTACAAAGAAACTTGCCTAAAGTACTTCAACTAGCAACTGGCAGGGCCAGGCTTGGACTGAGGATGTCTAGCCTCATCACCTGTAGTCTTAATCACTGAGCCTCTAAAATCAATATAATCTATACAATATTAGTAGTTAAGAAAGCAGTAGGAAAGGAACTTCCAAATTCCTACTAAGAGATCTGGAGATCTGGATAGTCTAGAGCAAGAGTAATAGTTAAGATTTATCAAGCACTTACCTTGTGGCAGGCACTTGTGAAAGCAATTTATGTACCTGATCTCTTAATTTCGAAAACAACACTGTGAAGTAAGTACTGTTATTCTTGTGTTAAAGACGAAGACACAGGCTTATAGAGATTTAGTAACTTTTTTTTTTTTTTTTTTTTGAGATGGAGTCTCGTTCTGTTGCCAGGCTAGAGTGCAGTGGCGTGATCTCAGCTCACTGCAACCTCTGCCTCCCGGGTTCAAGCGATTCTCCTGCCTCAGCCTCCCAAGTAGCTGGTATTATAAGCGTGTGCCACCACACCCAGCTAATTTTTGTATTTTTAGTAGAGACGGGGTTTTACCTTTTTGGCCAGGATGGTCTTGATCTCTTGGCCTCGTGATCTGCCTGCCTCAGCCTCCCAAAGTGCTGGGATTACAGGCATGAGCCACTGCACCCGGCCAGCCACCACGTCCGGTCTAGCAACTACTTTCTATGAGGTTACACAATGAGTGGCGTGTGACTTTAAGGCCTGTATGTTTTATGTTACCACCATACTACACTGCCTCCCAAGATGAGAATATTTCTCAAATGAACTGAAGATGTAGTCAAGGATGTAATTTGATATGCTGCTAGTGGCTAGTTAAGCCCAACAGAAAAGTAGCTAAAGAGGTGGAAGATGCATCCATAAAAAAATAATGAGTTCATGTCCTTTGCAGGGACATGGATGAAGCTGGAAGCCATCATTCTCAGGCACAGGAACAGAAAACCAAACACCGCATGTTCTCACTCATAAATGGGAGTTAAACAATGAGAACACATAGACACAGGGAGGGGAACAACACACACCGGGGCCTGTCAGGGGGTGGGGGGCTGGGGAGGGAAAGCATTAGGACAAATACCTAGTGCAAGCGGGGCTTAAAACCTAGATGTGGGTTGATAGGTGCAGCAAACCACCATGGCACATTTTTGCCTATGTAACAAACCTGCACGTTCTGCACATGTATCCCAGAACTTAAAGTAAAATAAAAAGAGAAAAGAAAAGAGGTGGAAGAAAAACCTTTGCTATCATAATCTGATGGTTCCTATCTGAAAGATGGGATACATATTTACTGAGTGAATAAACACTATAAATAATCTGATAGTCCAGTTGAAACAGCAGAGATCGGAAAGGTTTTACATGGGGTTCTCCAAGATGGATTTCCAGTTTTATAAACTACTTGCAGGGAAAAAATTGTTTCCAAGGTTAAATTACTGTGGGATATTATCCCCTTCTTAGATAATCATAATGCCTATGAAAAGCTCTGCTGTTATTAATAGTAAAAGCATTCTCCTTAGCAGTTTTTGAATTGAGGAAGCATTACCAATTTTTGTATGCAAAACTATAAGAATATCCAGCTTCATGGATAAAAAATAGAATACTGGTAGATTTTTACATTTTACAGATTTCATATCTTACATTATTTATAGTTATTTATAGTTTTCTTACATTATTATGTTATAGTTATTATCACATACAGTGATTGAAACATTCCTTGGACTATACATTCTATCCATACATATACGATTCCACTAATTGATCATTATCTTTAACAATAGTCCTGAAAATATATGTAACGTAGACACATTCTGTATGAAAGCTAGACAAGTTTGGACTCAACCAAGGAAGTCCGTATTTATTGTCAGTTGTCACATGGAAACAGCTTACGTTGGAATAATTTCCGTCCATGATTGTTAATCCACCTGCAACTGCATTTGCCCTCTCTGTATCTATGGACCCTCCTGACCATGCGTGCTCTGGTATTTGGACACATTTATAAATCCCTAGGTACAATTCTTTTTATTTGCCCATATATCAAGTACTTGTTGTGTTCTCATTGCTAGTGTTTCGGTTTGATCAACCCATCTATACAGATAACTGACACTTTGTGGGTTCCCAGCCACAGCCATGTGCATTTTCTCTCAAACCTCACCCATCCATCTTATTCTTTTTTGAGACAGGGTCTTGCTCTGTTGCCCAGGCTGGTGTGCAGCGGTACAGTCATATCTTACTGTAGCCTCAAACTCCTGGGCTCAAGTGATCCTTCCATCTAAGCCTCCCAAGTAGCTGGGACCAGGTGCACCTCACCACTCCTGGCTATTTTTTTTTAATTTTGTAGAGATGGGGTCTCATTATGTTGCCCAGGCTAGTCTCAAACTTCTACCCTCAAGAAATCCTCCCACCTTGGCCTCCCAAAGTGCTGGGATTGTAAGCATCAACTACCGCGCCTGGCGTCATCCACCCCATTTTCTAATCTCCTTCCTTTGCCTGTTGTCTGGTATAACAAGAGGCTAATTTATCGTGAAACTCCTTTAGAGCCCCTAAGACAAAAGATGTTACTTCTACATTCTGAAAAGACAGTTAAGCCCTGTCTATGCAGGACTTAATAAAATATAACAACTGGTCCAGAGAACTTCACTTTCAACAATCCAAGAGGTCAAGAATTTGAAGGGAAATTCACAGAAGGGAATTCAGAGGGCTAGAGGCTTTGCTTTCCTACTCCTCTCCCTGTGAAGAAAGAGGTGCTAACTTCCCCCAAGCCAATTCAGACTCTGTTTAAACAGATAAGAAATTATTTTTTCACGTAACAGGAAGTCTGAGAAGGATAGCTGATAACTTTGATGATCTGCTATTTTCTCTCATGGTCACAACATGGCTGCCCCAGCTCTAGGCAGAAAGACAAGGAGAAGGGCCAATGTCAAGGGCATAGTCCCTTTTCTCAAAGAAGCCACATATTTTCATTGATCTATTTTTCTGTTTTTTTCACCAATATCATACGTCTTGATTATCACTGTAGCTTTATAGTAAATCTCGAGGCTGGACAGTGTCAGTCTTCCAACTTTGTTTTTCCTTACTTTGTTTTCAGATGCATGTCAACCTAGGTCCCCTGAAGTTTTATTTGCCAATATCCTAACACAAGTTCACACCTTGCTGAGAGGCTGAAAAAACGATACCTAATGTTTTAACCCGATACACAGAGTTGAATATGTGTGCTAGGTTATTCAACCAATGGTGTTTGCCATAACTGTAGAGGTTAGGAGATCTTGCTATGTGAGCTCCATGGCATCACTGGGGAACCCACAAACACACCCCACGAATGAGTCTGCACTGAGAGCCTGCCATAGAGAAGAATATCAATAGCCAAAAGCAAACCAAGACAAAGAAACTAAAAAACAAAAACTATGACCAACATTTGCCAACTAGAAAGTCTTCTATTCCTTTTCTCTAATTTCCCTCCTCACTGCCCTAACCCTAGAAGACATAGAAGATGAAAGGAGCAGAAGATGAAGAAAGGTTGGAGGGCCCCACTATGCCCTTTGCGCCATCAAAGTCTCTGAGACAGGCAGTTCTGAGCAAATGGGAGGAAAGAAGTTCTATATTGCATGTAAGATGGATGTTTTAACTGGACTGGACTTTTTATTTTATTTTAAAAATACCTTAAGTTAGCTGGGAATGGTGGCAGACACCTATAATCCCAGCTATTTGGGAGGCTGAGGCAGGAGAATCACTTGAACCCGGGAGGTGGAGGTTGCAGTGAGCCAAGATCCCACCACTGCACTCCAGCCAGGGCAACAGAGCGAGACTCCGTCTTTAAAAAAAAAAAAATAAAAGAAAAAGAAATCTTAAACGACAACAAAGCAATGGGTTCTGCTGAGATAATGTCAAAGAATGGGATGGGGTTACTACTGATTACTAATTGGTCTTCCTGGCCCTTATCTGGTGGGTGGTCTTTTCATTGCTGTAGTGATGCTGAATCTATCTGTAAAGGAAAACTTTCAAAGAAGTATTTGGGTTCTGTTGGACAGGAGAAAACCTAGTAGGAGTACATAGGGAAGACTGATTGTAACAGAATAGTAACAAATTTTGGTTTGTCACTGCCCACGGTGACCTCTCTAGCACTTAGTTTCCTACTTTAAAATAAATAGGTTGGCCAAGCACTGTGGCTCACGCCTGTAATCCTAGCACTTTGGGAGGCTGAGGCAGGCAGATCACTTGAGGTCAGGAGTTGGAGTCCAGCCTGGACAACACGGTGAAACCCCATCTCTACTAAAAATACAAACATTAGCTGGGCGTGATGGCTGGCGCCTGTAATCCCAGCTGCTCGGGAGGACGGAATCGCTTGAACCCGGGAGGCAGAGGTTACAGTGAGCCAAGATCGCGCCACTGCACTCCAGCCTGGGCAACAGAGCAAGACTCGCTTTCAAATAAAAAAATAATAATAAATTAAAAAATAAATAAAATAAAATAAATGGGTTAAAGAAAATGATTATACTAGACATCTCTTGGGATGTCTGCCTAGCTCCTTCCTTCCTCTTTATTTTTTTTGAGACAGTGTCTCACTATGTTGCTCAGGGTGGTCTCAAACTCCTGGGCTCAAGCGATCCTCCTGCCTTGGCCTTTCAAAGTCCTGGGAGTACAGGTGTGAATCACTGCACCCAGCCGCTCCCTCCTTTTTCAGGAAATTGCCTCTGATATGTAGGGATGCTTCAGATCTGAACCACGTGACCCAGCCTCCCATCAGAACTGATTAACCAGGAGTGTACAGCTGTCCCAGGCCAGGACAGGGTCTCTCTCCTGGCAATATTCAATAGGGAGACCCAGAGGCTAAGAGATGTTGGCATTGAGTATCATCAGTGACTGAGAGAAGTGCACACCCACCTGTTGCTGCTGGCCCCAGAAATGCTCTGCTGCTTGCTTTTCTTGGGTCTTGACTGCTCAACTTTTCCTGGCTTTCATGAGATTCCCTAGCAGACTTTCAGCAACTAACTCATTTTGCTTAACCTGCACAGAACGGTTTTCTATTCCTTGGACTTCATGTTACTATTTTTTTTAAATGGTCCATTCAACTTCCAAAATTCATTTATTCTGTGACTTGACGGTACCTGTTACTCTTGAACAGAGATGTTGAAGAGCAATATGGTGAACTTAAGTGTTGATGACCACAGACAACTGACAGCTATGGCATTGGTGGGTGACTACAGTTTTGGCGGTCCTTACGCTGAAGAAAGAGGTATTCCCATAATAACATCAGGTTTTTAATCAGGTAAGTTTGTACTTGTTATACATGGAGAACATTTTTAGTTTACTAGTTTATATTAGTGGTATGAATGACGATTATAGAAAAGGATTTTAGTTTCCAGTGCAATAAATAAGTGAGCCATGTCAGGTTTTCCAAGACACAATATCAAAGGCACTATTATTAGATACATGCTGAGTCTAAAGAGTTGAGTGTATACTTGAATTTGTTACACTTAAATTTCATGCACTGGCATCTAATTGTACTGATTGAATTCAGTGGGTATTTTGAGGGCAGTTGGTGCTCTCTAGCTAATTCTCCTTGATAATCCTGAATATTAAAAAAGGTTGAATTCAAATTACATATACTTTGTCTTAAATGTCACATATTAATACATTATCATTTGATACAGTGTGGCTATCAAGTGCTTATCAAAATAACTTTAGAATGCAAGTGCCTGACCAAGATACTAAGGTTTAGGAGTGCAATTGGTCCCTTTAATATGAAACTTCCAAATCGTGGACTCTAAGGTACTTTAAAAAGTTCAATAGCATGGTAGGGTGACTATAGTTAACAATAATATATTGTTTATTTCAAAATGCCTGGAAGAGATGATTTGACTGATAGACGTTTAAGATTCAAAAGGGAAAAACATAAAAGATGATTTGAAATGTTCCCAACACAAAGAAATGATAAATGTTTGAGGTGGTGGATAGGCTAAATGCCCTGATTTGATTATAACATGTTGTGTGCACATATCAAAATATCACATGTACCTCATAAATATGTGCAAGTATGATGTATTAATAAAAAAAGGTTATTATTATAGATTTCCCAAAGTGCCACTTAGTGGGTAGAAAGCAGTATTGCAGGGAAGAAACAGGATTGCATGTATAATACTGGGTTTCAGGATATTGTCAGTTTGACCCAGGAAGATGGATGTGTAAACTGAGACTAAGAAGGGTTATATAATTTTTCTAGAATTAAAGAGATAAGGAACATTAGTGACATGACCATATTGTTTGTATTAATAGAGGCATATATTGCTGAAGAAAGCATTTATTCATTTATAGCAGTAGTTCTGAACCAGGGGTGATCTTGTGTCCCCCAACCCCTGCCCCTGCCCCAGAAACATTTGGCAAGGCCAAGACATTTTTGGTTGTTGCAAGTGGAGTGTGTGTGTGTGTGCGTGTACGCACGGTCCTGGCATCTAGTACCAGTGATGCTGCTAAACGTCATACAATGCAAGCACAGTCCACCATGACAAAGAATTGCTTAGCCCCAAATGTTAATCATGCTGGTGCTGCAAAACCTGGTTTATAAAAATTAGATTCACATATTTTTGAACTAAAAAGTGCCTCCAACAGGTTTAGTCAAAACTCTTCTTCAGGCCGGGCGCGGTGGCTTACGCAGTAATCCCAGCAGTTTGGGAGGCTGAGCAGGTGGATCACCTCAGTTCAGGAGTTCGACCAGCCGGGATAGCCTGGCCAACATGGTAAAAACCTGTCTGTACTAAAAATACAAAAAATTAGCCGGGTGTGGTGGCAGGTACCTGTAATCCCAGGTACTCGGGAGGCTGAGGCAGGAGAATTGCTTGAACCTGGGAGGTAGAGGTTGCAGTGAGCCATGATTGTGCCACTGCACTCCAGCCTGGGCAACAAGAGCGAAACTCAGTCTCAAACAAACAAACAAAACAAAATGAAAAAACACCCCACAAAACTGATTTTTGGATATTAATACAATTAGACCAGTTTGGCTTCCTAATGAATAAGCAATACTTTGTAATTTGGATTCATTTTATCACCAATAATTATGTAATTTTGTATACTGCTTCCAAAATTCAGGAAAACTTTGAATCTTCACATGTAATTTTCCCAAATCTTGCCTTTCCTTCTTACTAATTTAAAGGTAATTGGTAATTAAAATGCAATTGGTCCATTTAATATAAAACTTCCTAATTGTGGACTCTAAGGTACTTTAAAAAGTTCAATAGCATGGTAATTTAAAGGAAAGAAGGAAAGGGGTCTTTCCATCCTCCATTTCCTCCTACAATGCTCATTTTAATAGACTAAATAACCACTGACCAGAAGCAAATACGGTGAGCACATTTAAAATGTAGATGGAACTTGTCTTTTTGTGAGATTAGGATTTAATTTCCCCAAGAGCTTTATAAGGAAATTTCTTTAGGCTCTAGGCAGATAGGACCAAGCTGATTCTTACTGTTTTGAAATGCACAATTTTCAAATTATCTGTAGAGTCTGAGATAATTAATTCCTTTCTATTGGAATTATTCTGTTTAAGGAAGTAAAGTGCTTGATTTACTTTCTTAAAAAAACCTCTAATGTTATTCACTTTTGCCCTATTGGTGTTAATAATGGATTTAATGGTACCCCAGAATAATACTGGTATAGATAGATACATAGCTCAGTGATGTCTTAAGGATTACATCATATTAAGTATTTTTTTAAGCCCAAAGACTAACCATATATTTTGCAAAATTAAAGACTGTTAAAATGTAAAATATTTAAAGAAATAATATCCAGGCTGGGCGCGGTGGCTCACGCCTGTAATCCCAGCACTTTGGGAGGCCAAGATGGGCTGATCACGAGGTTAGGAGTTCCAAACCATCCTGGCCAACATGGTGAAACCCCGTCTCTACTAAAAATAAAGAAAAACTGGATCCATATCACACTACTCGGAGGCGGAGGATCGTTGAATCATGGGGTTGCATGACGAGGTCCCTGCTACAGGTCTAAAGACTTTTCTCTACGGGAAGTGCTTGCTTAGAAAACCACACGTGAAAAGTATTTGAACAAGTCTATTCTTTCTTGATAAGTAATGAAGTGTAGAGATTTACTACAATTTTCCTACGTTTTAAACACCTAGTGTTTAGGGCAGTACTTCTGACACCCAGCAAAATGCTGGCTACATAGTAGGCACCCAAAAAACATTTTGTTAAATGAATTAAAATTAATGAATATTCAGATTAAAAAAAATTCTCCTTTTGCAGCGCATACTCCCGTGAAGCTGTCACCTACCTAGCAGCTAATCACGTTTCTCCAATTTCCCGGTGCCAGCATGATCTGTTCACACATCAAATAAAAGTGTGCCAAGCTAGTTTTTTTCTTACCCAAACCTATTCCTTGTTTCCTATTTATCAGAATGCAACCACAATCCTCCTACTCACCCATTCCTCATTTTATTTGACAAATGCTTCCTTTCCCGCCTGTACAGACTGACACTCACTGACGATATTCTGCTTCTACCCATGTTTCCCACAATTGGTCTCAATTTCTGCTGCCACAGCCTCCACTATCTTTTGCTCGGACCAGTGAATACCCTCCGATTTTCCGTTGTCAGTCGCTTCTCATCAATCTATTCTTAATCTTGTTGCTTGGTTGCACCTCTACTCCCTCACCCTCCACCAAACAACCCAGTTAGCGTAATGATTAGGAGAAGAGATTCTGGCTCTGAGCTTCACATAGTGATTGATCAAGAATTTAACCTCTGAAGCCAAACTGCCTGGCTTTGTCTGCCATTCGAGGACTTTTCCCAACTTCATTTCTCACTTTGTAGTCAACCCAAAACACTTCCCTCCATCTCCCGCCTAGCTTTTGTTTCTCACTTAACTTTTAAAGTCCAGCTCACATGTCACTTTACCCACTTCCCAGAATTGTAATCTTCGTCTCGGAACTGCTCTCGCACGGCAGCTATACCTCTCAGTACCTGCTTTTGTACCATTATGTGCGCTTTTTCTCTTTTTATTAAAAAACTCTTTCAGGGAACTCATAGTTCTTGATGGCAGGATATTACTGTTTTATTTTTATATCTCCAGTAAGTCACAGTGTGACTTGCACTGTGGTTGCTCGACAAATGTTAGGTGAATGACATCAGTTAACGGAAATAAATCCAACTCTGAGCGTCTCCCCCTTGAGGACTGTGTTTTGTTCATCTGCACGCTCTCCAGGTCCTGCATTGCGCCCAGGACCGAGAAGACCCTGGACCCTTATTAGGAGAACCGAGGCCAGAGCCGGCTGGAGCCTCCGGGAACCCGCTCGCCCCGCCCACCCGCGTAGCGCCGGTGAGCCTGCGGCTCCCGCGACGCGCGGCCCCGCCCCCCTCGGCGCCAGGGCGCACGCGCGGGGCTGCAGCCGGCGCGGAGGAGCGGGCCGGCGCGGAGGAGCGGGCTGCAGCGGCTGTAGCCTCTTCTACCCCTCACGGCGCGCGCGCGGGGAACCAGTCGCCGCGGCTGCTTCGGTTGCCGCGCTCGGTGGTAGTTATGGATTTTCCATGGGACGACTTGGCGCTGGCCTTCTCCCGCACGTCCATGTTTCCCTTTTTTGACATCGCGCACTATCTAGTGTCAGTGATGGCGGTGAAACGTCAGCCGGGTGAGTGCGGGGCGCCGCGGGCCGGACCCCTCAGAGCGCCCCTGACGGCGAGGACCGTCTAAGTCGGGTGGGCGGCTGAGTGGCCGCTAGCCCAGACAGGTCGGTGGTAGAGTTGGAGGGGCGCCAAGGGCCTGCTGGTCCGACTTACTGAGTGCAGATGGGGAAACAGAACGGGGTAGGACAGAGGCTCTAGTACTCGTCAGAGGAGGCGTGACCTGGGGTCCGCGACGCCGTAGCCTGTGAGCAGGGCCGACCTTGCCAACCGCCCGCAGAAGTCCCAGGACTGACAGAAGCTGCCGCAGCGTTTCGGAATCACAGTTACCGCGCCAGCCCGGGGCTTGGCCTCCGCACGGTACCGCCACTCGCTCGCACAGTGTTTGAAAGGCACGTGAGGAGACAGCAGGTTTCTGACATAGTCTCTTGGAGTAATAGATGGTTGCGGACTACTCTCCAGTTGTGAAAGTTGTACAAGCACTGAAACAAAAAGCCTCCTGTAGCCAGACCAGGATTCCCCTTCACGCAGTGTCCTAACACCCTGCCTAGCATGTGAGAAGCGAGTGCGTTCCCCTTTTCACAGTCACGACGGGCACTGTACAAGTAAGAGTTATCTGGCGTAGTTTCACTATCTGCAGAATGGGGATATAGTCTTGAAACAGCATTTTGAGTTCTTTTAGCAATGCGATCAAGGGACAGTAGTTGTATTTTATTGGATTTTACACCAGGGTGCGTTTGCTCTAATCCTGCTTTACTTTTGTAGTTATTCTACCGTCCTTTTACTTGTATGGACCTCTTCTTTCTTTGAGGTCGGGCATTTCTTTGCCACTTTCTTTGTGTTCTTGCTGTCTTTCATCTGCCTTGCCCTACAGATAGTTGATGAGTGAGGTCTGGAGGATGATTGATGCTGTATCTTTCTTTCTTTCTTTTTTTTTTTTTTTTTTTTGAGACGGAGTCTCGCTCTGTCGCCCAGGCTGGAGTGCAGTGGCGCAATCGCGGCTCACTGCAAGCTCCGCCTCCCGGGTTCATGCCATTCTCCTGCCTCAGCCTCTCCGAGTAGCTGGGACTACAGGCGCCCGCCACCACGCCCGGCTAATTTTTTGTATTTTTAGTAGAGACAGGGTTTCACCGTGATCTCGATCTCCTGACCTCGTGATCCGCCCGCCTCGGCCTCCCAAAGTGCTGGGATTACAAGCGTGAGCCACCGCGCCCGGCCGATGCTGTATCTTTCTTATGGACTACTTACTGGTTTTAAAAAATCCTTAGACCTCAGAAATATTTTTCATTTATGTTGAAGTTTGTAGCTCAGTTTAAATCATTGGTACAAATTTTGACCTGGATAAGGATGGTATTACTGCATTAAAGTAGAACACATTATCTGCATAAGGTATTATTTCCTTGATTTGAAAAAAGTCAGTTTTGTTGCTGCTACATGTTCAGAATTTGACTAAAAAAAATTTTTTTTTTTTATAGGCTGAATCACATGTTCACATTGTGGTCCAGGGACCCATGGGATTCTCTGACACTGCCAGTTTAAAATCACTTTCATAGTAATATGCAGATGTTATCTTTTTCACTCTCATTTTTTCAAAAGCGTACAGTGGAGTTTTCCAGAGGCTACCTGAGTTGTGATACTGTAACAGAAGGAAGTAGATATGAGAATCCAACAGTTTTCTATTTGAAGCCAGACATTTGTTAAAATGTACAGCAGTGTGATTTTTCTCACTATATGTTTTTTGTTTTGGAAAAGTTATTTTTCATAAAGAATACATTATCATTATTATTATTATTATTTTTGAGACGGAGTCTTTCTGTCGCCCAGGCTGAAGTGCAGTGGCGCGATCTCGGCTCACTGCTGCAACCTTTGCCTCCCGGGTTCAAGTGATTCTCCTGCCTCAGCCTCCCGAGTAGCTGGGATTACAGGCGCCTGCCACCACGTTCGGCTATTTTTGTATTTTTAGTAGTTGAGACGGGGTTTCGCCATGTTGGCCAGGCTTGAAGAATACATTATTTATGTTAACATTTAATACATTTACTTTTTAAAAAATGAGAACATGAAGAACAATTGTTGCATAGTGGACAGGTCTATGCAGTCCTACCCCCAAAGGCTGAGGAAGCTGAGAGGCTGAGGAATCCAGTTTCTCAGAAAGAAAACTTTAAAAGGGACTTAAGAACAGAAGCCATGTCTTGGGTGGCCTCAAGGAGATGGTGGATCACCCCCATTACCCGACCCCCAACCCCCAACCAGAGATGTGTAGGACAGTTGCTTAAGAGCAGGATTTATGGTAAGTGAAATAGCGTCAAGGTTGTTTGACCTAAGGGCAAGATTGGTAAGTGTATACTTTTACACAAGGAACAGTAGATAAAATATAAATCTTAGAGGCAATCCCAGAACTGGGGTTAATCATAAGTCAACATGGCGGATGTTGGAGTTGCTTTAGCCTCCACAACTATTTAAAATTTTCTCAGTTACAATTTCTAAGATGCTAAGTATTGATACTTGTAACCAACATAAACAAAACCTTTTGGGGTTGTCAAGAAATTTAAGTCCGATTTTTTAAAAGATATAATTTACATAGAGTCTGTTCACCATTTTTAATAAAAAGTTCTGTGTTTTTGGACAGACACAGTCATTTAACCACCATCACAATCGAGATACTGAACAGTTTCCTCACCCATCCCAAATTCCTTCCTGCACTTTTGTGTAAGCTGTCCCCTATCCTTGGCAACAGTTAATCTGTTTACTAATTTTTAGGGATGTAGAGGGCTCCTGAGATTCCAAAATTTGAGAACCACGTGATTATTGAATACTAATATAGTATCATACAGTACCAGTACTTGTAAAGAGGTAAAAATGATAGAATTCAGACACAAGAGTGAACAGCGTATCTGTTTAGCCTTTTACCCGAAGTGTGTTAGACTGCCCATTTCCTTTGACAGTTCTATTATTGGTTTTCAATATCTTGCCATTCTGATGATCAGAAAACAATTTTTCATTTACGTTTGTCATGGTACTGATGAGTTTGTGCCTCTTATTGGTCATTTGTATTTCCTGTAAATTGCTTAATTTTTTTTTTGTCTATTATTGGGCTGTAGGTTGTTGTCTTCTATTGACTGTCTTTGTGGATCATGGATATTCATTCTATTTATGTCTGTAGTCCTTTTTTCCCATAACTCTTGCTATCTTTTAACTTTGTTCATATTGTCTTCTATGGGAGAAGTTTAAAAAATTTCGTAATATTTTTACTTTTTCATAAAAAATCTATTAATTTTTTTCTCCTATGTCACTATTGGGATTTGTGTATTTTAAGAAGACCTTTCTCAGGCCTGAGGTTATAAAAATACTCGTCCTTGATCTTTTTTTAAAAAATTCTATAGTTCTATGAAAGTATAGGTTCGTAATCTATCTGCAGTATTTTTTGTTGTATGGATGTTTCTTTGCAAGTCTGGTCATGGCTGGATAGAACAGTTGGAACTCAATGATCTCAGCAGAGTATGCTGTATGCTCATTGAACTGGTTCTGCTCTAGACCTTTACTAAGATCATCCCATGTGCATAGACCTCTGGAATGGCCTTAGTTCTTGTTTGTTTTCTTTAGCCTCCCATTTTTTTTTTTTCCTGTGAGCTACTGAAATCCTTCCAATGAATTCTTTATGGCTTAAGTTTGTTGGTTTTTGCTGCTTGTAGCCAAGAACCTGGGTTCTATTTCTTTTTCTAGCCTCTTTATATTAAAGAGTGTTTTGTTGAATACTAATGATAGTGAGTGACTTTGTCTTACTCCTGATATTCCTGAATTTAATGAGAATGCTTTTAAAGTTTTCTCAAGAGTGATGTTTGCTATAGGTTTTTATGAGGGACACTTTAAGGAAGTTTTTCTTTATTCCCAACTTTCTAGGATGTCCCTATATCTTTACACCATCCTGGTGGAGAAGGTGACATATTTTATCAAGTGCTATTTTTTTTTTTCAAAATCTATTGAGATCATACTGTGTTTCCCATTTAAAAATGTAACGTAGTGAATTACATTATTACATTTTTTAAAAAATGATGAATCATCCTTATATTCTTGGACTAAACTACTTGATACATTATTTTAATTCATTAGGGATTTTGATTTGGCAGTACTTCCCATAAAATTTTTGCATTTATGTTTATAATAGAAATGAGCCTATTAGGTTATTTTATTGTGTGACCCTCAGTTTGGGCCCAAGGTTATGCTGTTTTTGTAAAATAGATTGGGAAGCTTTCCATTTTTTAAGCTTGGAATGGTTTATTTAATAGGCGTTGCTTGTTCTTTGATATTTGGTAGACTTCAACTATGTAGTTTTATGTTTCTTGGTATATTTTAGTGGGTAAATCTTATTTTTTTTCCAATCCAGACTGAAGTCATTTTGGTAATTTATGTCTCTCTCAGGAATCATCTATTTCTTTTAGACTTCCAAGTCTATTGGAGTAAATGTTTACATTATATTGTAGAAAATTTCTCCGGATTCTTCGGTTGTTAATTCTTAAATGTTACCTATTTCACTTGAATCTTCTGGATCTTAATCACTTGATGTCCTGTGGTAATTTTTTTACACCCCATATATGTCTTTTTTTCTTCTAACTCATTTTGAATAAGATACGTTTGTTCAGGCTCTGTCAGCAGATGGAGTGAGTAGCTTGCATTACTCTCTATTTATGTGGTCAGCATTCCTTTTTCATAGTCAGAACTGAAGCTTATATGTGTGTATTCCTCCTACTCCAACACCATTTCTTTTAGATTTTTACTTAGAATATGTATGCATTACTTAATTGGCAACTTTTTCCTATCCTCCCAGTGATTGATTCTCTAGAACTCACACCTACAGTAAACTATAATTCATATATATACTGCCAGAGTTCTTATATATTTACCCTCTGAGACTTTGTTTTGGTATGCACTCTACCACTAACAATACCTCACTCCCAACTTTCCCACCATTTATATCGGATCTTTTGTACTGTCTGCCTAGATCTTAAAAAATGCCACCAGAGGCAAAATGATAAAGGGGATTAACTCTTTTCTGCCTAAGGTGTGAAGGACTGCATCCCATTTTTGTTTGGTTCAGGTTTTCGGCTTTAAAATCCCAGGAAAGATAATACTCTTCCAGCATTCTATGTAACTTTTGCTTCATAAGCAAAGACATAAAAGACATCAAGTAATACAACAAGTGGGATTAATTTTTTTTTCTTTGTTTACCTCCATTTGTCTCGTAAACAAACATGTGAATCCTCCTGAACCCTTGAGTGTGATTGGCTATAGTTTTCAGTTTGGGCTGATAGTGTAAGTTTCTTTGTTCGTTTGTTTTTCTTTTCTCTGTCTCCTGGGCATTTTATTAGGAAGTTGGAATATGCTGTTTTGGTGGTTGCTAGTGAGAAGCCATTTTAACAGGAAGTTTACATCATTAATTTTAATCTATCTTATCTTACATTTTAAATGTCTCTTAAGTCTTCATTAAAATAAACACATCTCTTCAATCCTACATTCGCATCAAACCACCATTTTGTATAAGACTTCCTGACTACAGTAATTTCTATTTTGCACACAAAATGTATTGTTTTACTCTAAATTCTGCCATGACTATGCTGCTAACCTCTCTCAAATCATACATAATTAATTTTAGCAAATATTCATTGAAACTCTGTATTGGGCATTATATTAGATGTTTAGGATACCACAATGCAAGATGCTGTTATAGCCCTAAGGAGACTTATTGGTGCTTTTTCTTTATTTTTGATAGTGTCACATAAGGTTGCACTACCTTTTCTACACAATAATAGTAGCCATCATTGATTTTAGATACTGGGAGAACATTTCAGTATGTTAATTCTGTTCCTCACACATTCCTGTAAGGTAGGTATTATTTAACTCATTTTATAGATGAGGAATAGTTTTAAGGGATAAAATAACCTCCCTTAAGTCACATGGTTTAGTAAATTATGGAGCTAGTTCTTGACTCCAGATCTGGTTAAATCCAAAATTTCTTACTATTCTGTGCCTTATCTTTGCATGCCCATTTACTGTTCCTGGTTTCAATAATTAGCAATTTCTCAATAAGGTGTCACTTGACATGGTTATTTTCTCCAATGATTTCTGTCGTTTCTATGAATTAAATCCTGGAATAAAGTTTGTCATTGTTCCTTTCCTGTAGTTTGTGGGAGATGAAAGTTTGTAAGTATAGAATTTATCAGTTCTGGGCATCCTGGAAAGGTGGCAGCAGTGGTGGCAGCTGAGTTTTGCAATATCTTTATGAATCCCCATGTAAAAACAGGGAAAAGTGCAAAAGTCATAAATGTACAGCTCAGTGGATTTTCAAACACACCCACATGCAGATAAAAATAGAACATTTATGACACTCCCCAAAGCCCGCTTTGTTACATGATTTAAAGAGCCAGAGGCCATGTGCATGGGTTCATGCCTGTAATCCCAGCACTTTGGGAGGCTGAGGCGGGTGGATCACTTGAGTCCAGGAGTTTGAGACCAGCCTGGCCAACATGGTGAAACCCTGCCTCTGCTAAAAATACAAAAATTAGCCGGGCGTGGTGGCACATGCCTGTAATCGCAGCTACTCAGGAGGCTGAGGCACAAGAATTGCTTGAACCTGGGAGGTGGAGGTTTGCAGTGAGCCAAGATTGTGCCGCTGCACTCCAGTTTGGGTGACAGAACGCGATCCTATAAAAAAAAAAAAAATCTAGGTTTTACTCCGGGATGTTTCAGAAATGACAGTTCATAATTTACTTCTGTGAGTTTAAAGAATTTTGCTTAAATTTATTTAATAGTTTTTAAGTGAAAGAAAAGTTAGAATATTTGGGTGACCTGTCACAAAATATTAGTCAGGGAGTATGTTGTGGTAGAAAGAGCTCATAAAGTCAGGAGACCTGCATCTAGTTCAGAGTGTATCAGTAATGGGCTAGGTAGCTTGGGATAAGAACTTAAACTCAGTATTTTATTTGTGTAATGAATGAGCTGTCTAGAACACCACCTGAGCAGTGTTTCCTCCACAGGGGTCTCAGTTTGGGCTCTAAAGAGCTCCTTCACCAAGTTTGTAAATTTTAATAATTTCAGCCTATTTTTCCCCCAGAGTAGTAACTGCTTTCTGGAACTGAACTCTGTGATAACATAGTATTTACTTTTTGCCTTTTCAATAACCTAGTTAACAATTTTATACCTACTGAGTTCTATTTAAATAATAGTATTTTCTATCTCCTGACTGGACAGAAACCCAGGAGTAGGGTTTGAACTTCCTACTTTCTGGTTTGCATATATCTTATTAAGATAACTAAAGTACTTGCTACTTGCCACTCTTCAGACCTGGTCAGTGTAATGTCATCAGTGCAGCAGATCAGTGTAATGTGTGATCTCTCAATGTGATCAAAATCTCTGGATTATTTTAGAGAGCAAGAGTGTTAACATAGACCTGAAGCAAGACTGTAATGGTTGAACAAAGCACAAAGTGCTTCTGAGATTTTTTGCAAATTAATAGGAAGAAAAAAGCATTTGCTTCCAAGTTATAAGAATTGTGTTGATACGTAAAAATACTACATCTTGAATACTAGCTGCAATTAGAGTCACGACCTTTCTGTGTTTATAATTCATAGCTATTCTCCAAGATCCATCTGTCTTATATTTAGATCAAACAGGTAAGTTAGTGGAATGTGATAGCTATCACCACCTTTTCGTCTTTGGTTGTGGCACCAATTTCTGTGGTATTGTTTTTGGTTACTTTGTTGGTGAGGAGAGGAATATCTAGGGGCTTCTATGTGATCCATTCTATCATATTGCTCCTTATGCCATAAATCAGAGAATCTATATGGGCATTGAGTCAAGTATGTCATAAATCAGAGAATCTGTGTGGGCATTGAGCCAAGTATGTCTGTTCTAATTACTCATTAAGGAACTGGGGAATAACTACAAGGTGAGTATGTGGATCTACCTGGCCCACTATGATTCAAACTTGATCTAAGGCTGGGCACAGTGTCTCATGCCTGTAATCCCAGCACTTTGGGAAGCTGAGGTGGGAGGATCACTTGAGGTCAGAAGTTGGAGACCAGCCTGGCCAACACAGTAAGACCCCATCTCTGAAAAAATTTAAAAAAATTAAAAAACCAAAAAAATCCCCCAAACTTGATCTAAAACTCCTTGAATTGTGTCATAGATAATCTGTAAGCCTCTGTTGCCTACGTGATTATTTTTAAATAATTTTGATGAAAAAGTATACTTGAGGCATATAGGATATGTTGTTCATTTTTCTCTCTTTTTAAAAAGAAGGTAAATCTATAAAGGGGAAGACTAAAGCAAAAGTAAACTAATATGCAATTTAAAAATATGTAATATGTAGAGTTGAAGCTTTAAGAAGGCTAGAACATTCCCATGCTTCTTTCTAGAAGTTATGTCAGCCACTAGCAAGTTGAATGTCAACTGTTTTGAAAATAGCTACAGTGCAACTAGTTCTTAAAAACAGGGACACACTCTGGAACTAAAATAGACTGAGTACAAGAAAATAAAGAAGTCATGTATGCAGTGCATTAACAAAATATCTTTCTAAGTTTTGTTATAACTGTAAGTTCATAAAACTATTAAGCATAGTCTAATGATTCATTTTGCCAGAATTTGGGATTATTTTGTAGATGTGATTTTAGGTGTATTTATGGAAGTACAGTGTGACTTTATTTTTCTTTGTAGCTTTCATTTCATGATGAAGGTATTTATTTATTTTTGATACAGGGTCTCACTCTGTTGTCTAGGCTGAGTGCATTGGCACTATCATGGCTCCCTGCAGCCTGGAACTCCTGGGCTCAAGTGATTCTTCCACTTTAGCCTCCTGAGTAGCTGAGACTACAGGTGTGTACTATCAAGCCTGGCTAATTTTTTATATTTTGTGGAGACGGGGGTCTTGCTATGTTGCTCAGGCTGGTCTCGACCTCCTGGACTCAAGCAATCCTCCCAGCTTGGTCTCCCAAACCAATGTGTTGTGATTGCAGGTGTGAGCCACCATGCCTGGCTGAAAGTATTTTGATATTAAAGTTCGTATGTAATTATTTGCATTTTAAGCATCTTATATTTGGAATTAGATTTAGGTCTCAATGTGACAAATGTTGCTAAGAAGCTTGGGGAAAATAATTCTATTGATAGCATATTTCAAACATCTTAAGGTAGGACAGAGAAATTTCTTTTTTTCTCTTCTAAATGCCAGTACATTAAAATAAAATAATTTGAGTTGGAAGCCACGTGTGGTGGCTCATGCCTGTAATCCCAGCACTTTGGGAGGCTGAGGTGGGTGAATCACTTGAGGCTAGGAGTTCCAGACCAACCTGGCCAACATGGCGGAACCCTGTCTCTACTAAAAATACAAAAATTAGCCTGGCATGGTGGTGCGTGCCTGTAATCCCAGCTACTTGGGAGGCTGAGGCACGAGACTCGCTTGAACTCAGGATGCTGAGGTTACAGTGAGCCGAGATCACTTCACTGCACTCCAGCCTCGGCGACAGAGCGAGACCCTGTCTCAAAATAAATAATTAAATAAATAAATATAGTTTGAGTTAGAGACATCGTTCATATCTAGAATGTTTTATTGGCCTTTTTTTGGGTGTTTTTTGACTTTGACATTTAAAAAATATAAGCCAGTTGTTTGTTTTTTGTTTTTATTTTCTCAGAGTAGCCCTCAGTTTGGGTTTGTCTGATTCGATTACTTCAGGTTGTATATTTTTGTTAGAAATACCACAGAAGGCCAGGCGCGGTGGCTCAAGCCTGTAATCCCAGCACTTTGGGAGGCCGAGGCAGGCGGATCACGAGGTCAGGAGATCAAGACCATCCTGGCTAACACGGTGAAACCTCGTCTCTACTAAAAATACAAAAAATTAGCCGGGCGTGTTGGCGGGCGCCTGTAGTCCCAGCTACTCGGGAGGCTGAGGCAGGAGAATGGCGTGAACCTGGGAGGCGGAGCTTGCAGTGAGCCGAGATCGCGCCACTGCACTCCAGCCTGGGCGACAGAGCAAGACTCTGTCTCAAATAAAAAAAAAAAAAAAAAAAAGAGATACCACAGAAGTGATGATGTGTTCTCAGTGTATCATATCAGGAGTCACTTGATGTTATTTACAGTGATGTCTGCAAGGTTTCCCCCGCTCTGAAGTTATTTTCCTCTACAATTAATAAGTAATTAGACTCGTGTTGAGGTAGTATAAATATCTATTCCTAAGAAACCTTTCACCTTTAGGTTTATTTTGTTACTCTGTTTCTCACCTGTCTTGTTGAAAGCTTAGTTTATTTATTTCAGCTTCTTTATTTTCCAGTATACTTAAGATTGTAAATTTTTCTTAATAAATCACTTTGACATATTGTCTGGGAGTACTTACTGTAGGGTTTGGGATGGAAGGAGACAATAAATGAGAATATTGTTTATAATAATCCATTACTAGGAAACTGGCAATGACAGCCTAAACAGAACAGAGTATTTTAAAGGTGCCAAAGTGCCAAAAATCACCCATTAACAAAATGTTTCGTCTTGCTTTAAAGAATAAAAGATACGGTTTTTAATGATTTTGACTGGTACACCTATGAATAATAGTTGTTGAAAATTATGAATTTAAGAAGTTTGTTTAGTGCAACTTGTACTTTGGGGCTTATTTAATAAATGTATAATGATCACAGACCATATTTTACTTTACCATTTCAGGAGCAGCTGCATTGGCATGGAAGAATCCTATTTCAAGCTGGTTTACTGCTATGCTCCACTGTTTTGGTGGAGGAATTTTATCCTGTCTACTGCTTGCAGAGCCTCCGTTGAAGTTTCTTGCAAACCACACTAACATATTACTGGCATCTTCAATCTGGTAAGCTGCCAGTATGGTGACCTATGGGACATTTAAACAATTGTGTTGTAAATTGTTAGTAAAATGAATTTTTTTTCTTTGAACAATATTTTATGTGCTTGAGAAGTTAATGCATCTGCAAGGAAGGAACCCAAATAATGCTAAAGGGTTTTTTTTTTTTTGAGACGGAGTCTTGCTCTGTTGCCCAGGCTGAAGTGCAATGGCATGATCTTGGCTCACTGCAACCTCCACCTCCAGGGTTCAAGTGATTCTTCTGCCTCAACCTCTGGAGTAGCTGGGATTACAGCACCCGCCCTCATGCCCGGCTACTTTTTGTATTTTTATAGAGATGGGGTTTCACCATGTTGGCCAGGCTGGTCTTGAACTCCTGACCTCAGGTGATCTTCCCGCCTCAGTCTCCCAAAGTGCTGGGATTACAGGTGTGAGCCACTGCACCCAGCCATACCAAGGGCTTTAAGTGCAAAGTATATCTCTTTCTTTTTTGTCTTCCCATATCTTCTCCCAGAAGCAATTATTGTCTGCCATTGTCTTATGTGCCTTTTTTTGTTGTTGTTGTTGAGACATAGTCTTGCTATGTGCAAGACTGCAAGTGCAGTGGCGCGCTCTTGGCTTGTTGCGGGACACAGAGGATTAGAGAGACCAGTATGGGTGAATACAGGAGGATATTTATTGTGAGGTACACACCGGCTCAGTGGATTTACCTCCAAAAAGCTGGGCCTTGAATAAAGACAGAGTGAGGTTTTTATAAGCGGGCTTATAAGAGCAAAACAAAGGTAGTTAATCATATAGTGCATAACTTGTGGCCTTGCATAGCTGGTGGCCTTTTAGCTGTGTCAAGAAAAACAAGAACTGGCTAAATACAGGCATTTGTAAAACACAGTTATGCTTAAGAGGCAAGGGAAAGGAGTAATAATAAAGGAATTTGTCTTTCTCTTTTTTTTTTTTTTTCTTAATCTTGCTCTGGAGGGCTCGGGGGTGTCTGGAGCCCATTCCTCTGGCCTTGGCTTTTTGGACAGTGTTATCTTCTAACTGTTCTTGGAGTGAGCTGCGAAGCAGAGGAAAACTTTTTTTTTTTTCTTTTTAACCCTTATTACAGGCTCACTGCAACCTCCACCTCCTGGGTTCAAGTGATTCTCCTGTCTCAGCCTCCCCAATAGCTGAGATTACAGGCACGCGCCACCATGTCTGGCTAATTTTTGTATATTTAGTAGAGACGGGGTTTCACCATGTTGGCCAGGCTGTTCTCAAACTCCTGACGTCAAGTGATCTGCCCGTCTCAGCCTCCCAAAGTGCTGAGATTACAGGCATGAGCCACCATGCCCAGCCTGTCTTATGTATCTTTAATAGAAGCATTTCCAATCTGAAAGGGCATTAAGTATTTGGCCCTAGAGTTTATCTTGTGAACCTAACTGATACACGCAGATACACAACATGATAAAATCATGTATGTGACCAACTGAAACTAACCAAAAAGTCCAAATAATTATGGCTCATATTTAATTATTCTTCTCATACTCTGTTGATTTTATGAGATCTTTAAATTTTATAATTTTGAAGTGAAGAAAAAAATGTTACCCGGAATTGCTTTGAACTCTTGCAAATCCAAATTCGTTATCCTTAAGAGGATTGATCCATCAAGTTTAAAAAAAGTATAATACAAATTTTAGTGCTTTTGTATATATAAAGCAGAAACTGTTTTCTATTAAAAACAGTATCATTAAATGTATAACAGGAACACAGTTCATTTTTATTGTGATAATTTTAAAATGAATATGTAACTAGTTCTAAAAGGGATATTACAAATAATAGGAGCAATGGGAAAAAGTAATCCTGGGAACTTATGGCAGTGTTGAGCTGTTACCATATGTCATATAAGTTCTTTATATTCATTGTCATATTTAATCACAAGAGTACTATAAGGTAGGTATTATTATTTCCATTTGACAAATGATAAAATTGAGGCATAGGGAAATGCTGCTATAACTTTCTTGTCTAGTAAGTGGTTGAGCTAGAATCAAAACAAGAAGTTTTTAACTTTAGAGTCTTCACACTTTGTAGCCACTATCTCTCACAGATTTGTTTAACCATCTCTTAAAGTGTAGTCTTCCAGTTGCTATGTGTTTTAAAAAACTTTCCCAGAGACTTTTATTTCTATAACAATATATATATATATATTTTGTATTTTTTTTTATTATTATACTTCAGGTTTTAGGGTACATGTGCGCAATGTGCAGGTTTGTTACATATGTATACATGTGCCATGTTGTTTTGCTGCACCCATTAACTCGTCATTTAGCATTAGGTATATCTCCTAATGCTGTCCCTCCCCCCTCCCCCCAACCCACAACAGTCCCCAGAGTGTGATGTTCCCCTTCCTGTGTCCATGAGTTCTCATTGTTCAATTCCCACCTATGAGTGAGAACATGCAGTGTTTGGTTTTTTGTCCTTGCGACAGTTTACTGAGAATGATGTTTTCCAGTTTCATCCATGTCCCTACAAAGGACATGAACTCATCATTTTTTATGGCTGCATAGTATTCCATGGTATATATGTGCCACATTTTCTTAATCCAGTCTATCGTTGTTGGACATTTGGGTTGGTTCCAAGTCTTTGCTATTGTGAATAGTGCTGCAATAAACATACGTGTGCATGTGTCTTTATAGAAGCATGATTTATAGTCCTTTGGGTATATACCCAGCAATGGGATGGCTGGGTCAAATGGTGTTTCTAGTTCTAGATCCCTGAGGAATCGCCACACTGACTTCCACAATGGTTGAACTAGTTTACAGTCCCACCAACAGTGTAAAAGTGTTCCTATTTCTCCACATCCTCTCCAGCACCTGTTGTTTCCTGACTTTTTAATGATGGCCATTCTAACAGATGTGAGATGGTATCTCACTGTGGTTTTAATTTGCATTTCTCTGATGGCCAGTGATGATGAGCATTTTTTCATGTGTTTTTTGGCTGCATAAATGTCTTCTTTTGAGAAGTGTCTGTTCGTGTCCTTCACCCACTTTTTGGTGGGGTTTTTTTTTCTTGTAAATTTGTTTGAGTTCATTGTAGATTTTGGATATTAGCCCTTTGTCAGATGAGTAGGTTGCAAAAATTTTCTCCCATTCTGTAGGTTGCCTATTCACTCTGATGGTAGTTTCTTTTGCTGTGCAGAAGCTCTTTAGTTTAATTAGATCCCATTTGTCAATTTTGGCTTTTGTTACCATTGCTTTTGGTGTTTTAGACATGAAGTCCTTGCCCACGCCTGTGTCCTGAATGGTATTGCCTAGGTTTTCTTATAGAATTTTAATGGTTTTAGGTCTAACATTTAAGTCTTTAATCCATCTTGAATTAATTTTTGTATAAGGTGTAAGGAAGGGATCCAGTTTCAGCTTTCTACATATGGCTAGCCAGTTTTCCCAGCACCATTTATTAAATAGGGAATCCTTTCTCCATTTCTAGTTTTTGTCAGGTTTGTCAAAGATCAGATAGTTGTAGATATGCGGCATTATTTCTGAGGGCTCTGTTCTGTTCCATTGATCTATGTCTCTGTTGTGGTACCAGTACCATGCTGTTTTGGTTACTGTAGCCTTGTAGTATAGTTTGCAGTCACGTAGCGTGCTGCCTCCAGCTTTGTTCTTTTGGCTTAGGATTGACTTGGCGATGCGGGTTCTTTTTTGGTTCCATATGAACTTTAAAGTAGTTTTTTCCAATTCTGTGAAGAAAGTCATTGGTAGCTTGATGGGGATGGCATTGAATCTATAAATTACCTTGGGCAGTATGGCCATTTTCACGATATTGATTCTTCCAACCCATGAGCATGGAATGTTCTTCCATTTGTATCTTCTTTTATTTCATTGAGCAGTGGTTTGTAGTTCTCCTTGAAGAGGTCCCTCACGTCCCTTGTAAGTTGGATTCCTAGGTATTTTATTCTCTTTGAAGCAGTTGTGAATGGGAGTTCACTCATGATTTGGCTCTCTGTTTGTCTGTTATTGGTGTACAAGAATGCTTGTGATTTTTGTACATTGATTTTGTATCCTGAGACTTTGCTGAAGTTGCTAATCAGCTTAAGGAGATTTTGGGCTGAGACAATGGGGTTTTCTAGATATACAATCATGTCATCTGCAAACAGGGACAGTTTGACTTTCTCTTTTCCTAATTGAATACCCTTTATTTCCTTCTCCTGCCTGATTGCCCTGGCCAGAACTTCCAGCACTATGTTGAATAGGAGTGGTGAGAGAGGGCATCCCTGTCTTGTGCCAGTTTTCAAAGGGAATGCTTCCAGTTTTTGCCCATTCAGTATGATATTGGCTGTGGGTTTGTCATAGATAGCTCTTATTATTTTGAGATACGCCCATCAATATCTAATTTATTGAGAGTTTTTAGCATGAAGGGTTTTTGAATTTTGTCAAAGGCCTTTTCTGCATCTATTGAGATAATCAGGTGGTTTTTGTCTTTGGTTCTGTTTATATGCTGGATTACGTTTATTGATTTGTGTATGTTTAACCAGCCTTGCATCCCAGGGATGAAGCCCACTTGATCATGGTGGATAAGCTTTTTGATGTGCTGCTGGATTCGGTTTGCCAGTATTTTATTGAGGATTTTTGCATCAATGTTCATCAAGGATATTGGTCTGAAATTCTCTTTTTTTGGTTATGTCTCTGCCAGGCTTTGGTATCAGGACGATGCTGGCCTCATAAAATGTGTTAGGGAGGATTCCCTCTTTTTCTGTGGATTGGAATAGTTTCAGAAGCAATGGTACCAGTTCCTCCTTGTACCTCTGGTAGAATTCGGCTGTGAATCCATCAGGTCCTGGACTCCTTTTGGTTGGTAAGCTATTGATTATTGCCACAATTTCAGAGCCTGTTATTGGTCTATTCAGAGATTCAACTTCTTCCTGGTTTAGTCTTGGGAGGGTGTATTTGTCAAGGAATTTATCCATTTCTTCTAGATTTTCTAGTTTATTTGCATAGAGGTGTTTGTAGTATTCTCTGATGGTAGATTGTAGTCGGTGGTGATATCCCCTTTTTCATTTTTTATTGCATCTATTTGATTCTTCTCTCTTTTCTTCTTTATTAGTCTTGCTAGCGGTCTATCAATTTTGTTGATCTTTTCAAAAAACCAGCTCCTGGATTCATTAATTTTTTGAAGGGTTTTTTGTGTCTCTATTTCCTTCAGTTCTGCTCTGATTTTAGTTATTTCTAGCCTTCTTCTAGCTTTTGAATGTGTTTGCTCTTGCTTTTCTAGTTCTTTTAATTGTGATGTTAGGGTGTCAATTTTGGATCGTTCCTGCTTTCTCTTGTGGGCATTTAGTGCTATAAATTTCCCTCTACACACTGCTTTGAATGTGTCCCAGAGATTCTGGTATGTTGTGTCTTTGTTCTCGTTGGTTTCAAAGAACATCTTTATTTCTGCCTTCATTTCATTATGTACCCAGTAGTCATTTAGGAGCAGGTTGTTCAGTTTCCATGTAGTTGAGCGGTTTTGAGTGAGTTTCTTAATCCTGAGTTCTAGTTTGATTGCACTGTGGTCTGAGAGACAGTTTTTTATAATTTCTGTTCTTTTACATTTGGTGAGGAGAGCTTTACTTCCAACTATGTGGTCAATTTTGGAATAGGTGTGGTGTGGTGCTGAAAAAAATGTACCTTCTGTTGATTTGGGGTGGAGAGTTCTGTAGATGTCTATTAGGTGCACTTTGTGCAGAGCTGAGTTCAATTCCTGGGTATCCTTGTTAACTTTCTGTCTCGTTGATCTGTCTAATGTTGACAGTGGGGTGTTAAAATCTCCCATTATTATTGTGTGGGAGTTTAAGTCCTTTTGTAGGTCACTCAGAACTTGCTTTATGAATCTAGGTGCTCCTGTGTTGGGTGCATATATATTTAGGATAGTTAGCCCTTCTTGTTGAATTGATTCCTTTACCATTATGTAATGGCCTTCTTTGTCTCTTTTGATCTTTGTTGGTTTAAAGTCTATTTTATCAGAGACTAGGATTGCAACCCCTGCCTTTTTTTGTTTTCCATTTGCTTGATAGATCTTCCTCCATCCCTTTATTTTGAGTCTATGTGTGTCTCTGCACGTGAGATGGGTTTCCTGAATACAGCACACTGATGGGTCTTGACTCCTTATCCAGTTTGCCAGTCTGTGTCTTTTAATTGGAGCATTTTATATATTTTTAAAAGTTATTAGCATTTTGGAAGAATTTTTTGATGTGTATAGATGCTGAAACTATACAAAAAGGAAGATATCCAGAATTTGATACTTTCTGTTGTTTCTACTTCTGTTCCTATGATACTAACCTCTTGGATGATTGCAGGAGCTTCCTAAGTGGTCTTGCTGCTTCTTTGATTATCCCTTTGAGTCTATTCTTTATTCTTCATGGAGCAGACAAAATTATTACAGTTGGCTTTCTATACCCATGGGTTTTGCATGCTTGAATTCAACCAGCTGCAGATCAAAAATATTTGGAAAAAAATCCAATAAAAAATAACAATGCAACAATAAAAATAAAGCAAATAACAATAATGTGTAACAACTAAATATATAGTATTTACACTGTATTAGGTATTACAAATAATCTAGAGGTGATTTAAAGTATAGCAGAGGATGTGTGTAGGTTATGTAGAAATACTCTGCTATTTTATATAGGGACTCTCACATTCAGAGATTTTGAAGGAGAATCCTGAAACCAGTCCCCTACAGATAACTGAGGGATAACTTAAGTTAGCACATGTCACTCATGTGCTCAGTAATTTCTTATCTTATTAAGTACAATATCCCAGACTTTTACCATGGCCTGTAAAACCCTGCAAAATACTCACTTTCACTTTCTTTTATGTAATGTCTTACAACTCTATTCTTGCTCACTTTGCTCTAGTCACATGAGCTTTGCTATTTCTTGAACGTTCCAACGTAAGGTATTCTTCTACCTCAGTACCTTTGTACTTGCTTTCTTCTCTTTGTAATCTTTTTTTCCTCAGAAGTCTCATATTTTTTTTTATCAGTGAGGCCTTCCCTGACTAAAGTAGCACCTCTTCTCCCATGACTATCACATCATCCTTCTTTATTTTTCTTCTTAGAATTATTGCTATCCAACATGTTATCTGTTGATTTTTTTTTTTTTATGTTGCTCTAACTGTACTGGAATAATCGCCCATCAGAGAGTAAGCCATCATGCCTGGCCCCTGGCTAATATTTAAAATTTTTATATTTGTTGAGATGAGGTCTCACTATGTTTCCCACATTGGCTATTTTGTTTTTTACTACAATAGTTATTTATTCACTATACATAGAACATGTCCCCTATAAAATGTACATGTAAATCACTAAAAAGTAAAATTTGGTGAACATTTTCTGAATTACAGAACATACTACATCAGTTGGGATAATAGCTGTCTACCTTAAAATAATCTAATTATAGCACTCATCTCCTTTATATCTAATGCAAAGTTAAATACTTATTTTGGGGGTTATTTCGTAGTGTGTGTTTGGTGAGGCTGAGTAAACCATATAACTCCAGTATATTACAGTCACTGCACAATAAATCAGTTTATTACAGATTAAAACAAATCATTTTTTAATTATTTGTAATAATGGGATCAAACAAACACTGGATACTTTTAAATGGCATATAACCACACAATTACTTATCTTTGGTAATATATTGGGTTCTATAATTATATTAAGATATGAATGGTGTAAAATATTGTTATGAATAATACACCTCAAACAAAACAATGAGGCCATACTGTAATCATTCACTAGATTGTACTCAGTAGACATTTACTGAATAAGGGAATTATCTATTTTTCTCCTCAATTAACCAGTACAATGTTTTACCCACAGTGTAAGCGCTCAATAAATATTTGCTGAACGTACTGACTAGGATAGAGGTGAGAAGAGATGGGCCCTCTTAGCTGGATGTAGAATATAATTGGAATTTACCTGGGAAGGGGAGTAGTTAAGGAAAATATAAACTGCATGTGGTGTACAAGTAAATAAACGCACATGCCATCAAAGCAAATGATTAAGCAGAAAACACTGACACCAAAATAAACAAAGACAAGATTTGCAAATAATGGTGAAAATGGAACTTTTATATTGGACCATACCTTTTCCCACCTAAATCAGTTTGAGGCAGACCAATAGAGGCACTGTAAGAGACTATGGCTGTCTTCCTTGATATTCAGACATCCTAGTTTCCAATAATTTATTATGGACCTGTTACCCATGAAGCAATATGCACTTATTCATATTTAGGGATTAGTTTCCACAAGTAGAAAGTTGAATTTCCTTTTATTTGTCCTAAAATGCTTACTTTCAAACTTGAGGGGACTCCAATTATTCCATGTAGTTCTTGATAATATTCTTTTATCTTTTCAGACCAGAGTCAAAATATTTGTACAGTATTCATACTGCAGCACCTTCCACACACCCCTTGGTCGCTTGAACTGCCTTTCTTTGGTTCTTTTTCCACTTTCAGATCTTTCTTGAAGTCTAGTAAGCAGAACTGTACTGGATATTCCAGCTACAGTTTGGTCTGTCATTGTTGGAATGGCTTCTGCTACTCCGTGGTCTTCCAGCCAGTCTATTTCTAGGATTATATGATCTTCTGTAGTTGTATGAAAAGACCGACCTCTTGATCTCCTTCTTTCATAACTTCGGCTTCTAGGACGTCTGTATCTGTCATAATCATCATAGCGTGAAGAACTGTACATGTTTCTCCCTTCCTTGGCTTTCATCTGATTTGGTGTCTTCCAATCCCCCTGGGCAAACTATTTCAGTCTGCCCTCCACAAATCTACTTTCTGTCCAAATTATGTAAAGTGTCTTCAGCATCACGAACACCCTCAAATTGAACATAAGCAAATCCTTTCTTGGACGGTGAGTATGGAAATCAAGTGGAACATACACATCAACTATAGGATCATAACGACCAAATTCACACCGTAAATCTTCAGACCTGGTGTCATCGGCTACGTTCCTGACAGAGACATGTTGGGGGGATGGCAGGTAGCGGGACATGAAGGCTGCGTGTCTCCACTGGGCACACTAACGGGCCCAGCAAACCGTCCATGGCTGTGGCTGCCAAGCCTCAGACACACACAGCCAGAGGGCTCCGCTCTGGCAAGTGCCTCTTTTCCTGAGACTTCACTCCCGCCTCCACTGCCCCCCTCCTACCTCTGCACAAAGCCGGGACCACAGCGGTTCTTTCCCGCAAGATCACCAGGCTATTTTATTTTAAATGTAAAATTTCAAGTAATACTGAATTAGGTACAAAAAGTATTTATAAAATTATGCAAAATAGAATTGTGATATTATGAAGTTATATATCCATCGTTTAGGAAAAAAATTGTCACTTAAATAAATCTTTGTATTAAAAAGTGAAAATAACTGGGCGCGGTAGCTCAGGCCTGTAATCCCAGCACTTTGGGAGGCCGAGGCGGGCGGATCACCTGAGGTCAGGAGTTTGAAACCAGCCTTGCCAACATGGTGAAATCCTGTCTCTACTAAAATTACAAAAATTAGCTGAGCGTGGTGGCCTGTGCCAGTAGTCCCAGCTACTTGGGAGGCTGAGGCAGGAGAATAGCTTGAACCTGGGAGGTGGGAGTTGCAGTGAACCAATGTCGTGCCACTGCACTCCAGCCTGAGTAACAGACCTAGACTCTGTCTCAAAAAAAAAAAAAAAGAAAAGAAAAGAAAAAGGAAAATACAGAAAACCACAAAGCCAAACATAAGACCTAATGAATTATTATAGGGTACATCCTTGTAACCACTACCCAAATCAAGAAATACAACTTTGCACCTGGGACGGTTGCTCACGCCTGTAATCCCAGCACTTTGGGAGGCTGAGGCATCGCTTGAGCCCGGGAGTTCGAGATCAGCCTGAACAACATGGTAAAACCTGGTCTCTACCAAAAATTAGCTGAGTGTAGTGGGCATGCCTGTAGTCCCAGCTACTTAGAAAGCTGAAGTGGGAGAATCACCTGAACCTTGGAAGTGGAGGCTGCAGTGATTGCACCACTGCACTCCAGCCTGCACGTAGGAGTGAGACCCTGTCTCCAAAAAAAAAAAAAAAAAGAAAAAGAAAAGAAATACAACTTTGTCACTTATCTGCTTATCTTAGAAGTCCTTTCTGTGTGTGCCATTCTAATCATAACCCCCTTCTCTCTCTTTTCTTTTTTTGGAGACAGAGTCTTGCCCTGTCACCCAGGTTGGAGTAGAGTGGCTCTCGGCTCGCTGCAATCTCTGCCTCCTGGGTTCAAGCAGTTCTGCCTCAGCCTCCTGTGTAGCTGGGACTAAAGGTGCATGACACTATGCCCAGCTAATTTTTGTATTTTTAGTACAGCCAGGGTTTCACCATGTTGGCCAGGCTGGTCTTGAATTCCTGAGCTCAAGTGACCTGCCTGCATTAACCTCCCAAGGTGCTGGGATTACAGGCATGAGCCACTGTGCCCGACCGACTTCCCACTTTAAATAACCATTATAACATACCAGTATCCTGACTTTTATGGTAATCACTTTTTTGAATATTTTAATAATTTTATCACTCAGTGCTTATCCTTAGATACTATAGTTTAGTCATGCCTATTCAAAAATTTCGTATGTTTCTTAAGCTTTTTAAAAGAAATAGTTACCCCTTCATTTTTTTCTTTTCCTTAAACTATGTGTTGAAGAACCAGAGTCAGTCGATTTGCAGTTTTCCGTAGTCCAGAGTTTGCTGATTGCATAATCATGGTATAGATCATTATATTCTTCTCTTCTTTGTGTTTCCTCACAGTTGGAAGATTGATGCAGAATCCAAATCAGATTTAGGCTAGATCCCTTTCCCAAGACTTCTAAGAGGTCCCGTTTTGTGACATTAGCACCCTTTTACATTTAGTGCCTATTAATTAGGAATTGCAAAACGAAGATAGTCTAGTTTTATCTTTTCTTCTTATTTATTAGTTGGAATATTACTATAAATGATGACAGCCGCAGGCCATCTGGTGTGGCTGCTGCCATCATGCCAGCTGCTTCCGGGAGGGCACAGGGAAAAGGCGGACAGCCCCCCACCCCGCACAGCCCACCAGCCACCCTTGGGGCCTCCACGATGGGGCTGGGCCAGGCTGGTTCCTGCACCGGCCGAGGGGGAGCTTCAGGTCGCCGCTGAGCTTTGGGGCCACAAAGGGAGCTTGCATGGCAATGTTGCCTCTGTCCCGGATGCCAGCCCAGGCCCAGTGAGGACCTGGAACCCCCACCCTAGGCTGTGAGGGGACTTGGCCCAGTGCCATGCTCCACAGAGCAGAGGGAGTTGGGGACATGCGGGAGCCCTGCCCCTTCCAAGTTGGTGGGGCTGGAGCTCCCCAGGTGCAACTGCAGCTGCCCAAGTCATGGCTGCAACCCAGGCACCTCTCTGCTCTTGGGAGCCAGGAGTAGGCAGTAGAGGGCAGGGCTGCAGCCTTCAAGTAGTGGCTGCAATCCCTGACCTGCCGCTCCACGGAGCAGGCAGGATCCCCGCTCTAAACCCCTCCCCGACAGCTGCAGCCCCCGAAACCAGGGCTGCAGACCCAGGCATACCTGCACTCTTGTGGGGTCTGGGAAGGGCCCCCTTGCTGTTGCAGGCTTGGAGGTGCCTGCTCCCGCTGCCTGGCCTCTCCCCAATCTTGGAGCAAGGTTGGGGCTGGTTTGGGGCTGAGCCTGGGCGCTGTCACAGCCTGGCTGGGTTTGCCCTTGCTTGGGGCAGTGCTGACGTGCCAGCCCCCTGCCACATTGGCCCCCTCTGGACTTTGGGTGCCGAAGAGTGTGGGAGGGGAAACTGAGGGGTGGCTGAGGGTGGCCAGGCGCTGGCCTGCAGGTGCCCCTTGGTGCCAACAACCTGGACATGATGGGTGACGCGGGAGGCAGACAGGCTCCTTGGTGGAAGGGGGCGGGTCCCCAGTGAAGCCCCACCTTCAGGCTCGGGCAGGGCTGAAGCCTGGAGCTGAGCTGCCAGTCTTGCCACCAGAGGGGGAACTCATAGTGCCTTTTCCTGGGCCCACCCATGGCTTCCCATGGCTGCCCATGGACAAATAAGCATGCATTTCTCTCCTCTGAGGCCCATAAAAGCTCTGGGCTCAGCCAGGGCAGGACAGAGTAAGAAGAGTTGACTGTATGGCCAGTTGCAGAGAGGACCTACCCTCTTTGGGGCCTCCTCTGCTGAGAGCTGTAGACATGGGGATGACCAGCTGCAGGGAGGAGCTACCGTCTCTGCTGAGAGCTGAGCACAGAGGAGCTACCCTCTCTGCAGGGCCTCCTTTCTGCTGAGAGCTGCAGATGTGGGGATGACCAGCTGCAGAGAGGAGCTACCCTCTCTGTTGAGAGCCAAGCACTTGTTGGGATGACCTGCCTACAAACCGCAGAGAGGAGCCTCCTCCCTGCTGAGAGCTGCAGAGACAATGGGAGGACCTGCTTGCAGAGAGGAGCCACCCACCCTCTTCTCTGCTGACAGCTGCACACTCAACAGGATGACCTGCCTACAAAGAGGAGCTGATGGGTCTTCCTGAGCTGCTCTAACACTAAACAAAGCTTCTCTTTGTCTTGCTCACCCTCCACTTGTCTGAATACTTCATTCTTCCTGGACACAGGACCAGAGCTTGGTCAAGGGTGCCACCAGCCACAAAGGTTTCTGTCCAGAAAAGTGACATCCCAAAGATCCCAAAATACAAATAGATACTTCTTGTTTATCATCTATTTGGAAACCAGCTATACACTTCATACTGGAAAGGTAATGCTTGGTTCTTTCCCTTCATTTACCAATTTTCAGTATAATGAACTGGATCTCTGTCATCCTCTAAAGATACCAGCTTAAATAAAATAATTATGAGCTCATGGACTAACCATATTTCATTGGTTTCAATAAAATTTCAGTTATTTTCATATCAAAGCCCAAATTATCCCATCTTCAGGCAGTGGAAGCCTCTTCAGATTGACTCCTGAGACAGATTTTGAATTAGTTTACTTTCTACCTGGTGTTGTAAGATTCATCGTGTTCTTTTCTTCTGGAATCACTTGTTTCTCTAAGACGTTCTGGTTTCTTTTGGTGAGCAATGGCATTTCAAGACCACAATTTGAGTGCTAGAGATGCTCACTGTTATTGGGTTGATCATTATGTCTAGGCCTTTTTAGTGAACAGAGCTAGGAAAAATGAAGATAAAATAACTCATGAGTTCATATTCATATTTCTAATTCAAATTCAGGACTATATAGCTTTTTTAAAATTTTTCCCTGTTACATATATATCTCCTTTCTTCCACCCTAAGAATTTGGATGCTTAAGGACGTAGGATGTGATTAAATTAATATATTCTAACATTACTGATTTTTTCTGTATTATGCACACAGTAGTCTTAGAGTAATGTTAAAGACTACCAAGGAAATGATTACAGAAAATTATTATTGCTTATGTTCTATTAATTCTCCCATTTTAACAATAAATGTACTATTTTACACTGTCATTTTAAATATATTACTCCATTTTCTTCTGGCTTAAAGCACTGCTGTGAAAGTCTGATGATCTTTTAATTTTCTTTCTCTTTTAAGATCTTTTTTTTTCTAGATTGCTAAAGATTTATTTTTTCATTAAAGTCCAGTCATTTAAATAAAATATCTTGGTGTTGGTTGTTGTGCGACAGTATTCTCTTCTACGTGGTGTGTTCTTTTTGGTACCTACACTTTTTTTTAATTGAGAAAGTAATACTAGTATTTGTATTCTTCCTTTGCATTGGTTAAGAACTCATTATTGGTATATTGGCTCTTCTTTGCCTTTCTTCAAGGAATTTTTTTAAATCTGTATTTCTAAAAAAATTAACCTGCTTTTCACTTGTTTTTCTCTTTTCTCCTGCTGTTTCTTTGAAGACACTATCTATTACGTTTATTTCTCTTTGTGTTTTCTGGTTTGTTTTTTATTTTGGAAATGATTTTTTTTTTCTTTTATCTCTTATTCTCTCCTGAGTGTTGAATCTTTGGTTCTTAGTTTTGCTTATTTTTATTTGTGTTCTTTTCTGTCTTACATGACTTTCTTAATGTCTTTAGCTTGTTTTGAAATAGTAGTTTACAGTTTTGATCTGTTTTGTTTGCACATTTTCCTGAGTGCTTACATTGTCTATAGGGATTTAGTCTGCTTATTTTTTTCTTGTAATAACTTTGTATAGGATTTGATCTTGATACTTTTGGTCATTTTTATATGGAATTGGCTTTCATAAACTTGCAGAATGTGGTGGAAATATTTTCTTGACTTCACAGAGCTCCTGCTTTTGTTTTTATGTAGTGTTCAAAAGTTGAGGACTGCTTTTTGATATTTCTTGGATCTCTTACCTTCCTTGGCTTGGTCTGGACCTTTTCTTTCTTCTGTTGTATTCTGCTCAGCCTTGATTCTTCTCAGTTTCTTCTCAGTGTGGGGAGCTCAGGCTTAATTATTCTCAGTTTCTTCTCAGTGTGGGGCTTATTATAGAAGAGAGCCCTGGTGGATCAGTTTCAAAAGCTTAAAGCTCAGAGGGACTAAATTGTTCCAACCCTTTTAGGACTTCTTATCATGGGGTCTTTGTCTTATCTGGTATTAGAGATGCCAGAACCTCTGTCAGTTGTAGCATTTGTGTGTGTGTGTGTGTGTGTGTGTGTGTGTGTGTGTGTGTGTTTCCAGATGAGTCTGCTCTGCTTTCCAGTGAATACCCATTAGCTATTTTGGTATGATTTTGGTCTTAAGTTCATCAGTGGCCACCTTGTTGCTTTTTCTTTCTGCCAAGTAGTACAGTGTTGTGGGTGTTGGTGATTTTTCTCTACCCACTTGCATTTTGGGGTTTGAGGGGATACCTTGTCACATAGTTTTGTTGTAAGTACAGTTGACCCTTGAACAACATGAATTTGAACTGTGTGGATCCACTTATGTGCAGATTTTCTTCTGCCTCTGCCACCCCTGAGATAGCAAGACCAACCCCTCCTCGTCAGCCTACTCTTTGTGAAGATGAAGAAGAATGGGGACTTTTATGATGATCCACTTCCACTTAATGAATAGTAATTACATTATGTCTTCCTTAACATTTTCTTAATAACATTTTCTGTGGCTTAATTATAAGAATACATCGGGGACAGATAGGTGACAGTGAAAAAATTATGTAATACATATAACAAAAAATATCTGTTAATCACCTGTTCATATTATTGGTAAGGCTTGTGGTCAACAGTAAGGTATTAATAGTCAGATTTTGGAGAGTCAGAAGTTATATGTGGATTTTTGACTGCATAGGGGTTGGCATCCCTAACCCCCATGTTGTTGAAGAGTCAACTATCGTGCATGGGATTTTGGTTTTCCTATCTTGTTTCTCTGTATGTTTTTATGGGAATTTGAAGAGTATCAGAATGTATGCAGCCACTACCATCTTCTCAGAACCCTTACCATTAGTTTTTATGTCCTTTCTATGGTCTCCTCCCATTCCATCTCTTTTCTTCCGCCTTCAGAGGTAACCATTATCTTCTCTGATGCCCAGAGAAATAACTAGAAGCAATAAAAATGCTCATCCACAGAAGAAAAATACGGATATTAATATAATGGCATTATCTAATAGAGTTTAAGAATCACTTTCCTAAAATAAATCTTTAAGCATATAACAAGAGAAAATGTTGCTTATGTACAGATATGTGCAAGAATGTTTTTAGAAACACTATTTATAATAGGGAAAACTGGGAACAACTCTATCAGCAGAGAAATGGATGGATAAATTATGGCATATTAATTCTGTTATGGTAAATACTGGTGAAAATTAGTAATTATAACCACACACAATAAGAATAAATCTCAAGAATAGAGCTTAAACAGAAAAATACATAGGATTCTATTTATAAAACCTTTAACAACTGTATTGTTTATGGATATAAACATATGCTAAAACTACGTAAAAAAGCTAAGATTCGTATTCAACATTATGTTACTGAGATTCATCTGTGTGTTTGTATGTAGCTGTAGAACCTACCTTCCCCCTGCTGTATAGTCCATTATATTAATATGTATATTTTATTCTTTTGTTGATGGCAGTTTTCTTGGTTCTAGGTGTTTTGTTAGGCATTACAAAACAACAATAATAGCAATTACTTACATAGCTTTTACTGTGTCCTAGTTTTCTAAGTGTTTTGCTTATATTATCTCACTTAAACCCGACAAGAACCCTGTGACATAGGTATTATTTTATTCAATTACATGTTAAAATGCATGTAATTGAGGCATGGAGGGGTTAATAACTTGCCTGAGGTGTCACAGTTACTGAATAGTTGAAGCTGGGATTCCAACCTGGGGTAGCTAGTCCTTTAATCTGTACTTACACAGTATATTGTTTTGTACTCTGGAAACAGGAATGTTCTCTTTGTCTTCAGAGATCCTTAAATATAAAAAATTTATGGCTTAAAGACATAGTGTATTTTACTATTTTCTTTTTTAAAGTTTTCATATTTAGAACAAATTTGTAATCTTTGCTTCATTTGAGGTTTGTTTTTTTTTTTTTTTTAGATGGGGTCTTGCTCTTGTTGCCCAGGCTGGAGTGCAATGGCACGATCTCGGCTCACTGCAACCTCCGCCTCCTGGGTTCAAGTGATTCTCCTGCTTCAGCCTCCCAAGTAGCTGGGATTATAGGCGCCCGCCGCCATGCCTGCTAATTTTTGTGTTTTTTAGTAGAGATGGGGTTTCTCCATGTTTTGTCAGGCTAGTCTTGAACTCTTGACCTCGTGATCCTCCCGCCTTGGCCTGCCAAAGTGCTGGGATTACAGGCGTGAGCCACCATGCCCTGCCCGTTTGATTTTAATTTGAGAGATAAAATGATGTTAGAAATGTTTTTCAACAAGCAAGTAAGGTAATCTTTAGTACAGTAGCTCATAGTGTATACATCTGGAAATTAGCACTATCTACTGGCAAAGAGAAACAATAACTTGGTGTGTCATAGTATTGTGTACACTTTCATAGGTTTTATTTGTTTTGAAAAGCTGTTTCCGGGGGAAATAAATATTTTATAGTTTTTTATTATGTTTATTTTTGTTTCCCGTGTATTTTTCTTAAAATTCCAAGTATCAATTACTTACATAGGACACATTTGTGTAACCGAGACTACATTTAGATGAGGAAAAATACAACAAAAGGTATCATTTTATAGGTGTCATTCTGTCTGTATTTTTCAAAGCATGTACAAAAAATTTTCAATTTGTTGGAGTGATAAGAGCAAGAACAAAGCTGTCGTATTGGACTAACATGAACTGTATTTAGTTTATCCTTTTGTTTTGTCTTAGTTAAGTGATACTGTCTTCGACAGAGGAGTGGAATTGATAGTAGAGTGAAAACAGAGTTCTCAGTGACTAAGCCTGGGAAGCTTCTCTCTGCCTTTTTGTATATACCTAAATTCTACTCTGACTTTTTCTTAAACTGGTTGAGATTTCATTTGTTAGTGGCCTAGGGTCTTGTTTGTATCCCATTTGAGATGTTTGTTCTTTTGTTATTTTTTCTCTCCATTAACTTAACCTATACAAGTTAAATGTATGAGAAGTCAATTGTTTTCTCATTCCACTTCCTCTCTCCTTTTGTGATATGTTTTCTTTAGGCACTTTGCAAGTTAAAGTTACCTTGGATGTGATAATTTTAGTTAAAGGTGAAATTATGTTTACAGAAGGGTTACAAGGTTATTACCTAATAAGTGTTGGTTGAGGGATTTATTAAAAGAATTTTAAAAGCTAATTTGTTATAGAGCAGGAATGGTTGTTGAGTGTGCCATTGGTCTGATACGTTTACTTGTAAGTCTACTGAGCACAATAAACAATTGTTCTTTTGCCATGTGGCTACTTAACTCTCAAATGAAAACAGTTTTTTTTGTTTAAAATGTTAGCTTATTGTAGGTGTGCTTTAGAAAGATCTGATTAAATAGAAGAGTTGCAATAATTGCAGATCTTTTTATGTCGTGCTATAATGTCACGTAGTTGAATATAGAAGTCCAAGATTGCGATTGTAATAGTATAAGTTTTTAACTCATGTTAAAGTTAGGCTTAGTGTAAGGAATGAAAATGGGTCATTTGTAACATTCTTTTGGTTGTTTTTTTGAATATTTTACTTTTGAGTGCTAATTACTTCTAAGGTGAAAACAAATCCCCCTTTCTTAATGTAATCTATAATAGATATAAAAATACATTTAAAAATTAAGTCTGTATACTTTTCCCCCATTACCTAACCAACTTCTTAGAAATTAGTTTCTATATTCAAAGAGAGAACTATACAGAGACTTTCAAATTTTCTATGAATGTGTAAAAATTTTAAATCATACTAGTTGTTTTTAAAAATCTTATATGAACATGTAAAATTTTAAAGCCATACAAATGGTCTTCAGAAATCTTTTTACTACTCTCAGATAGTTTATTCTTTTTTCTCAAACTCTTTAATTATCAACTAATGCTTTGATTTGCTATATTTTGGATTTTGAATCCAGATTGACTGCTAATAAATGATTTAATTCAGGGCTACTTTTCATCATGCTGAGTTTTAGGTTAGAGGGTAACAAGATGAATGATTCCTGTCATCTAAGAACTATTATAGTTCATTATGAGCATTATAGCCTTTATTTTATATTATAAAGAAAAATATATAAAGAGCTATTTTTAGGCATAGGAACCAATTGGTTTAGTTTTACAGAGCCATCAGAATGTAGTCTGAGCTGAGATGATAAAATAAAACAAGAATCCCAAAGTCAATGACTATGGTAATATTTGAGTGACACCTTGAAGAATAGGAAGGAATTGGTAAGTGGAGATGAAGAAGAAGGGTGCTTTAGGCTAAACAGACTATTGTATCTTTTTATTTAGTCACTGAAGCAGTATTTTGGCAAACATTTCATATTTCATGAACATTGAAGAATTCTGACTTTATAAATCATGAATTGCAATAAGATTAATAGCTTCTTTTAAAAGAGATATGATATTCTTTCATGCCATGTCTTTTATTCACCCCATTAGAAAGAAGATATTTCTACTTTAAGCACCAAAATTGTCAGCCAGAGTATTTGGAGAATGGAGAGAAAAAAGCAGTTTGGTTTCCAATAGATCTTAGTGCTAGTATTTGAACAGATGCTTAGAACAAATGAAATTTAATAAAATAATTTACCAGAGATGGGATGAATTATTTTTAATCATAGTTTAATTTAGTTAAAACTTAAGCTTAGTGAACTAAAAGAACAGCTTCATATTCTTTCAGCTGTATAGAAATGTGTTTTTCCTTAATACAAAAATGCCTTCTTGTGAGCCGTCATGTACCTTTGTGTGGATTGTAGTTTATGTCCTGCACAGTGGGGCACAGGTGAATCTGTTAGTTGAGATTGAAATGTAGCCCTTGCTGTTACCAAAGGACCCTTTCTCTAATTCATTTCCCAGAGAACAAAGGCACTGTGTAGGTGTTCCTACCCCTGGAAATGATTATACATTTGTTTTGTTACTGGATTCAGCAATTAGCTTCTAGAACAATATAGGCACAAATTAAGAACTCACTAAATATTTCATGTATCTATAAAGTATTCAGAAGTCCACAATTTACATTCTTCTCTGATCATGACTTTTTGGCAGATGATATGTGTTTCGTGGGATTTAAAAAACTGCCTCCCTACCCAAGTTGTGCTTTTATTGAAATCAAGTTAAATGTTTATATGGAAAATTCCATTTGTTGTGTTTTGCCAAATTGTTATTGCTGTTAGGTTGGATTTTAATTTCTGTTCTTCTGATTCCATTAATATATTAAAATGTTTACATTTTATTTTCAGGTATATTACATTTTTTTGCCCACATGACCTAGTTTCCCAGGGCTATTCATATCTACCTGTTCAACTACTGGCTTCGGGAATGAAGGAAGTGACCAGAACTTGGAAAATAGTAGGTGGAGTCACACATGCTAATAGCTATTACAAAAATGGCTGGATAGTCATGATAGCTATTGGATGGGCCCGAGGTAATATTAACAATATGTGTTCATAAATATTCTGTTATTGGTGTATTATTAATACCATTACTGAACAATTCTCTAGTTACATTAATGGATCACATACTTTAATAACAGAGACTTTTTGGAAGGTAAAAACCTTGTTTCTGTTGGCTAGTAAAGTTAATTCAAAACTAGTACTAGTCATAAGCCATTATTTTGAGCCTGTCTTATGATAGAAAATTTTTATGATTGGTTTGATTAAGATCTCCAGAACCAGAAAGATTTATAGTTAATTAAGGCATAGTGCCACTGTAAATAAAATAAGTTTACATAAGAAATTATGTGGTACATGTGAATAAAAAATATTGCTCTGTCTTTTCTGTGTTTTTTTTTCATTCAGAATTACTAGAAATAGTAAATATGATTGACTCTGGGTTCATGATCATTGAACTTTACATCACTTGCCTTTTTGTTTTGTATGTAGGAATTGAACAAATCTCTTTAACCTCTTTTTACAATATACTGCACCTAAAACCAGTCATATCAGGAAAGGAAATGATAAAGCAGAGGATTTTATTTTTCAGTTCTGAAACAAACCTCTAACCATATCTTTGTGCCCGAGGCCCCAGTTTTAACAGTTGTCATGCTGGTGAAAGGGAAGATTTGCAGTTGTTTTAGTACCCTAAATGTACAAGGCAACTTTTTTCTTCTTTCCAAGAATTATACTTTGGGAATCCTCTTTGAATGTTTTATCAGGTGATAGAATTATTGCCCCCTTTAAATATGTTTTGCAAGAAATTTTGGCCAAATATTCTTGTTTTATTTTCATATTTTTAGGTGCAGGTGGTACCATTATAACGAATTTTGAGAGGTTGGTAAAAGGAGATTGGAAACCCGAAGGTGATGAATGGCTGAAGATGTCATAGTAAGTTGGTATAAATTATACTGATACCCAGATGTTTACCCTTAGATCTTACTAAATTCCTTTTTAAGAACATTTTAGAGACTTTAAATGTGGGTGGAATATAGCTGAAAAAATAAACAGTAATGATAATGGGAAGAGAACTAGCAAATTTTGTTCTTTTAAAAAGTCTGCTTTCTCAAATGTGGTTTAAAATATATGTTTTCCTTCTCTGTGGGTTTCTCTCCTTAGAAAGCAAAACCAAACAAAACCCTCTAGATTATAGTAGAATTATGGGAAGAGTATATATTTATGAAGTGAAAGCTATGTAGGAATAGACTTCTCTGGATGAAAATGAATCGGTGATAGGCTCTTGGCATTTTCATTAATGACTATGACATCATCCAGATTTCAGGCTATATATGTAGTTCTGATAGTAAAATGTCAAGTTTATGAGATCAAATCAATACATTATCATAAAGTCCTTTGAGTTACTTTAAAAAATGTCAGTTGAGCTTAATTACAGATAAAAATAAGAGAAAGATTAGAGAAATAACCCATTGTGTGATACAAACTGCCTTTTGCAACTATTTAAGATAATCTGTTCTCTGAAGACACTGACTTAGTCTTATTTATTACTTTTTTAAAGAGACAGATTCTCTTTCTGTTGTTCAGGCTTTAGTGCAATGGTGTAGTCATAGCTCACTGCAGCCTAGACCTCTTAGGCTCAAGCAGTCCTCCCACTTCAGCCTCCCAAGTATTAATAGTTGGTGTGTGCTATCATGCTTGGCTAATTTTTGTATTTGTATTTTTTTTTTTTTGAGACAGGGTCTTATTCTGTCACCCAGGCTAGAGTGCAGTCACTGCAGTCTTGATCTCTTAGGCTCACATGATCCCTCCACCTCAGCCTCCTGAGTAGTTGGGACTACAGGCATCTGCCATCATGCCCTGCTACTTTTTAAAATTTTTGTAGAGACAGGGTCTCATCTCACTATGTTGCCTCGGCTGGTCTTGAATTCCTGGGCTCAAGCGATCCTTGTACCTTGGCCTCCAAAATTGCTGGGATTACAGATGTGAAGCACCACACCCAGCCAGTATTTTTATTTTTGTAGAGATGGGGTCTTGCTGTGTTGCCCAGGCTGGTCTTAACTTTTGCCTCAAGTGATCTTCCTTCCTTAGCCTCCCAAGGGGCAGGGATTACAGGCATGAGCCACTGTGCCTGGCTGGACTCAGTCTTTATTTTTTTTTGAGTCGGAGTTTCGCTCTTGTCACCCAGGCCAGAGTGCAGTGGCGTGGTCTCGGGCTCACTGCAACCTCCGCCTTCCAGGTTCAAGCAGTTCTCCTGCCTCATCCTCCTCTAAGTAGCTGGGATTTCGGGCGTGTGCCTCCACGCCCAGCTAATTTATGTATTTTTAGTAGAGATGGGGTTTCACCATGTCGGCCAGGCTGGCCTCAAACTCCTGACCTCAGGTGATCCACCCGCCTTGGCCTCCCAAAGTGCTGGGATTATAGGCTTGAGCCACTGTGCCTGGCCAAGACTCAGTCTTAAATAAGTCACAGATACGTTTCTGATGTACCTAAAAATGAAGTAGAGTTACTGTTCCCATAATTCAAGAAGGAAAAGACTTAGAGAATAGTGGCTATAATAAGCAAGGTGAGGAAAAACTTAATAAGCTCATTTTCTAATTTAAATTGGATTAAAAATAGATTATAATGGATTGAAAATGAAGGTTGAGGCTGGGCATGGTGGCGCATGCCTGTAATCCTAGCACTTTGGGAGGCCGAGGCAGGCAGATCGCCTGAGCTCAGGAGTTAGACACGAGCCTGGGCAACATGGTGAAACCCCGTCTCTACTAAAAATACAAAAACTAGCTGGGCGTGATGGCATATACCTATAATCCCAGCTACTCAGGAGGCTGAGGCACGAGAATCACTTGAACCTGGGAGGCAGAAGTTGCAGTGAGCTGAGATCGCACCACTGCACTCCACCCTGGGTGACAGAGGCGAGACTCTGTCTCAAAAAAAAAAAAAGAAGGTCGAAAGGCAGTACAAGTGGTGAAGTACATTTGTGTGAACTAACAAATTTTGGGATATTTAACTTGAAAAATAGCCCTTTAAGTTTGAATGAAGTAGTTTAGAAATAGAACAAAGGAAGCTTTGATTAATGAGTAGTTATAAATAAGATATTCTTGATATTCAGGGGAGATTTTTCTCATTTTGAGTATATGCCTTGAAACACCTTCCATGAAACATTTTTTTGGGCTTTTATAACCAAAATCAAATTATGTTTCTACTTTGTTCAGAATACCTTGCATTGATTCCTCCAAATGGCCTATAAGGCCCTCCAAATGTGCCTTTCTTCCTTTCCAGTTTGCTTTGATTTCATCTCTTGTTATTATCTCCTTTGCTCACTCTACTCCATGCTTGAGCAAGTCAAGTATGGTCTAGGTTAGCACTGGCTTTTATCACTATCTAGAACGATTTTTCTTAGATGGCTAACTCCCTTATTTACTTTGCCCAAAGTATTTTCTCAATGCTTCCTTCTCAGTGAGGCCTACCCTGCTTAAAATTGCAACACCTCGTTCTATTTTACTTTTTTCTACAACATTTGTCACCTTCTAACATGTTATATATTTTACGTAATCATTATGTTTATTCTCCCCTCCCCTTGGCTCCTCTCCCAACCCTTCAAAGAATATAAAATGCCAGGGACAGAGATTTTTGTCTCTTTTGAATGCTCTTGTGTCTCAAGCACCTAGCACATAGTAGATAATACATACTAGATGACTGTATGAATTATCAACAACTGGGTCAAGTGAGATAGATCACTGGTTCATTATGATGGTTTGTGTTTATGTATATAGTCATGTGTTGCTTAACGATGGGAATATGTTCTAAGAAATGTGTCATTTCATCATTGTGTGAATGTTATCAAGTATACTTACACAAACCTGGATGGTATAGCCTACTACACGCCTAGGCTATATGGTATAGCCCATTTCTCTTAGGCTACAAACCTTTACAGCATGTTACTATAGTGACTACTATAGGCAATTTTAACATAGTGGTGGGTATTTGTGTATCTAAACATATCTAAACAGAAAAGATGTGGTAAAAATATGGTCTGAAAGATAAAAAATGGTATACCTGTATGGGGTACTTAGCAAGAATGAAGGTGGCAGGACTGGAAGTTGCTCTCTGTGAGCCACTGAGCAAATCGTAAGTGAAGACCTAGGACGTTAGTGTGCACTACTGTAGACTTTATAAACACTGTACACTTAGGCAACACTAAATGTATAGAAAAAATTTTTCTTTAATAAATTAACCTTAGCTTACTGTAACTTTTTTCTTTTTAAAAAATTTCCCTTTACTTATTTTAAAAATTTTTTATTTTTAAGTATTATGGATACATAATAGTACATATTTATGGGGTACATGTGATATTTTGAACCAGGCATACAATGTGTAATGACATCAAGGTAATTGGGATATCCATCACTTCAAGCATTTATCATTTCTTTGTATTAGGAACATTCTAATTCTACTCTTTTAGTTATTTTGAAATGTGCAATAAATTATTGTTAACTATATTGTACTATTATGCTACCAAATACTAGATCTTATTCCTTCTAACTGTAATATTTTTACTTGATAAACTTTAAATTTTTAAAAACTTTTTGAAGCTTTTGTAGTAACACTTAGCTTAAACACAAACACATTATACAGTTGTACAAAAATATTTTCTTTCTTTGTATTCTTATTCTATAAGTGTTTTTCTGTTTTTAAGATTTATTTGTTTTTTACTTTTTAAACTTTTTTTTGTTAAAAATGAAGACACAAACACACACATTAGCCTCAGCCTACACAGGGTCAGGATCATCAATATCATCATCTTCCACCTCCATGTCTTGTCCCACTTGAAGGTCTTAGGGGCAATAATGCACATGGGGCTTTCATCTCCTATAATAGTGCCTTCTTCTGGAATATTTCCTGAAGGATCTGACTGAGGCTGTTTTACAGTTCACTTAAAAAAATAAATAAATAATAGAAAGAGGCCAGGTGCAGTGGCTCATGTCTGTAATCCTAGTCCTATTGGTGGCTGTTGTAATTTCTACCTTTTAACTGGAGGGCTTGGTCCAATTAATTTGTAATTTGGGGTGATAAAATATATGAGTATATATAAGTTGTATTAAAGTAACATAATTATTGATATGGTTGCATTTAGGTCTGTGATTTTATTATTTATTGTTTCCTCTAGTCCTTTTTTTTTTGCCTTCTGTTGAATCCAAGAGAATATTTGTAGGAATTCCATTTTAATTTACTTGTTGGCTTATTAGCTATACCTCTTTGAATTATTATTTTTACTGGATATACTAGCAATTATATCTTCAATTTTTCATAGACTACTGAGAGCATTATACTGCTTCATATCCATCATCTCACATAGTGTCTTATTTTTTGTGTGTGCAGCAAGAGCAGCCACAGTCTACCCATTTAACAAAAATCCTGAATACATTACACTATAATTAGCTATAGTCCTTGTGTTATATATTAGATCTTTAGACTTGTTCATCCTACATGTGTGCTCTTTTGTATCCATTGACCTATATTTCGCATTTCCTCCCCCGACCCTGCCCATTAGTAGTTGCGGTTTTATTCTCTGTCCTTGTATATTTGATTTTTTTTTCCCCGAGATCCCATGTATAAGTGAGATCATGCAGTAATTTTCTTTCTGTTTCTGATTTATTTCATTCAGCATAATGTCCTCTAGATTCATCCATTTCATAGCAAATGGCAAGATCTACCTTTATAAGGCTAAATAGTATTCCATTGTATATACAAGGTGACTATCTCTTATTTGAAGTGGTTGGGACCAGAAGTGTTGTGGATTTCAGATATATTTGGATTTTGGAATATTTGTATTATATACTTACTTGGTTGAGCATCCCAAATTCAAAAACCTGAAGACCAAAATGTTCCAATGAGCATTTCTTTTGATCGTGTTGGTACTCCAAAAGTTTTGTATTTTAGAAGATTTAGAATTTCAGATTTTTGGATTAGGGATGCTCAACCTGTATGTATCACAGTTTCTTTATCCATTTATCTGTTGATATGGTTTGGGTGTGTGTCCCCTCCAGCTCATGTTGAAATGTGATTCCCAGTGTTGGAGATGGGGGCTGGTGGGAGGTGATTGGATCATGGGGGTGGATCCCTCATGAATGATTTATTACCATCCTCTTGTGATAAGTGAGTTCTTGTTCACTGAGTTCACACGAGATCTGGTTGTTTGAAAGTCTGGTTCCTTTCCCTCCTCGTTCTCTTGTTCCCAGTCTCACCATGTGATGTGCTACCTTTTTGCCTTCTGCCATGACTGCAAGTTTCCTGAGGCTCTCACTAGAAGCTGGGCAGATTTTGGTGCCACGCTTGTACCTCCTGCAGAACTGTGAGCCAGTTAAGCCACTTTTCTTTATAAATTACCAAGCCTCATGTATTTCTTTTTTAAAAATTATTATTATTATACTTTAAGTTCTGGGGTACATGTGTACAACGTGCAGGTTTGTTACATAGGTATACATGTGCCGTGTTGGTTTGCTGTACCTATCAACTCGTCATTTACATTGGGTATTTCTCCTAACACTATTTCTCTCCCAGCCCCCCAGGCCCCAAGAGGCCCCAGTGTTTGATGTTCCCCTCCCTGTGTCCATGTGTTCTCATTGTTCAGCTTCTACTTATGAGTGAGAACATGTGGTGTTTGGTTTTCTGTTGTTGTGATGGTTTGCTGAGAATGATGATTTACAGCTTCATCCGTGTCCCTGTAAAGGATGTGAACTCATCCTTTTTTATGGCTGCATAATATTCCATGGTATATAAGTGCCACATTTTCTTTATCCAGTCTATTATTGATGTACATTTTGGTTGGTTCCAAGTCTTTGCTATTGTGAATAGTGCTGCAATAAACATATGTGTGCATGTGTCTTTATAGTAGCATGATTTATAATCCTTTGGGTATATACCCAGTAATGGGATCACTGGGTCAAATGGTATTTCTAGTTCTAGATCCTTGAGGAATCGCCACTGTCTTCCACAATGGTTGAACTAATTTATACTCCCACCAATAGTGTAGAAGCCTTCCTATTTCTCCACATCCTCTCCAGCATCTGTTGTTTCTTGACTTTTTAATGATCGCCCTTCTAACTGGCATGAGATGGTATCTCATTGTGGTTTTGATTTGCATTTCTCTGTTGACCAGTGATAATGAGTTTTTTTCATATGTCTGTTGGCTGCATAAATGTCTTCTTTTGAGAAGTGTCTGTTCATATCCTTTGCCCACTTTTTGATGGGGTTATTTGATTTCTTCTTATAAATTTGTTTAAGTTTTTGTAGATTCTGGATATGAGCCCTTTGTCAGATGAGTAGATTGCAAAAATTTTCTCCCATTCTGTAGGTTGCCTGTTCACTCTGATGGTAGTTTCTTTTGCTGTGCAGAAGCTCTTTAGTTTAATTAGATCCCATTTGTCAATTTTGGCTTTTGTTGCCATTGCTTTTGGTGTTTTAGACATGAAGTCCTTGCCCATGCCTATGTCCTGAATGGTATTGCCTAGGTTTTCTTCTAGGGTTTTTATGGTTTTAAGTCTAACATGTAAGTCTTTAATCCATCTTGAATTAATTTTTGTATAAGGTGTAAGGAAGGGATCCAGTTTCAGCTTTCTCCATATGGCTAGCCAGTTTTCCCAGCACCATTTATTAAATAGGGAATCCTTTCTCCATTTCTTGTTTTTGTCAGGTTTGTCAAAGATCAGATGGTTGTAGCTGTGTAGTGTTATCTCTAAGGTCTCTGTTCTGTTCCATTGGTCTACATCTCTGTTTTGGTACCAGTACCATGCTGTTTTGGTTACTGTAGCCTTGTAGTATAGTTTGAAGTCAGGTAGCGTGATGCCTCCAACTTTGTTCTTTTTGCTTAGGATTGTCTTGGCTATGCAGGTTCTTTTTTGGTTCCATATAAACTTTAAAGTAGTTTTTTCCAATTCTGTGAAGAAAGTCAGTGGTAGCTTGATGGGGATGTCATTGACTCTATAAATTACCTTGGGCAGTGTGGCCATTTTCACAATATTGATTCTTCCTATCCATGAGCAAGGAATGTTCTTCCATTTGTTTGTGTCCTCTTTTATTTCATTGAGCAGTGGTTTGTAGTTCTCCTTGAAGAGGTCCTTCACATCCCTTGTAAGTTGGATTCCTAGGTATTTTATTCTGTTTGTAGTAATTGTGAATGGTAGTTCACTCATGATTTGGCTCTCTGTCTCTTCTTGGTGTACAGGAATGCTTGTGATTTTTGCACATTGATTTTGTATCCTGAAAATTTGCTGAAGTTGCTTATCAGTTTAAGGAGATTTTAGGCTGAGACTATGGGGTTTTCTAAATATACAATCATGTCATCTGCAAACGGAGACAATTTGAATTCCTCCCTTACTATTTGAATACGCTTTATTTCTTTCTCCTGCCTGATTGCCCAGGCCAGATCTTCCAACCCTGTGTTGAATAGGAGTGGTGAGAGGGCATCCCTGTCTTGTGCCAGTTTTCAAAGGGAATGCTTCTAGTTTTTGCCCATTCAGTATGATATTGGCTGTGGGTTTGTCATAGATAGCTCTTATTATTTTGAGATACGTCCCATCAGTACCTAATTTATTGAAAGTAATTAGCATGAAGGACTGTTGAATTTTGTCAAAGGCCTTTTCTGCATCTATTGAGATAATCATGTGGTTTTTGTCATTGGTTCTGTTTATATGCTGGATTACATTTATTGATTTACGTATGTGGAACCAGCCTTGCATCCCAGGGATGAAGCCCACTTGATCATGGTGGATAAGCTTTTTGATGTGCTGCTGGATTTGGTTTGCCAGTATTTTATTGAGAATTTTTGCATCGATGTTCATCAAAGATATTGGTCTAAAATTCTCTTTTTTTGTCGTGTCTCTGCCAGGCTTTGGTATCAGGATGATGCTGGCCTCATAAAATGAGTTAGGGAGGATTCCCTCTTTTTCTATTGATTGGAATAGTTTCAGAAGGAATGGTACCAGCTCCTCCTTGTACTTCTGGTAGAATTCGGCTGTGAATTCGTCTGGTCCTGGACTTTTTTTGGTTGGTAAGCTATTAATTATTGCCTCAATTTCAGAGCCTGTTATTGGTCTATTCAGAGATTCAACTTCTTCCTGGTTTAGTCCTGGGAGGGTGTATGTGTCTAGGAATTTATCCATTTCTTCTAGATTTTCTAGTTTATTTGCGTAGAGGTGTTTATGGTACTCTCTGATGGTAGTTTGTATTTCTGTGGGATCAGTGGTGATATCCTGTTTATCATTTTTTATTGCATCTATTTGATTCTTCTCTCTTGTCTTCTTTATTAGTCTTTCTAGTGGTCTATCAATTTTGTTGATGTTTTCAAAAAACCAGCTCCTGGATTCATTGATTTTTTGAAGGGTTTTTTTATGTCTCTATCTCCTTCAGTTCTGCTCTGATCTTAGTTATTTCTTGCCTTCTGCTAGCTTTTGAATGTGTTTGCTCTTGCTTCTCTAGTTCTTTTAATTGTGATGTTAGTGTGTCACTTTTAGATCTTTCCTGCTTTCTCTTGTGGGCATTTAGTGCTATAAATTTCCCTCTACATACTGCTTTAAATGTGTCCCAGAGATTCTGGTATATTGTTTCTTTGTTCTTGTTGGTTCCAAAGAACATCTTTATTTCTGCCTTCATTTTGTTATGTACCCAGTAGTCATTCAGGAGCAGGTTGTTCAGTTTCCATGTAGTTGAGCAGTTTTGAGTGAGTTTCTTAATCCTGTAACTCAGCATTTTCAACACTTTTTAAAGTGTTTTAACAAAACTCATTTTTGCATTACATCTATTAATAACCCATTAAGTTATTGTTTTGCAGAGCACTCTTTGAGAAAGATAGAGATATGTCATACTTATTACTTGCTGATTTAAAATGTGTTTTATTTTCAGCCCTGCCAAGGTAACCCTGCTGGGGTCAGTTATCTTCACATTCCAGCACACCCAGCATCTGGCAATATCAAAGCATAATCTTATGTTCCTTTATACCATCTTTATTGTGGCCACAAAGGTAAGAATTCAAAGTACCTATAATTATTACAAATCCTTTATAACTATTCCCCTTTGATACAATTCTGCATACTGGACAAGTAAGAGGAACATTTATTTATTGTTATTATCTAAGAGGAATAATTTGGGGAGCTTTACTCAGCACATCCATGACTTTCTAAAACTTAGCTTTTCTGTGATTTCTCATTTGCTTTATGCTAGGGCTATCAGGAAACAGTGGCAGATAGCCTAGTAGTATATTGGAGAAGAGAGGGTAGTGGAAATAGCCAAGGCTGATCAGAGACTGCAAAGATGATACTGTCTCATTTGTAAAATGAGGTACTTGAGATAGATACTCTCTGAATTTCCTTTAAGCTCTAAAATTTCAAATATTTTGTATTAGGACATATTTGTGGTCATTCTTTTCTATTACTATTGCCTGGGTGGAAGCTTTATTCCTTCGTGAAGATAGGTTAGAGACAGGCAGTCTTGAGTTCAAATTCCAGTTTTGCTGCCTAATCCCTGAATAGGCAAGCCACTTAATGTCTCTGAATCCTAATTTTCTCATCTTCATTGTACGATTATTGAGAGGATTGGAGAGGATGCATGTCTTTCTGTCACTGTATCTGACGTATCTTATGAATTTTATTTGCAGCTGTATCATGAGTCTAATTCTGACTATTGATAACCATGATTTTGTTCCCTATTCACAAGTAGACAATTTTGTAATAAGATTATTATTTAAGTCTAGAAAATTTTATAGCCACCTCTATTTTAGACTAGATATTTTTGGCTAAAAACTTATCTACAGGATTTTTAAAAGGAAAACAGGATAGATTATATAAATATGTGTCTTAGAATGAAGTCACTTTATGAATCATTTATTTTTATTTCAGTAGTCTCTGAATTGGAGATGGTCTGTGGCTGTAATTCAGGTGACAAATATTGGAGGCAAAATCTCTTCACATGTAATCTCTTCCAGTCCTCACATTTTGAGCCATATATTTTTTTTCTAACAGCTTTATTGAGATATATTTTCCATACTCTGTTAGTCTGTTCTCATGCTGCTACTAAAGACATACCTGATACTGGGTAATTTATAAAGAAAAAGAAGTTTAAGGGACTCACATTTCCACATGGCTGGGGAGGCCTCACAATCATGGTGGAAGGCGGAGGAGGAGCAAAGGCACATCTTACATGGTGGCAGGCAAGAGAGCTTGTGCAGGGGAACTCCCATTTATAAAACCATCAGATTTTGTGAGACTTACTATCCCAAGAACAGCACAGGAAAGACCCTCATGATTCAGTTACCTTCATCTGGCCCTGCCCTTGTACAATTCAAGGTGAGGTTTGAGAGTGGAGATATGAGTGATATATGGTTTGAGCCAAACCATATCACACATCATACAATTCACTTAGTGTATAATTGCATAGTTTTTTAGTATATTCATGGAATTGTGCAATTATCACTACAAATCAGTATTAGAACATTTTTATCACTCCAAAAAGAAACATTGTATTCTTTGGAAGTCATTTCACATTTTCCCCAATACTTCCAGCTGTAGGCCGTTTTATTTATCCACTCATCAGTTGATGGACATTTTGATTGTCTCACTTTTTGGCTAATATGAATAATGAGCTGTGAACATTCATGTAAAAATTTTTGTGTGGACATGTGATTCATTTCTCTTGAGTATATCATCTGTGAATAGAATTTTTAGGCCATATGTTAATTCTGTTTATCCTTTTGAGGAACTGATAGATTGTTTTCCAAAGCGGCTCTATCTTTTTATATTCCCACCAGCAATGTATGAGATTTCCAATTTCACCACACCACTACTAGCGCATATTATTGTCTTTGTTATTATAGCCACCCTAGTGGGTGTGAAGTGGCATCTCATTGTGGTTTTGATGTACATCTGAGTATCTTTTTTGTGCTTGTTAGGTATTTGTATATCTTCTTTGGAAAAATATCTAGTCAGATCATTTGCCCATTTTCAATTTATATTTTGTTTTAATGTTGAGTTGTAAGATTCTTTTCGTATTTTGGATACTAGAATCTTATCAGACTTAATGATTTGCAGATATTTCTTCCATTCTGTAAGTTTTTTTTTTCACTGATAGTGCCCTTAGAAGCACCAACTGGTAAAATTTTGATGAAGGCTGGGCACAGTGGCTCATGCCTGTAATCCCAGCACTTTGGGAGGCTGAGGTCAGCAGATCACCTGAGGTCAGGAGTTTGAGACCAGACTAGCCAACATGGTGAAACCCCATCTCTACTAAAAATATAAAAATTAGTTGTGTGCGCCTGTAATCCCAGCTACTCAGGAGGCTGAGGCAGTAGAATCACTTGAACCAGGGAGGCAGAAGCTGCAGTGAGACGAGATTGCGCCACTGTACTTGAGCCTGGGCAACAGAGAAAGACTGTCTCAAAAAAAAAAAAAAAACCACACAAAAAAACACATTTTTTTATGAGTCCAATTTACCTATTTTCTCTTTTATTATGTATTCTTTGTGTGTCATAGCTAAGAAACCATTGCCAAATCTAAGGTTATGAAGATTTACCTCTATATTTTCTTCAAGAGTTTCATAGTTTTAGCTCTTGTATTTAGTTTTTATGATCTGTTTTAAGTTTTGTGTATGGTATGACGAACTGTCCAAGTTTTCTCATGTGGATATATAGTTGTCCGAGCACTATTTATTGTAAAAACAGTTCTTTTCCTTTATGAATTGCCTTTACAATCTTGTCAAAAATCAGTTGACTGTAAATTTGAGGGTTTATTTCTAGATTCTCAATTTTGTTCCATCCATATGTGTGCCCGTCCTTATGCTATTACCACTATGTCTTAATTGTTGTAGCATTGTAATTAGTTTTGAAATCAAGACGTGTGACTCTGGTAGGATCCAAGATGGCTGATTAGAAGCAGCTGTGGTCCGTGGCACTCATGGAGAGGAGTGAAAAGGGGCAAGTGAATTCAACACCTTCAACTGAAATATCCAGGTTCTTGCACTGGGACTGTCTAGACAGACAGCTCAACCCATGGAGAAGGAAGAAAAGTGGTGGGGTGGGGGACCATGGCCCACCTGGGAGCAGCATGGAGCCAAAGGAACCGCCACTGCCAGCCAAGGGAAGCAGTGAGTGATTATGCCATCTTGCCCAGGGAACCACGCTTCTCTCATGGACCTTTGCAACCTGTAGATCAGGAGATCCCCTTGTGAGCCCATGCCACCAGGGTCTTGGGTCCGATACACAGAGCTGTGTGGAGTTTTGGCAGAGCAGCTGCTCAGGCATACACAGAGACCCAGGAGTTTATATACTCTGGCCCTGGAGTCCTCAGCAAGTGAGGAAATCCATCTGTACATATTCCTAGGAAGAGGGCTGAATCCAGGGAACCAAGCAGCATTGTGCTGCAGGCCCCACTTCCATGGCGCCTCACAATTTAAGACCCACTGGCTTGGGTTGCAGCCTGCCAACAGCAATAGGCTGGAATCTGCCTGAGACAGGTCTTGAGTTCCTGCGGGGAGGGGTGGCTGGCATCTATGCAGTTTGGTAGACTCAGCCATTCCAGCCTGCCAGCTTTGGAGAATACAAATAGTCCAGATGAGGAAGGGTCCCCCACAATGCAGCACAGCTGCCTTGGCAGATCATGGCCAGACTGCTTCTTTAAGCAGGACCCTGATTCATTCCTCCTTACTGGGCAGGACCTTCCTGTGGGGCCTTTAGCCAATTCAAAAGGGTTCTATTGGGAAGTAGCTCTCAGGGGGAGGAGTGGCCGCCATTTTTGTGGTTTGGTAGACTCAGCCGCTGTAGTCTGCTGGCTTTGGAGAATACAAATGTTACAGGTGAGAAAGAGTTTCCCCACAATGCAGCACAGCTGCTTTAATAGATCATTACCAGACTGCTTTTTTAAGCTGGACCATTATCCATTCCTCTTCACTGGAGGGGACCTCCCTATGTGGACTTCATCCATTCCAGCCAGGGTTCTCCATCTCTCCCTGAGATGGAGCTCCCAGAGGGAGGGGCAGTCACCATCTCTGTGACTCAGTTGACTCATCCGTTCTAGGCTGCTGGCTTTGGAATGCCCAAATGGTTCAGACAAGGAAGGTCTCCCCCAGTGCAGCACACCTCTACCAAAAAGCAGCCAGACTGCTTTTTTAAGTGGGTCCCTGATTCTGTTCCTCCTGACTGGGTGAGACCTCCCAACAGGGATCGGTAACCACCTCCTACAGGTGTGTTCGGTCCGGCAGCAGGTCAGAACCCACCTGGGGCAGAGCTTCCAGAGGAAGGAGCTGGCTACCATCTTTGCTGTTTCATATCCTTGACTGATGATACCTTGAGGTTTGGGAAAAACCAAGGTAACTAGGGTCTGGAGTGGACCCTCAGCAAACCACAGCAACCCTATGGTAGACTGACCTGACTATTAAAAACAAACAGAAAACAACAACAACATAAACAAAAAAGACCCTACAAAAACCCCATTCAAAAGTCAGCAACTTCAAAGATCAAAGGTAGATAAACCCACAGAGATGAGAAAGAATGCAAAAATGGTGAAAACTCAAAAAGCCAGAGTGCCTCTTCTCCCCGAAATGATTGCAACATCTCTGCAGCAAGGGCATGGAACTAGGCTGAGGCTGAGATGCCTGATTTGACAAAAGTAGGCTTCAGAAGGTGAGTAATAATGAACTTCACTGAGCTAAAGGGGCATGTTCTAACCCAATGCAAAGAAGCTAAGAATCATGATAAAACAATAAAGGAGCTGATAGCTGGAGTAGCCAGTTTAGAGAGGAACAGAATTGACCTGATGGAACTGAAAAACACAACATGAGAACTTCACAATGCAATCACAAGTATCAACAGCAGAATACATGAAACAGAGGAAAGCAGCTCAGAGCTTGAAGACTATCTTTCTGAAATAAGACAGGCAGACAAAAATAGAGAAAAAATAATGAAAAAGAATGAACAAAATCTCTGAGAAATGGAGGATTATGTAAAGAGACAGAACCTATGATGGAGTACTTGAAAGAGACGAGGAGAATGGAACCAAGTTGGAAAACATACTTCGGGATATCATCCAGGAGAACTTCCCCCACCTAACAAGACAAGCCAACATTCAAGTTTAGGAAATCCAGGGAACCCAGTTAGATACTCCACGAGAAGGTCAACCCCAAGACACATAATCATCAGATTCTCCAAGGTCACAGTGAAAGAAAAAATGTTAAGGGCAGCCAGAGAGAAAGACCAGGTCACCATCAAAGGGAAACCCAGCAGACTAACAGTGGACCTCTCAGTGGAAACCCTACAAGCCAGAAGAGACTGGGGGGCCAATACTCAATATTCTTAAAGAAAAGAATTTCCAACCCAGAATTTCATATCCAGCCAAACTAAGCTTCATAATTGAAGGAGAAATAAGATCCTTTTCAGACAAGCAAATGCCAAGGGAATTCATCACCACCAGGCCTGCCTTGCAAGAGCTCCTGAAGGAAGCATTAAATATGGAAAGGAAAAACCATTACCAACCACTACAAAAACACACTGAAGCACAGACCCCTGACACTATGAAGCAACCATATAAACAAGTCTGCAAAATAACCAGCTAGCATCATGATGATAGGATCAAATTTACATAACAATACTAACCTTAAATATAAATGGGCTAGAGGCCCCAATTTAAAGACACAGAATGGCAGGCTGGATAAAGAGCCAAGACCCATCAGTATTCTGTCTTCAAGAGACCCATCTTCCATGCAAAGACACACATAGGCTCAAAATAAAGGGATGGAGGAAAATTTACCAAGCAAATGGAAAACAGAGAAAAGCAGGGTTGCAATCCTAGTTTCAGACAAAACAGACTTTAAAACTAATGAAGATTAAAAAAAAGACAAAGAAATGCATTACATAATGGTAAAGGATTCTAAATATATATGAACCCAATACAGGAGCACCCAGATTCATAAAGCAAGTTCTTAGAGATCTACAAAGAGACCTAGACTTCCACACAATAATAGTGGGAGACTTTAACACCCTACTGACAACATTAGATCATTGAGACAGAAAATTAACAGAGATATTCAGGACCTGACCTCAGCCCTAGATCAGGCAGAGCTGATAGATGTCTACGGAACTCTCCATTCAAAAGCAACAGAATGTACATTCTTCTCATTGCCACACAGCACTTAATATAAAACTGACCACATAGGCCGGGCGCGGTGGCTCACGCTTGTAATCCCAGCACTTTGGGAGGCCGAGGCGGGCGGATCACGAGGTCAGGAGATCAAGACCACGGTGAAACCCCGTCTCTACTAAAAATACAAAAAATTAGCCGGGTGTGGTGGCGGGCGCCTGTAGTCCCAGCTACTCGGAGAGGCTGAGGCAGGAGAATGGCGTGAACCCGGGAGGCGGAGCTTGCAGTGAGCCAAGATCGCGCCACTGCACTCCAGCCTGGGCGACAGAGCGAGACTCCGTCTCAAAAAAAAAAAAACTGACCACATAATTGGAAGTAAAACACTCAGCAAATGTAAAAGAACTGAAATAATGACAAACAGTCTCAGACCACAGCACAATCAAATTAGAACTCAAGTTTAATAAATGCACTCAAAACCAGACAACTACATGGAATTGAACAACCTGCTCCTGAATGACTCTTCAGTAAATAATGAAATTAAGGCAGAAATCAAGAAGTTCTTTGAAAATAATGAGAACAAAGAGACAGCATACCAGAATCTCTGGGATGCAGCTAAGGCAGTGTTAAGAGGGAAATTTATAGCACTAAATGCCCACATAAGAACCTAGAAAGATCTCAAGTTAACAACCTATTACTTCAACTGAAAGAACTAGAGAACCAAGAGGAAACCCCAAAGCTAGCAGAAGACAAGAAATAATCAAGATCAGAGTTGAACTGAAGGAGACAGAGACACAAAAAGCCCTTCAAAAAAATCAACAAATCCATGAGCTGGTTTTTGGAAAATGTTTATAAATAGACTGCTAGCTAGACTAATAAAGAAAAACAGAGAAGAATCAAATAAACACAATCAGAAATGATAACATTGACCCCACAGAAATACAAACAACCATCTATATAGAAAATACTATACTATTAACTATACTATAAGCAGAGAATACTAGAAACACCTCTATGCAAATAAACTAGAAAATCTAGAAGAAATGGGATGAGTTCCTGGACACATACACCCTCGCAAGACTGAACCAGGAAGAAGTTGAATCCCCAAATAGACCAGTAATAAATAGCCTACCAACTGAAAAAAAGCCCAGGACCAGATGGATTCACAGCTGAATTATACCAGAGGTACAAAGAATTGCTGGTACCATTCTACTGAATCTAGTCCAAAATATTGAAAAGGAGAGACTCCTCCCTAACACACACTGGGGCCTGTCAGGGGGAGGTGGAGGGAGGGAGAGCATCAGGAAAAATAGCTAATGGATGCTGGCCTTAATACCTGTGTGATGGGATGATCTGTGCAGCAGTCTACCATGGCACACATTTACCTGTGTAACAAACCTGCACATCCTGTACATGTACCCCGATCTTAAATAAAAGTTGAAGAATGAAGAAAAATAAATAATTAAAAAGAAGTATGACTCCTCTGAGTTTCTTGTTCTTTTTCGGAATTGTTTGAGTATTCTGGGTCACTAGCATTGCCATATGAACTTTAGGAACAACTTCACAATTTCTGCAAAGAAGCCAGCTCTTATTTTGATAGGGATTGCTTTAAATCTGTAAATTAATTTGAGAATAATTGCCATCTTAACAATAAGGTTTCCATTTCATCAACACAAGAGTTCTTTTGATTTAGTCGGGCCATCTTTGTTTTCAATATACGAGTCTTACACTTTTTTTGTTAAATTTATACCTAAGTATTTTGTTCTTTTTTGATTTTATACTAAATACAATTGTTTTAAAATTTCACTTCCAGGCTGTTTATTACAAGTATGTAGAAATACAATTGATATTTGTACATTGATTTTGTATCCTGCAACCTTGCTGAACTCATTTATTAGTTCTAATAGATGTTTTAAAAGGTAGATTCCTGGCTGAGCACGGTGGATCATGCCTGTAATCCTAGCACTTTGGGAGGCCAAGGTTGGCAGATCCCTAGAGGTCAAGAGTTTGAGACCAGTCTGGCCAACATGGTGAAATCCTGTCTACTAAAAATACAAAAACAGAGGTTTCAGTGAGCTGAGATCGCGCCGCTGCACTCTAGCCTGGGCAACAGAGCCAGACTCCATCTCAAAAAAAAATAAATAACAAAATAGAAGATAGATTCCTTAGGATTTTCTGTATGCAGGATCATGGCATCTGCAAATAGAGATAATTTTACTCTTTACTTTTCAATCTGCATGTCTTTAATTTTCTTGCCCAAGTTGTCCTGGCTAGAACCTTAAGTATAGTGTTGATAGAAATGGAGAGGATGAACATTCTTGTTTTTTTCTTGATCTTAGGGAGAAGACATTTGGTATTTCACTATTAAGTATAATGTTGGCTATGGGTTTTTCCTAGACACCTTTTAGCAGAGTAGGAAGTTAGTTCCCTTCTACTCCTAGTTTGCTGAATGGGTGGGAGCTGTATTATTTTTGAGTTTCTAACTTTAATCTTTAAAGAAAATGAATGTGTATTGTGGGTTTGGTAAGAATAAATAGCACTGGTATCTTACATTTTCTTGAGTTACAGCATCAATTTTTGTTCATAGCCTAATTTGTGGAATAAAAATGATAATTTTTCTTACAATTGTTACTGGATGTAAAGTTCTATATTTTAACACCCAAACTTAAACACCATACTGCAATGTAATAATAATAAAGATATTTAAATAAGAGCTATCTATGACAAACCCACAGCCAATATCATACTGAATGGGCAAAAACTGGAAGCATTCCATTTGAAAACTGGCATAAGACTGGGATGCCCTCTCTCACCACTGCTATTCAACATAGTGTTGGAAGTTCTGGCCAGGGCAATCAGGCAGGAGAAGGAAATAAAGGGTATTCAATTAGGAAAAGAGGAAGTCAAATTGTCCCTGTTTGCAGGTAACATGATTGTATATCTAGAAAACCCCATTGTCTCAGCCCAAAATCTCCTTAAGCTGATAAGAAACTTCAGCAAAGTCTCAGGATGCAAAATCAATGTACAAAAATCACAAGCATTCTTGTACACCAGTAACAGAGAGCCAAATAGTGAGTGAACTCCCTTTCACAATTGCTTCAAAGAGAATAAAATACCTAGGAATCCAACTTACAAGGGATGCGAAGGACCTCTTCAAGGAGAACTACAAACCACTGCTCAATGAAATAGAAGAGGATACAAACAAATGGAAGAACATTCCATGCTCATGGGTTGGAAGAATCAATATCGTGAAAATGGCCACACTGCCCAAGGTAATTTGTAGATTCAATGCCATCCCCATCAAGCTACCAATGACTTTCTTCACAGAATTGGAAAAAACTACTTTAAAGTTCATACGGAACCAAAAAAGAGCCTGCATCGCCAAGTCAATCCTAAGCCAAAAGAACAAAGCTGGAGGCATCACGCTACCTGACTTCAAACTATACTACAAGGCTGCAGTAATCAAAACAGCATGGTACTGGTACCACAACAGAGACATAGATCAATGGAACAGAACAGAGCCCTCAGAAATAATGCTGCATATCTACAACTATCTGACAAACCTGACAAAAAAAAGCAATGGGGAAAGGATTCCCTATTTAATAAATGGTGCTGGGAAAACTGGCTAGCCATATGGAGAAAGCTGAAACTGGATCCCTTCCTTACACCTTATACAAAAATTAATTCAAGATGGATTAAAGACTTACATGTTAGACTTAAAACCATAAAAACCCTAGAAGAAAACCTAGGCAATACCATTCAGGACATAGGCATGGGCAAGGACTTCATGTCTAAAACACCAAAAGCAATGGCAACAAAAGCCAAAATTGACAAATGGGATCTAATTAAACTAAAGAGCTTCTGCACAGCAAAAGAAACTACCATCAGAGTGAACAGGCAGCCTACAAAATGGGAGAAAATTTTCGCAACCTACTCATCTGACAAAGGGCTAATATCCAGAATCTACAATGAACTGCAAGAATTTTACAAGAAAAAAAACAACCCCATCAAAAAGTGGGCGAAGGACATGAACAGACACTTCTCAAAAGAAGAGATTTATGCAGCCAAAAAACACATGCAAAAATGCTCATCATCACTGGCCATCAGAGAAATGCAAATTAAAACCACAATGAGATACCATCTCAAACCAGTTAGAATGGCCATCATTAAAAAGTCAGGAAACAACAGGTGCTGGAGAGGATGTGGAGAAATAGGAACACTTTTACACTGTTGGTGGGACTGTCAACTAGTTCAACCATTGTGGAAGTCAGTGTGGCGATTCCTCAGGGATCTAGAACTAGAAATACCATTTGACCCATCCATCCCATTACTGGGTATATACCCAAAGGACTATAAATCATGCTGCTATAAAGGCACAAGCACATGTATGTTTATTGTGGCACTATTCACAATAACAAAGACTTAGAACCAACCCAAATGTCCAACAACGATAGACTGGATCATGAAAATGTGGCACATATACACCGTGGAATACTATGCAGCCATAAAAATGATGAGTTCATGTCCTTTGTAGGGACATGGATGAAACTGGAAACCATCATTCTCAGTAAACTATCACAAGGACAAAAAACCAAACACCGCATGTTCTCACTCATAGGTGGGAATTGAACAATGAGAACACATGGACACAGGAAAGGGAACATCACACTCTGGGGACTGTTGTGGGTTGGGGGGAGGGGGGAGGGACAGCATTAAGAGATATACCTAATGCTAAATGACAAGTTAATGGGTGCAGCACACCAACATGGCACATGGATACATATGTAACAAACCTGCACATTGTACACATGTACCCTAAAACTTAAAGTATAATAATAATAAAAAAAGATATTTAAAAATAGGAAAACATACAATGTTGAACTTCTCTTACAATATTTCTCAACATTTTCCTAATTATAAAGTATATCCACCAGTTTCTAAATAGAATATTCATTTTTAACTAATTCATTTGCCTAAATCCCATTTAGATTTTACTGATACTGATAATATATTTGATAATCTTAATCATAATTTTTTTTATCTTTTAAATTTTATTTCAATAGTTTTTGGGGAACAGGTGTTTTTTTGGTTACATGGATAAGTTCTTTAGTGGTGGTTTCCGAGTTTGGTACACCTGTCACCTGAGCAGTGTATACTGTACCCAATGTGTAGTCTTTTGTCCTTCATCTGTCTCCCACCCTTCCCCCCAAGTCTTCAAAGTTCATTGTATCATTCTTATGCCCTTGCATCCTCACAGCTTAGCTCCCACTTATAAGTGAGAACATATGATATTTGGTTTTTCATTTCTGAGTTACTTCACTTAAAATAATGGTCTTCAGCTCCATCCAGGTTGCTGCAAATGCCATTATTTTATTATTTTGTTCCTTTTTGTGGCTGATTAGTATTCCATGGTGTATACATACCACATTTTCTTTATCCACTTGTTGGTTCATGGGCATTTAGGCTGGTTCCATATTTTTGCAATTGCTAATTGGGCTATAAACATGAGTTTGCAAGTGTCTTTTTCATATAATGACTCCTTTTACTTTGTGGAGATACCCAGTTGTGGGATTACTGGATCAAATGGTAGTTCTACTTTTAGTTCTTTGAAGAATCTCCATACTGTTTTCCATAGTGATTGTACTAGTTTATATTCCCACCAGCAGTGTGAAAGTGTTCCCTTTTCACCACATCTACACCAATATTTTAAAAATATTTAAAAATAAAAATTATTTGAAAAAAGATTCAGAAGTGTGGGTTATCTGTTGGCTGCTCAATAAAAGGAGTACTTGTGAAATAGAGCTGTTGTGAAATAAAGCAGAAGGAATGGTAAAGAATGACTAAAACTGAAAAGAGGCTGTTGAGTTTCGAAATTAAGAGGTATTTGGTCACCTTAGTAAAAGCAATTTCAGTGGACTGGTAAGGGATAGAAAAATGATTGTAATCAATTGAGGTGAATAAAAAAGTGAAGATGAAGAGTATAAACTATTTTAAAGGGATTTGGAGGAGGTATAAACAGGAATAAAACTTGGGAGAGCAGTTTGGCAATATCTGACAAGGTTGAAGATCCACATATCTTGTGACCTGTTAACTCTATTTTTAGGTATAACCAACAGCAGTGTTTCCCAAGGTATGGTATAGGGCCCAACTTTATCAGGACCACTTTAAAAAAATTCTTTAGTAGATGCTATTCAAATCGGCGGCAGGGCCAGTGGTGGTGCTGAGACTCACCACTGCCTGGGCCGCTGGGCCTGAGTGTCGCCTTTGCTGCCATGGACGCCAGTGGGCTCTGACAGACCTATGGAGAGTCGGGGTGTGCCTCTCGGGCCTTATCGGGCCACCAAGCTGGAATGCCCTTCAGGCAGGCGTGTATTATTAGTCCTACTTTACCAGTGTGGACCCTGAGGCTTACAGACGTTAAATCCTTCTAAAGACACATCTCCCGCAAGTGGCAGAACTAAAATTCAGATCTTCCTGGTATGGCGATCTTACATGGATTCTGCTACTTACGGAATGAAATTACCACATCTTTTCGAGCAGGAATGCCTCTAAGAAAACACAGACAACACTTTAAAAAATACGGCAGTTGTTTCACAGCAGGAGAAGCAGTGGATTGGCTTTAAGAAATAATAGCAATTTTATTAATAGACCTATTAAGAAATAATAGCAATTTTGGTCCTAAAGTTACAAGGCAACAGACTATCCAACTGTTGAGGAAATTTCTGAAGAATCATGTAATTGAAGATATCAAAGGCAGGTGGGGATCAGAAAATGTTGATGATAATAACCAGCTCTTCAGATTTCCTGCAACTTCACTGTTTAAAACTCTGCCACGAAGACATCCAGAATTGAGAAAAAACAACATAGAGAACTTTTCCAAAGATAAAGATAGTATTTTTAAATGACGAAACTTCTTGTAGAACTCCTAAAAAGCATGGATTACATTTATCTCAGGAAAATTCCGAGAAAATAAAGCATGAAATAATCAATGAAGATCAAGAAAATGCAGTTGATAATAGAGAACTAAGCCAGGAAGATGTTGAAGAAATTTGGAGATATGTTATTCTGATCTACCTGCAAACCATTTTAGGTGTGCCATCCCTAGAAGTCATAAATCCTGAACAAGTAATTCCCCAATATATAATGTACAACATGGCCAGTACAAGTAAACATGGAGTAGTTATACTACAAAACAAATCAGATGACCTCCCTCACTGGGTATTATCTGCCATGAAGTGCCTAGCAAATTGGCCAAGAAGTGATGTTGTGAATAATCCAACTTACGTTGGATTTGAACAAGGTATATTCAGCACAATCACAGATTATTTTCTAGATCTCCTTGAGCCTCTGCGTACCTTTGAATATTACGAATTATTTGTGAACATTTTGGTTGTTTGTGGCTATGTCATAGTTTCAGATAGATCCAGTGGGATACATAGAATCCAAGATGATCCGTAGTCTTAAAAATTCCTTCACAATTTGAATTCCTTCAAATCAATGGAGTGCCTTCTTCTCAGTCTGCTTCATAGAGAAAGAAGAATCAGATTCTACTGAGAGACTACGGGTAAGCAATCCAGGATTTCAAGAAAGATGTGCTAAGAAAATGCAGCTTGTTAACTTATGAAACAGAAGAGTGACTGCTAATGGCATAATGGGAGGAAGTTGTCATAATTTAATATAGGGTTAAGTGGTATGCATGATCTATCCTCTAACAGCAAACCAAGATGCTGTTCTTTGGAGGGAATTGTAGATGTGTCAGGGAATTCAAGTAAAGAGGCATCCAATGTGTTTCATCAATCTTTTCCAAACGTAGAAGGACAAAATACTAAACTGTTTTTAGAGACTAAGCCCAAACAGGAATTCCTGTTGAATCTTCATTCAGAGGAAAATATTCAAAAGCCATTCCGTGCTGGTTTTAAGAGAACCACTGCTTTGACTGCTCAAGTCCAAGAGGAGCTGTGTAATGGGAAATGCAAGTCAAAACAGCTTTGTAGGTCTTAGAGTTTGCTTCTAAGAAGTAGTACAAGAAGGAATAGTTGTATCAATACACCAGTGGCTGAAATGATTGTGAAACCAAATGTTGGACAAGGCAGCACAAGTGTGCAAACAGCTATGGAAAGTGAACTCGGAGAGTCTAGTGCCACAATCAATAAAAGACTCTACAAAGTTCAATAGAATTTTCAGAAAATTCTTTACTTCCAGCTTCTTCTATGTTGACTGGTACACAAAGTTTGCTGCAACCTCATTTAGAGAGGGTTGCCATCGATGTTCTACAATTATGTCGTTTGTTACTTCCGCCACCAAATTGTAGAAAGCTTCAACTTTTAATGCGTATGATTTCCCAAATTAGTCAAAATGTTGATATGCCCAAACTTCATGATGCAATGGGTGTGAGATCACTGATGATACATACCTTTTCTCAGTGTGTGCTATGCTGTGCTGAAGAAGTGGATCTTGATAAGCTTCTGGCTGGAAGATTAGTTTCTTTCTTAATGGATCATCATCAGGAAATTCTTCAAGTACTAACTTATTTACAGACTGCAGTGGAAAAACATCTTGACTCCTAAAAAAAGGGACATACTGAAAATCCTGGAGATGGACTATTTGTTCCTTTGCCAACTTATTCATACTGTAAGCAGATTAGTGCTCAGGACTTTGAACAGCACAAAGTTTATACCTCTCAAGCTGCAATTACAGAACTTTTAGAAAATGTTATTAAAAACAAGCTTACCTCAAAGGAGAAAAGAAAAAAACTAAAACAGTTTCAGAAGGAATACCCCTTGATATATCAGAAAAGATTTCCAACCACAGAGAGTGAAGCAGCACTTTTTGGTGACAAACCTACAATCAAGCAACCAATGCTGATTTTAAGAAAACCAAAGTTTTGTAGTCTGAGATACTAACTGAATTAAAAATTATGTAATACTTGTGGAACTTTGATAAATGAAGCCATATCTGAGAATGTAGCTAATCAAAAGGAAGTCTGTTATTAATAAGGTATTTCTAAATAAGCAGATTATGTAAGGAACTACCAAAATAGTTGTTTATCAATGTGAGACTCCTAAGAGACTAACTAGGTCTCAACTGAGAGCACATAACAATAGGTGATACCAAATACTTTTTGTTTTTAACACAGCTATCCAGTAAGGCTATCATGATGTGTGCTAAAATTTTATTTACTTGAATTTTGAAAATTGAGCTGTGTTCATCAAGATTAAACTATAATTCTGTTTTTAAAAGAAAATTTATCTGCATATGTGCAAGTTCTGAGATATTAGCTAATGAATTAGTTGTTTGGGGTTACTTCTTTGTTTCTAAGTATAAGAATGTGAAGAATATTTGAAAACTCAGTAATATAATTCTCAGCTGCCAAATGTTTCACTCTTGTATATTCTTTTTCCACTTTTGATCTGTTTATATATGTGTATGTGTTTTTAAAATATGTGTATATTTTATCAGATTTTGTTTTGCCTTAAATATTATCCCCAACTGCTTCAGTCATTCATTTGTTCAATATATATATATTTTGAATTCAAATTGCATAATCTATTAGAAGATGGGGACATAAAAGAAGTATAAGGCAATCATATATTCATTCAAAAGATACTTATTTAGCAACTGCTATGTGCCTTTCATTGTTCCAGATATGCGGAGACAATGATAAATAAAACATATAATCTCTTCTGTAAGGTATTTATTTTTAATCAAGGGAGACACGCCTATCAGATGCTTAAAATAACAACACTACCTACTGCAATCAGGGCATATACAATCATTCAGCTCAAGACTGACTTCTATGATGATGGAACAGGTCTCTAAGCTAGTGGTTTTCAAATTGGTGCACATTAGACTCACCCGAGGAGTTTTAAAACAGCCTATATGCCCAGGGCCTAACTTATACTAATTAAATCTGAATTTTAGGGATGTTGTATAGAGATTAGTATTTCTTTTAATCTAGGTGATTCCAGTATTCAGCCAACTGTGAGAATCAATGTCCTAAATGCTTTTTATAAACATTTTTATAAGTGTCAAGATAGTGGCACATTGACTTTATTTTTTCATTGGAAGAAAATGCCTGCCAAGTATAAATGCCTCTCATCTTAAGGTTCTTAAGGTTTCTGCTTGATCGACTTGGTACAAACTTGAAGCAAGTTGCCTTCTATTTTTTACTCCAGGATTGTTTAATATCTATTCCTTAAGTGTAAAGAAATATATAATGCCTGGGTTGTAATAAAATCTTCATGTTTGATGACTATTCTCATTTCTCAATATAATTTCATACTATTTCTCTATAAAATGATAGTGTTCCATTTAACATTACTGATTTTTATTAAAAATCTGGACAGAAAATTATAAATATGACTTTGTCCTAGAAACTGGCTATAAAATTATTGGACCAAATTGAATTCTTTCTAAGGCATTTGTATGCTAAAACTTTTTTTGTTAATAGATATGTAAAATGTGGATTATGTTGCAAATTGAGATTAAAATTATTTGGGGTTTTGTAACAATTTTAAATAATGCTTTAGCAAAGCAGCATTTAATATTTATTTATGAAATCATTAGAAATGAGTTCCTTTAAAAATTTTTAAAAGTCAACTTTTTAGAAGTATAATTTATGCATATTTAACTATATTCATGGATAATAAAGTACATTCAGTCTAGGAGTACATTTTGATGAGTTTTGACAAATTTGTATACCTGTGTAACTACTGCCACAGTCAATGTATGAAATATTTCTATCACTTCGCAGTATTCCCTTGTACCTTACTCTAGTAAATCCCAGCCACTACCCATAGCCCCAGTATACCATTTATCCACTTTGTATCACTACAGATTAGAGTTGTCTTTTCTGTAGTTTCATATAGAGTCATATAGTATGTACTCATTTTGTTTTTGAGATTTACCCATGTAATTACATATTCCTAAGTAGTATTAGGTACTACAATTTGTTTTTCCAGTTATCTGTTGATGGGTTTTGGTGTATTTCCAGCTTTTGATTATTTGAATAAGGTTGTTATAAATAAAGCTGCTATGAATATGTGTACATATATGTCTATACATAGACATGTATTTTCTTTTTTTTCTTTTTTATATTTTTTGAGACGGAGTCTTGCTCTGTCGCCCAGGCTGGAGTGCAGTGGCATGATCTTGGCTCACTGTAACCTCCGCCTCCTGGGTTCAAGTGATTCTCCTGCCTCAGCTTCTCGAGTAGCTGGGAATATAGGTGTGTGCCACCACGCCTGGCTAATTTTTCATATTTTTAGTAGAGATGGGGTTTCACCATATTAGCCAGAATGGTCTCGATCTCCTGACCTCATGATCCACCTGCCTCTGCCTCCCAGTGCTGGAATTACAGGCGTGAGCTGCTGTGCCCAGCCAGATATGTATTTTCATTTCACTTAATAACTAGGAGTAGAATTGCTAGGTCATCTGAAAAGCATATGTTTAACAAGAAACTGCCACACTATTTTTCAAAATGGTTGTATCATTTTACATCCCACTAGCAATGTATGAGAGTTCTGATTGTCCTAGATCCTTGTTAATTATTTGGTATTATCAGTCATTTTAATTTTAGCGTTTTATAGGTATGAAGTGATATCGCATTATAGTTTTATTTTGCATTTCTCTGATGGCTAGAGACTTGAGCGTCTTTTCATGTGTTTACTGGCCATTCATATATCATCTTTTGAATAGTGTCTGTTTAAATATTTTGTCCATTAAAAATTGTATTATTACTGAGTTGTAACAGTTCTCTGTATATTCAGGATGTCAATCCTTGGTGAGATATATGTATTGCAAATAATTTTCTCCCAGTTTATGCTGTTCCTTTTTCTTTCTTTAGTGTTGTCTTTAGAAGAGCTGAAGTTTTAAATTTTGATGTTTACTTTACTAGATTTTCCTTTCATGGTCCTTCTTTTTGTATCCTATTTAAGAAACTATTTTATTCCTCAAGGTTTTGAAGAGTTTTCGCCTGTTTCTTCTAAAAGTTTTACAATTTTTGCTTTTTTGTGTGTTTTTTTTATTATTATACTTTAAGTTCTAGGGTATATGTGCACTACGTACAGGTTTGTTACATATGTATACATGTCCCATGTTGGTGTTCTGCACCCATTAACTCGTCATTTACATTAGGTATATCTCTTAATGCTATCCTTCCCCCCTTCCCCCACCCCACGACAGGCCCTGGTGTGTGGTGTTCCCCACCCTGTGTCCAATTGTTCTCATTGTTCAATTCCCACCTGTGAGTCAGAACATGCGGTGTTTGGTTTTCTGTCCTTGCGATGGTTTGCTCAGAATGTTGGTTTCCAGCTTCATCCATTTCCCTACAAAGGACATGAACTCATCCTTTTTACTTTTAGAATCTGTGAACCATTTCAAATTAAGTTTTACGAGTCCTACGAGGTAAGAGTCAGGTTTTTTTTTTTTTTTCCCATATGAATATGAAGTTGTTACAACACTGTTTGTTGAAAAGACAGTTCTTTCCCTCATTGAATGATCTTGCCACCTTTGTTGAAAATCAGTTGGCTTGACCTATGTGGGTCTGTTTCTGGACTATATTCTGTTCTATTGATTTATATGTCTATTTCTAGCCAATACTAAACTGTCTTAATTACCATAACTTTATAGTAAGTTTTAAAATCAAGTAGTACAGTTTCTCCAACTTTATTCTTTTTTCAATATTTCTTAGGATAGTCTACGTCTTTTATATTTCCAAATAAGTTTTATGATTTAGTTGTCACTTCCTATGGAAAAAATGCCTTCTGGAATTGTTTTTGAGATTGTATCTATAGATTAATTTGGGAAGAAATCAGATCTTAAAAAGATTTAGTCTGTTTATCTTTGAACATGGTATGTTTCTCCATTTATTTAGGCCTTTAAATTTTTGGAGTACTATTTTGTGGTTTTCATTGTTTTATATGTATCTTATTAAATTTAAATTTATCCTGAAATAGTTCATATTTTTGGATGCCTTTAGAAATAGTAGTTTTTCAAATTTCAATTTGGAATTTTACATTGCTTGTATTTAAATATATAGTTAATTCTTACACATTGTTCTTGTATCCTGTGACCTTGCTAAATTGCCTGTTGGTTCTGGTAGCTTTTGTGTAGATTCCTTAGCATTGTCTATATACATGGTCTTGTCTATGATAAAGATAGTTTTACTTTTTCCTTTTCAATCTGGATGCTGTTTTTTTCCTTGCCTTACTATATTGGCTAGAATGTCCTGTACAATATTGAAGAGAAATGGTGAGAGTAGACATCTTTGTTTTGTTTGTGACCTTAGTGGAAGAACATTCAGCCTTTTACCTTAAATAAGATATTAGCTATTAAGCGTCTTATAGATGTCCTTTATGAGGTTGAGGAAGTTCTCTTTTATTTCTAGTTTGCTGAAAGTGTTTATCATGAATGGGTGTGGGATTTTCTCAAATGCTTTGTTCTGTATCATTTGAAATAATCCTAGGAGTTTTCTCCTATATTCTGTTAATATAGTAGATTACATTGATTGATTATTAAAATGTTACATAAATCTTTCATTCCTGTGATAAACCCCATTTAGTCATGATGTGGTATCCTTTTTGCATTTACTGAATCCATTTTTAAAAACATTTTGAAGGATTTTTTTCCTGTGTGTTAATGGATATTGGTTTGTAGTTTTCTCTGTAATTTTTTTCTGCTTTTTGTATTAACATAAAATTGGGTTCATTAAATAAATGGAAAAGAATTTCTCTATTCTCTAAGTTTATGTAGGTTTGATATTATTTATTGGTAAATGTTTGATAGATTGACTAATGAAGTCATTTGGGCCTAGAATTTTCTCTAAAGGAAGGTTTTTGATAACAATTTCTTACATAGATACAGGGCTATGCAGATTTTCTGTTTTACTTGTGTCTGTTTTAGTAAGTTGTATTTATTAAGGAATTTGCCATTTCACTTAAGTTTTTTATTGTTGGCATGAAATTGTTGATAATAGTTTTTTGTTATCCCTTTAATGTCTGTAGAATTTGTGGTAATGTCTCCACTTTCATTCCTGATATTGGTAATCTGTGTTTTCTTTTTCTGTCTTTTAAAATCACTCTACCTAGAGGTTTGTCAGTTTCATGGATTTGTTTCAAAGACCCAGCTTTTGGTTTCATTGGTTTTTCTGTCTTAGATTTCATTAATTTCAGGTCTTTTTTATATCCTTCCTTCTGTTTACTTTGGGGTTTACTTGGTTCTTCCTTTACTATAAAGAAAAGATTGATAAATTTGACTCCATAAATTGTTTTTTAAAGTTGCATGGCAAAAGCCACTGTGGACAAAGTCAAAATATAGCTATCAAATAACTGTGATAAAATATTTACAACATATATCAGAGGGCTGGTATGCCTGATACATAACAACCTCTTAAAAATTAAGGGATAAAGGACCAAAACGTGATGGAAAAGTTAAAAGAAAGTTATCAACAGACAATTCGCACAGAAAAGATCAGGAAATGTTCCTCAAACATACTAAAAAATGTGGAACTCATACTTGAGAAACATTAATTAAAATAACACTGAGCTACCATTTCTCATTCATCAAACTGGCACAAAATTTTAAATTTTTATTTTATTTTAGTTTTGAGACAGGGTCTCACTCTGTCACTCAGGCTGGAGTGCAGTGGCATGATCACGGCTCACTGCAACCTTGACTTCCCAGCTCAAGTGATCTTCCCACCTCAGCCTCCCGAGTAGTTGGGACTACAGGTGTGTGCCACCATGCCTGGCTAATTTTTGTATTTTTTGTACAATTTTGGTTTCACTATGTTGCCCAGGCTGGTCTCAAACTTGGACTCAAGCAACCTTCCCGCAAACGGAAAATTTAAAAAGTCTGGCTACACATTCTTTTGAGGCTGTGGAGAATCAGGCACTCCTGCAAATGTTCTTTTTCAGTGTTTTCTGGATTTCTTCTATGTTTGTGTTTTTTCAATATATTTTTAGCTATTCTTGTATATTGATATGAACTTTAATAGCAGTTTGTCTAGCTCTGTAAAAAACCGTGTTGATATTTTTATTGCAATTGTGTTTATTGTTTATCATAATTTATAAGCTAATTTAGGGAGGCAGTTATAGGAAGAAAAGCATGGAATGAGACAGGAGTGAGGACAGAGCCATAAAGTTCTCTGATATTTAGAGAAGGGAAATCTAGAATGGGAAATGGAAAAGGGGTGGTTGATGAGAGTTTTAAGGAGGAGGAGATAGTTTTAAGGAGCATAGATGTGCTGAATACTGATGAGAAGTGTCTTCAGGTAATGTATTGTTTAATACATGAATGAGGGACACTGTTCTTAGGCCCTTTTGGGGATCCAAATGATCATATATACATTGAATAAGGTGTAATGTATACATTTTATTCATTGATGCATTGAATAAGATGTAATGTATTATTGAATACAGGAATGAGGGACACTGTTCTTAGGTGCTCTTGGGGATATAAATGATTATATAAACATTGAATGAGACCCAAATCCTATTCTTAAGATATTATTGTCTAAAAAGGAACATGAGATATGCTAACTTGACTTTTAAACTTTATGAGGAGAGGTACTAAGTTTGCAGTATTCATCACTGCATCCTTGGCACTGAGTCTAGTGTATATAGTTGATTTTTAATATATATTTGTTGACTGACTAATAAATGATCAAAATGCTCTTTCACAGGTTTCTTTAATTATTCCACACTTAAAGATATACATTGAATAAGGTGTAATGTATACATTTTATTCATTGATGCATTGAATATTATTCTACACTTAAAGATATATACCAGAAATGAACAGGTCATTCCCTTAGGTTTTTTTTTTACATTTGTAAAAATGTAAACTCTATGATTTTAATTTATTTGAATCATTCATGTTAATTAGTGAAGTCTGAGGGAATAACATAATCTATGGAGAAAGTGTAGAGTGATCAGAAAACCTACTTGAATATGCCATGTGCCATTAGGGATTCATTTTAGGGCCAAGTGACTTTCATTGGAAGACACTGATAAGGGCCTATTGGAATAGACACAAGTTACACTGAAAAGGATTATTTGAATTTGGGCAGATGGAGACAGGAAGAAGTATGTTCTGGATGAAGAGAGAGATTAATTGTGCACATTTTTCTTATATGGATACATTTCAGTATTCTTTGAATTATTGCTGTGAAGTAGATATTATATTTATTCATTCAGTGTATTCTCAGTGCTAGGCACTGTAGAGAATATAAAAGTAGATATAAGTGCCATATTGTGTGTCACGTTTTACTGGACATTTTGAAATGGTGTAACTTGAGATATTATATAAAGAATGTGGCAGAGCTTTAAACAATTTCTTTACCTGAATTAATTTATATTTTAGGATATGTTGAAAATGCCAAAATATTTTTGGGGCTTCTGTTTTCTTTTGTTTCCTCTCCTTTTTGAGACTATGAAGCCAAATACTATTTAATTTAGGTAATATACTTTTAATAGTTTGCTAAATAAGGAGACAGTTTTATATTTTATTTGTAAAAGAATAACGATTTGTTCTATTTGTCACAAGTATATTTGTCACCTTGTTAAATCAAGGTCTGATAAGAGGCTGAATTCACAGAAGTTTGTCCTTGAACCTCATATGTCTATCTCAGCAGTAATTTCTGATGCTAGCAATACTTCTCAACTGAGTGATGAGTCTTTTGGGAGTGGAGATTCTATTAAAACACTCGACTTTGAAAAATACTTATTATAGTTCATGTTCTCAGAAAATATTTTAAACCCTGGCACTCTTCTCTTTTGGATTTTGTAAAAAAGACGTTGCTGTTTTCCTGACAGTAGACCATTGTTTTTTATTTGAATTCTATTATCTTTTATTTGCAGTTCCTTAAGTCAAGCTATGACCAAGGTAATTATGCTAGTGTATCTCATTGTAACTATTTATTCTAAGAAATAATTTAATATAAAAAAGTCCTTAGATCTTATCCAATAATGGCATAAACTTGGAGGTTAATGTTATATTTAGACTCCTCATTTTACATTCTCTCCAGGTGTGTACACTCAAATTTATGCATTTGCCTTTCATTTGTATCATAAATGACTTCCAGATCTATATCTATTATTTAAATGTTCCTGGGAAATCTCTATTACTGCCCTTACTCTTCTTTACTGTTTGGTAATTACTGATTTACTTGCCTGTCTTTGACTAGTCTGTAAGCTCCTTGAGGGCAGGGATTATATTCAACATCTTTTGGAAGACAGTTAATGCACAAGCAGAATGTTTTAATCATATTATTAGTTTTAGACTTAGTGCTGTATTATACTTCAGTTTGCCCTTCTACAGTGTAACCCTTTTGGGGTCTTACTTTAAGCCTGAAGTACATCCCTGGGCAGTTTCACCTTGTCTGACCTTGAATTCCAACTTATCTTCCCAGTACCAAGCAGCCGGCTGCTAAAGTATCTGCTCAGCTCTTTGGCCTCTCAGCTATTGCTGTCTGCTAGGCTTTTGGATTCTCTTCCTTCTTATGTATGCAGAGTTTAGGGATTGGTAAATTCCTCCAGGGTGAATTGCACAAGGATTTTAGGGCTCACTTCCATGCAATTTCCTCTTCTTTGGGCTGTATTGACCTCAGGTCCTTACAGCTTTGGCCTTCTCACATTCCAACCTATGGCTCCTTATCCCCCCTGGACTTCTGTTTTCTGTTCCCCTGTGCTGTGAATTTAGGTACATATCTTCACAAGAAAAAGCAAGGGTGAATGTGGAACTCACTTTATTCAGCTTTTTTTCTCTTGAATAGTAGCCCCATCAGGTTCTGCCTATTTCAATTGTTTCCCAGTGTCTTTTAGCAGTTACTTTATGTACTTCTGTCTTTTGTTGATTTTGGCGAGACTGAGTCCTGAGATAAGCTATTTAATCATGACTGGCCTGAAGTCCATGGGCATGTATTAAAAAAATTTTTTTTTTTAAATTGAGTTCAAATTCACATAAAATTAGCTGTTTTAAAATATACATTTAAGTGACGTTTAGTACTCTCACACTGTTGTGTGTGGATGTGTTTTTAATTTATATAAATGATAGTACACTATGGCTCTTGTTTTGTGTCTCATTTTCACCTAACAGTATGTTCTAAGAGTTTTTCACTTTTTCTTTTCTAACTATTGCATAGTATGCATTTAACTTACCTATTCCTTTTGTGATGAATATATACTTTTATTCCACCTTCCCACACTGTATTGCAACTAGTAAGAATTTATTCTTGATACCATTTTCCCCAAGCAGGTAGGTTATGTAGGGGTCTTCTTTGGAAATTTGATCCTCAGAATTTCTAGTTTGAGTCATTTTCTGTGTTCTGGAGGAATTGACTCTTGGGGAAATTCCTGGATTCTTTGGAGCTGTTCTAGACTTGAAAGTTCTCCTCCCAGATTTATTTTGGCATTAGTCTAATTTCTTGAGTATATCTAAACATCTGTGAACACTGTGCATTTTGCCACATAAAGGAATAGGAGCACTCTCTACCCCTTGGGGTCTTGGTTCCTTTATATAAAAATATATGTGGAAAACATTGGGGGATAGAGACATTCTACAATCTGTTGAGGGTAGTATTCTGCAATTCACTAAAAGTCTGTGACTTTAGATGATGATAGTCAGTGTATTTAGTAATCGAACTCAGAATCTGGATATTGCAAACTTCTTTACCACTTAATTAGCTTTGTGACTTTAGGCAAGTTATTTAACCTCTCAGAGCCTTGGTTCCACATCTCAATGATGAGGGTAATAATAGAGTAGTTGTTGGGTTAAAGTTAAAGAGAATGACAATGTAAAGCGCTTATCTTAGTTCTGACACATGTTAAGTGCATAGTAATGTTGATATTTTATCTTATTTCCTTTGAATACTAAATGAATTTTTGTGAAAGTGGTTATTCTGCTCATTTGGTACCCCAAAATATGGTACCTTGTATTATTTTTAATGAGTCGTGTTATTTTCCATTAAGTAGAATCTCATGGAGAACAGAGATTTTACCAGAATCTAGCTTAGATTGCTTCTCCTGCATAATGCATTTTGATTTTTTTTCCTTTTGTTTCTCTCTCTTGAGAAACAGAAAGCATTTGTATTTAAATTCAAAATCGAACTTTTTTCCTCCAGATAACCATGATGACTACACAGACTTCTACTATGACATTTGCTCCTTTTGAGGATACATTGAGTCGGATGCTGTTTGGCTGGCAGCAGCCGTTTTCATCATGTGAGAAGAAAAGTGAAGCAAAGTCACCTTCCAATGGCATTGGGTCATTGGCCTCAAAGCCTGTAGATGTTGCTTCAGATAATGTTAAAAAGAAACATACTAAGAAGAATGAATAAATTTACGTGATGAGCTCTTCAAGGCCAAAATTTTTTTTTCTTATCTACCTGTTAGATTGTGCTAATTTTTCTATGTATGTGATGTGAAATGAAGACTATATATATGGAATAGAGGTGACAGAAAGAAAGAAATTCTTTGAGGGAGACTTCCCCTTTCTCGATTGTAATTGTTGAGTGTTATGAGTGTATCATGTGATTATGCTTTACTGGTATATAAGAGATTCTGTTGTGATTATTTGAATAGTTTTATATTAATAAAAGAAGGCAAAATTTTTTAAATGTTAGAAAAATCAGATGTCATTGCAAAGTAACAAAAATTTTAAGCTTTTAAAAATGTAGATATTTTCATATTTTAAAAATTTGAATCTATTTGAGCTTTAGTTCAGCAGAATTAAATTTTTACTTTACATTATCATTAAAATTGCTAGGTATGGAAAACAATTCCTATTTTATTTTGAACACTGAGAAGAGTAAACTTTTCCTAAAACACTTTATATTATAAATGAAAATAAATTGCTAGTTTATATTTTAGATATAAACATCATATTTTTTATTAATACCTACATCAAATGGAAAATATCTGAAATTTTTTTTCCATAGCAGATATTTTCTACTAGGAGTAATGTTACTACTTTTCATTTGGAACAGAGTATGAGTCTTAATCTGAAGTCTTTTTCATGCCCTTGTTTAAAAAAAAACACTTTTTTTCTCCTCAAAAAAATCAAGGGTGTAATTTTTAATAAATTGTTAATCCTGTTTTGTAATTTTCGTTTTAGGAGCTTGACTTATTTTTTTCTCTCTCACAAAAACACATTTGTTTTAATTGTAGGAGAAATTACTTTTCTCAGCATTTTGCATGTTCTTTCTAATCTTCGTTGGTCTGAATATATTGGTAGTAATTACTGTAATTATTCAACAAAAAGTATATCTGTTCAAAAATGTTTCCACTATGTCTTCTTTCTGGTGACTACTGTTTTAGTTTTCTAGTTGAATATCTCTGACAAGCTTTCGTATGGTTTTGTTATATTTTCATCTACATGTAATGTGTTATTAATTTTATTTTAAATGAAAACTAATCACCTTCATGTGGAAATGCTCTGAGAATTGTCCTCAGGCATTTGGTGTAACCAGCTAACCAAGAAGAAACAGAGAAACCAGAACTTCATATGGCAGTCCATTTAGATGAAGAATGATGATATAAAATCTGGTTCCTTCTTAGCAAAATAAAAAACAAACAAGAAAAGATACTAAATGATGTTAATTTTCTTTATGATTTAGAAGTCCAGTTATAATATTAAAACTCTGTGACATAGTTTCTTTTACCAAAACCATGAACCCACTCCCCGTATCAGGTATTTTCGATGGTTTAGAAGTACTCAAGTCACATTCAAGTTAGAAGTTTTTTTTTGTTGTTGTTATTTTAAATTTTTAACAAATATAAACACCAGCAGGTACTATTACTTGCTTAAAAAATTGGGAGGGGGCACTTTTCATAGTCTTGGAATGCTAAGAAGTTTATTTTTAATATTGTGACAGAAAGCATTAAGTATTTAATAGCTCTGTATTATATTTGATACTGTTACAGTTAAAAATTTTTCAAAATTAATACATTGTTAATTATTGACCAGTTTTGAAGTTTGGGTTTAACTATGGTTGAAATGGAAAGACTCTTGTTTTGCACTTGTATTAAAGATAAATTTATTAAAATAAGTTATTTAGCACTAATGGAGTATTACATTATTTTTATGTTTGTTTTATATTTTTCTTGAGGTAGAGTTTCAGAACTCATCTAGTGTTTTGACTAATATAGTATATATTCAGTGATTACTGTCCAAATGGGACATTGGTAGAAACTTTATTAACCTATGCAAGTATACTGTAACCCTCAGTTCAAGGCTCTTATGTAAAAAATGTACTGGAGAACATGGCTTAGGCCTGAAACCCTTCCTGAATCTATTCAGGTCACCTGTAGAGTCTTGACTTGGATTTGCAAAGCAGGTTGTTAGACTCCTTACCCAATGTGAAGCGTGAATAAGGCCTATAGACCTGCCTCACACAGCTAATCAGAGGTGGCACTGAGAAAGTCAAGTCCTAATAGGTCTCCTTAAAAAAAAAAAAAGAGACAAAAAGCTGGCAAGAACATGAGCCAGCTTCCCTCAGTGCTCTCACTCTCAAGTAAAACATGGCCAAATGAATATCAAATTGATTTATCAGATTAGTCACTCTTCCTTACTGAGGGAGTATCAAGTAAGGGCTGGAGAGAGACCAGATATGTGGAGTGGGTGGGTTTCAGTGGAAATGCTAGCCTCCCTGTGGGTAGAGACCAAAAGGTAGAGAGATGAGAGAAGAAGGGAGACTCTGGTTAGTGTATTTTTTTTTTTTTGTCTATTCCTTAAAGCCCAGACACCTTTCCATTAAAATCCACTTCAAATCACAAGTTGATTACAGTTGAGTGGAACATTCCATGTTGTAAATGGAGTAATGTGTTCAGAATGCTCTCCCTTTCCCCCAGTAAAGCCCTTTATATTGTTTGCCCCAGGTGTAATTCGCATCCTTGGTAATATTCATTCAGTTGTTTATTCAACAAATAGTTATGGGTCAATCATTGTCCTAGGCTCTGAAGATAACAGAAAACAAGAAAAATGTGCTTTTTTCCTTGGAGTTTATATTCCAGTGGCGGAGAGACAGATAATAAAGAAATATATTCTTGTGGTGGTAATAAAAGTTACGAGTAAATATTAGGTAGTACATAAGGATAGAAAGTGAGGGGAGTGGGATTGTTTGTTAACAACAGCACTGCTAGGCCTTTCTGATAAAATTGCATTTTAGCAGAGACCCGAAGGATGTGAGGGAGCAAGTCATGTAGACTTGTGGGTAAGTGTAAGGTTCATACTGATCCTTCATATACTTGATTTAAGGCATATATTCCCCCAAATTATTGAATTTATTTTTCTTATTAAGAAGAATTTTGCTCTGTAGTTTGTAACAGACATACTTCTTAAACAATTTATTTTTTTACAGTTTTTTCTGTTGAGGTAAGGTTTGCATACAATAAAATGCACAAATAGTAAGTGTATATACCATGAGTTTTGAAAAATGCATACAACTTTATAACCTAAACTTCTACTTAGATATGTTACTAGCACTTCTGGAAGTTCCTTTCCAGTTAACTCCCGTACAACTGAACTTAATATAACTGAGTCATGCAATATGTTCTCTTTTGTGTAGACTTCTTTACAACTCAGCATAATGCCTTTGAAATCATCCATCTTGTTGCATTTATCAGTAGTTCATTCCTTTGTAATTCCTTAGTAGTTTTACTCTATGGATATACCACAATTTTTATCCATTGATGCACATCAGTGCTGTTTCTTGTTTGGAGTTTTCTGAATAAGCTACCCTGAACATTTTTGTATAAGTCTTTGGTGAACATTTTGGTGAGTGATATATATATTCCTTTGGGCATATACCCAATAATGGGATTGCTGGATTGAATGGTAGTTATAAGTTCTTTGAAAAATCTCCAAACTGCTTTCCACAATGGCTGAAGTAATATACATTCCTACCAGCAGTATATAAGTGTTCACTTTTCTCTGCAGCCTCACCTGCATCTGTTATTTTTTTTACTTTTCAATAATTGCCTTTATTTTCTTTTATTTTATCTTATCTTATACTTTTAGTTTTAGGGTACATGTGCACAGTGTGCAGGTTTGTTACATATGTATACATGTGCCATGTTGGTGTGCTGCACCCATTAACTCGTCATTTAGCATTAGGTATATCTCCAAATGCTATCCCTCCCCCCTCCCCCCGCCCCACAACCATCCCCTGAGTGTGATGTTCCCCTTCCTGTGTCCATGTGTTCTCATTGTTCAATTCCCACCTGTGAGTGAGAACATGCGGTGTTTGGTTTTTTGTCCTTGCAATAGTTTGCTGAGAATGATGGTTTTCAGTTTCATCCATGTCCCTACAAAGGACATGAATTCATCATTTTTTATGGCTGTATAGTATTCCATGGTGTATATGTGCCACATTTTCATAATCCAGTCTATTGTTGTTGGACATTCGGGTTGGTTCCAAGTCTTTGCTATTGTGAATAGTGCCGCAATAAACGTACATGTGCATGGGTCTTTATAGCAGTGTGATTTGTAATCCTTTGGGTATATACCCAGTAATGGGATGGCTGGGTCAAATGGTATTTCTAGTTCTAGATCCCTGAGGAATTGCCACACTGACTTCCACAATGGTTGAACTAGTTTACAGTCCCACTAACAGTGTAAAAGTGTTCGTATTTCTCCACATCCTCTCCAGCACATGTTGTTTCCTGACTTTTTAATAATTCTAACTCGTGTGAGATGGTATCTCATTGTGGTTTTGATTTGCATTTCTCTGATGGCCAGTGATGAGCATTTTTTCATGTGTCTGTTGGCTGCATAAATGTCTTCTTTTGAGAAGTGTCTGTTCATGTCCTTCACCCACTTTTTGATGCGGTTGTTTTTTTCTTGTAAATTTGTTGCAGTTCATTGTAGATTCTGGATATTAGCCCTTTGTCAGATGAGTAGGTTGCGAAAATTTTCTCCCATTCTGTAGGTTGCCTGTTCACTCTGATGGTAGTTTCTTTTGCTGTGCAGAAGCTCTTTAGTTTAATTAGATCCCATTTGTCAATTTTGGCTTTTGTTGCCATTGCTTTTGGTGTTTTAGACATGAAGTCCTTGCCCATGCCTATGTCCTGAATGGTATTGCCTAGGTTTTCTTCTAGGGTTTTTATGGTTTTAGGTGTAACATGTAAGGCTTTAATCCATCTTGAATTAATTTTGTATAAAGTGTAAGGAAGGGATCCAGTTTCAGCTTTCTCCATATGGCTAGCCAGTTTTCCCAGCACCATTTATTAAATAGGGAATCCTTTCTCCATTTCTTGTTTTTGTCAGGTTTGTCAAAGATCAGATGGTTGTAGATATGCAGCATTATTTCTGAGGGCTCTGTTCTGTTCCATTGATCTGTGTCTCTGTTTTGGTACCAGTACCATGCTGTTTTGGTTACTGTAACCTTGTAGTATAGTTTGAAGTCAGGTAGCGTGCTGCCTCCAGCTTTGTTCTTTTGGCTTAGGATTGACTTGGCGATGCGGGTTCTTTTTTGGTTCCGTATGAACTTTAAAGTAGTTTTTTCCAATTCTGTGAAGAAAGTCATTGGTAGCTTGATGGGGTTGGCATTGAATCTATAAATTACTTTGGGCAGTATGGCCATTTTCACGATATTGATTCTTCCAACCCATGAGCATGGAATGTTCTTCCATTTGTTTGTATCCTCTTTTATTTCATTGAGCAGTGGTTTGTAGTTCTCCTTGAAGAGGTCCTTCACGTCCCTTGTAAGTTGAATTCCTAGGTATTTTATTCTCTTTGAAGCAATTTTGAATGGGAGTTCACTCATGATTTGGCTCTCTGTCTGTTATTTGGTGTATAAGAATGCTTGTGATTTTTGCGTATTGATTTTGTATCCTGAGACTTTGCTGAAGTTGCCTATCAGCTTAAGGAGATTTTGGGCTGAGACAGTGGGGTTTTCTAGTTATACAATTGTGTCATCTGCAAACAGAGGGATAATTTGACTTCCTCTTTTCCTAATTGAATACCCTTTATTTCCTTCTCCTGCCTAATTGCCCTGGCCAGCACTTCCAACACTATGTTGAATAGGAGTGGTGAGAGAGGGCATCCCTGTCTTGTGCCAGTTTTCAAAGGGAATGCTTCCAGTTTTTGCCCATTCAGTATGATATTGGCTGTGGGTTTGTCATAGATAGCTCTTATTATTTTGAGATACGTCCCATCAATACCTAATTTATTGAGAGTTTTTAGCATGAAGGGTTGTTGAATTTTGTCAAAGACGTTTTCTGCATCTATTGAGATAATCATGTGGTTTTTGTCTTTGGTTCTGTTTATATGCTGGATTACATTTATTGATTTGCGTATGTTGAACCAGCCTTGCATCCCAGGGATGAAGCCCACTTGATCATGGTGGATAAGCTTTTTGATGTGCTGCTGAATTCTGTTTGCCAATATTTCATTGAGGATTTTTGCATCAATGTTCATCAAGGATTTTGGTCTAAAATTCTCTTTTTTGGTTGTGCCTCTGCCCGGCTTTGGTATCAGGATGATGCTGGCCTCATAAAATGAGTTAGGGAGGATTCCCTCTTTTTCTATTGATTGCTATAGGTTCAGAAGGAATGGTACCAGCTCCTCCTTGTACCTCTGGTAGAATTTGGCTGTGAATCCGTCTGGTCCTGGACTTTTTGTGGTTGGTAGGCTATTAATTATTGCCTCAATTTCAGAGCCTGTTATTGGTCTATTCAGGGATTTAAGTTCTTCCTGGTTTAGTCTTGGGAGGGTGTATGTGTCCAGGAATTTATCCTTTTCGTCTAGATTTTCTAGTTTATTTGCATAGATATGTTTATAGTATTGTCTGATGGTAGTTTGTATTTCTGTGGGATTGGTGTTGATATACCCTTTATCATTTTTTATTGCGTCTATTTGATTCTTCTCTCTTCTTTATTAGTATTGCAGTCTATCAGTTTTGTTGATCTTCTCAAAAAACCAGCTCCTGGATTCATTGATCTTTTGGAGGGTTTTTTGTGTCTCTATCTCCTTCAGTTCTGCTCTGATCTTAGTTGTTTGCCTTCTGCTAGCTTTTGAATGTGTTTGCTCTTGCTTCTCTAGTTCTTTTAATTGTGATGTTAGGGTGTCAATTTTAGATCTTTCCTGCTTTCTCTTGTGGGCATGTAGTGCTATAAATTTCCCTCTACACACTGCTTTAAATGTGTCCCAGAGATTCTGGTATGTTGTGTCTTTGTTCTCGTTGATTTCAAAGCACATCTTTATTTCTGCCTTCATTTTGTTATGTACCCAGTAGTCATTCAGGAGCAGGTTGTTCAGTTTCCATGCATTTGAGTGGTTTTGAGTGAGTTTCTTAATCCTGAGTTCTAGTTTGATTGCACTGTGGTCTGAGAGACAGTTTGTTATAATTTCTCTTCTTTTACATTTGCTGAGGAGTGCTTTACTTCTAACTGTGTGGTCAATTTTGGAATAGGTGTGATGTAGTGCTGGGAAGAATGTACATTCTGTTGATTTGGAGTGGAGAGTTCTGTAGATGTCTATTAGGTCCTCTTGGTGCAGAGCTGAGTTCAATTCCTGGATATCCTTTTTAACTTTCTGTCTCATTGATCTGTCTAATGTTAACATCTAATGATGTTAAAATCTCTCGTTATTATTGTATGGGAGTCTAAGTCTCTTTGTAAGTCTCTAAGGACTTGCTTTATGAATCTGGGTGCTTGTGTTTTGGGTGCATATGTATTTAGGATAGTTAGTTCTTCTTGTTGAATTGATCCCTTTACCATTATGTAATGGCCTTCTTTGTCTCTTTTGATCTTTGTTGGTTTAAAGTCTGTTTTATCAGAGACTAGGATTGCAAGCCCTGCCTTTTTTTGTTTTCCATTTGCTTGGTAGATCTTCCTCCATCCCTTTATTTTGAGCCTGTGTGTATCTCTGCACATGAGATGGGTCTCCTGAATACAGCACACTGATGGGTCTTGACTCTATCCAATTTGCCAGTCTGTGTCTTTTAATTGGAGCATTTAGCCCATTTACATTTAAGGTTAATATTGTTATGTGTGAATTTGATCCTGTCATTATGATGTTAGCTGGTTATTTTGCTCGTTAGTTGATGCAGTTTCTTTCTAGCATCAATGGTCTTCACAATTTGGCATGTTTTTGCAGTGGCTGGTACTGGTTGTTCCTTTCCATGTTTAGTGCTTCCTTCAGGAGCTCTTTTAGGGCAGGCCTGATGGTGACAAATCTCTCAGCATTTGCTTGTCTGTAAAGGATTTTATTTCCCCTTCACTTATGAAGCTTAGTTTGGCTGGCTATGAAATTCTGGGTTGAAAATTCTTTTCTTTAAGAATGTTGAATATTGGCCCCCACTCTCTCCTGGCTTGTAGAGTTTCTGTAGAAAGATCCACTGTTAGTCTGATGGGCTTCCCTTTGTGGGTAACCCGACCTTTCTCTCTGGCTGCCCTTAACATTTTTTCCTTCATTTCAACTTTGGTGAATCTGATAATTATGTGTCTTGGAGTTGCTCTTCTCGAGGAGTATCTTTGTGGCATTTTCTGTATTTCCTGAATTTGAATGACAGCCTGCCTTGCTACGTTGGGGAAGTTCTCCTGGATAATATCCCGCAGAGTGTTTTCCAACTTGGTTCCATTCTCCCCATCACTTTCAGGTACACCAGTCAGATGTAGATTTGGTCTTTTCACGTAGTCCCATATTTCTTGGAGGCTTTGTTCGTTTCTTTTTACTCTTTTTTCTCTAAACTTCTCTTCTTGCTTCATTTCATTCATTTGATCTTCAATGACTGATACCCTTTCTTCCAGTTGATCGAATCGGCTACTGAAGCTTGTGCATTCGTCACATAGTTCTCGTGCCATGGTTTTCAGTTCTTTCAGGTCATTTAAGGACTTCTCTACACTGGTTATTCTAGTTAGCCATTCATCTAATCTTTTTTCAAGGTTTTTAGCTTCTTTGCGATGAGTTCGAACTTCCTCCTTTAGCTTGGAGAAGTTTGTCTGATGCCTTCTTCTCTCAACTCGACAATTCATTCTCCGTCCAGCTTTGTCCCGTTGCTGGCAAGGAGATGCATTCCTTTGAAGGGGGAGAGGTGCTCTGATTTTTAGAATTTTCAGCTTTTCTGCTCTGTCATTTCCCCATCTTTGTGGTTTAATCTACCTTTGGTCTTTGATGATGGTGACGTACAGATGGGGTTTTGGTGTGGATATCATTTCTGTTTGTTAGTTTTCCTTCTAACAGTCAGGACCCTCCGCTGCAGGTCTTTTGGAGTTTGCTGGAGGTCCACTCCAGACTCTGTTTGCCTGGGTATCAGCAGCGGAGGCTGCAGAACAGCAAATATTGGTGAGCAGCAAATGTTGCTGCCTGATTGTTCCTCTGGAAGCTTTGTCTCAGAGGGGTACTTGGCAGTGTTAGGTGTCAGTCTGCCCCTACTGGGGAGTGCCTTCCAGTTAGGCTACTCAGGGGTCAGGGACCCACTTGAGGAGGCAGTCTGTCTGTTCTCAGATCTCAAACTTCGTGCTGGGAGAACCACTACTCTCTTCCAAGCTGTCAGACAGGGACATTTAAGTCTGCAGAGGTTTCTGCTGCCTTTTGTTTGGCTATGGCCTGTCCCCAGAGGTGGAGTCTACAGAGGCCGGCAGGCCTCTTTGAGCTGCAGTGGGATCCACCCAGTTCAAGCTTCCAGGCTGTTTTGTTTACCTACTGAAGCCTCAGCAATGGCAGCAGACCCTCCCCCGAGCCTCGCTGCCACTTTGCATTTCAATCTCAGACTGCTGTGCTAGCAATGAGCGGGGCTCCATGGGCGTGGGACCCTCTGAGCCAGGTGCAGGATATAATCTCCTGGTGTGCCGTTTGCTAAGACCGTTGGAAAAGTACAGTGTTAGGGTGGGAGTGACCTGATTTTCCAGGTGCCGTCTGTCCCCCCTTTCCCTTGGCTAGGAAAGGGAATTCCCTGACCCCTTGCACTTCCCAGGTGAGGTGATGCCTCGCCCTGCTTTGGTTCACACTTGGTGGGCTGCACCTACTGTCCTGACCCCACTGTCCAATGAGCCCGAGTGAGATGAACCCGGTACCTCAGTTGGAAATGCAGAAATCACCCATCTTCTGCGTCGTTCATGCTGGGAGCTGTAGACTGGAGCTGTTCCTATTTGGCCATCTTGGAACCTTTTTTTGTTTTTTGCTTGTCAATTTGTTTAAGTTCCTTGTAGATTTTGAATGTTAGACCTTTGTCAGATGCATAGTTTGCAGATATTTTCTCCCATTCTGTAGGTTTTCTTTTTACTATCTTGATAGTTTCTTTTGTTTCCCAAGGCAGATGTCCAGGGTGGTGTTTCCTAGGTTATCTTCCAGAGTTTTTATTTCTGAGTTTTAATTTACTTCTTTAGTCCATCTTCAGTTGATTTTTGTATATGGTAAAAGGAAGGGGTCCAGTTTTAATCTTTAGGGTATGGCTAACCAGTTATTCTGGCACCATTTATTAAATAGGGAATCCTTTCCCCGTTGTTTGTTTTTGTCAACTTTGTCTAAGATTAGATGGATGTAGGTGTGCAGCTTTATTTCTGGGTTCTCCAATGTGTTCCATTGGTCTATGTGTCTGTTTTTGTACTAGTATCATGCTGTTTTGGTTACTATAGCTTTGTAGTATAGTTTGAAATTAGATAGTGTGATGCCTCCAGCTTTGTTGTTTTTGCTTATGATTGCTTTGGCTATTTGGGCTCTCTTTTGGTTCCATATGAATTTTAGAATACTGTTTTCTAATGCTGTGAAAAATGTTGTCAGTAGTTTGATAGGAATAGCATTGAATCTGCAAATTGCTCTGGGCAGCATGGCTATTTTACCAATATTGATTCGTCCTATCCATGATCATGGAATGTTTTTCCATTTGTGTTGTCTCTGATTTCTTTCAGCAGTGTTTTGTAATTCTCACTGTAGACATCTTTCACCTTCCTGATTAGCTGTATTCCTAGGTATTTTATTATTTATTATTGTTATTTTGTGGCTATTGCAAATACGATTGAATTCTTGATTTGGCTCTCACTTGGACCTTATTGGCATATAGAAATGCCACTAATTTTTGTACATGATTTTGGTTCCTGAAACTTTTCTGAAGTTGTTTATCAGATCTAGGAGCCTTTGGGCAGAGACTCTGAGGTTTTCTAGGTATAAAATCATGTCATCTGCAAAGAGAGATAGTTTGACTTCTTTCCCTATTCAAATGTCTTTTATTTCTTTCTTTTGCCTATTGCTCTGTCTAGGACTTCCAGTACTATGTTGAATTGGAATGGTGAGAGCAAGCATCCTTGTCTCGTTTGGTTCTTAAGGGGAATGCTTCCAGCTTTTGTCTGTTTAGTCTGGTGTTGGCTGTGGGTTTGTCACAGATGGCTTTTGTTATTTTGAGGTGTGTTTTTGCGATGCCTAGTTGAGGATTTTTAGCATGAAGGTATATTGAATTTTATTGAAAGCCTTTTCTGTGTCTGTTTAGATGATCATGTGTTTTTTAAGTTCTGTTTATGTGACGAGTCGTTTATTGATTTGTTTATATTGAACCAACCTTGCATCTGTGGAATAAAGCTTAATTGATCATGGGGATTAGCTTTTTGATGTGGTGCCAGATTCCTTTTGCTAGTATTTTGTTGAGGATTTTTGTATCTATTTTCATCACGGATATTGATGTAAAATTTTCTTTTTGTGTGTGTTTTTGGTGGGTTTTGGTATCAGAATGATGCTTGCCTCATAGAATGAGTAAGGGAGGAGTCCCTCATTCTCAGTTTTTTGGAATCGTTTCAGAAGGAATACTCCTTGTGGTATTCACAGTAATATCATTGCCTCCCCCATTGGATATTAGGAACAATATCACAAGGGGAGTGTCACCTCCTGTGATATTGGGAGTAATATCATCCTTTTTCCCCATTGATATCAGGAAAAATATCACAGAAAAGGTGTACACCCCGTGTGATATTGGAAGTAATATAATCCTCTCCTTTCCTAAATATTAGAAACTGTATCACAGAAGAAGTGTATGCCTTCTCGGAAATTGGGAGTAACATCATCCTCTCCACTGCTTGATGTTAGGAACAATATTGCAGAGTGGGGGTGTACACCCCCTGCGATTTTGGGAGTAATATTATCTTCTCCCCCCCCCCCAGATATTAGGAACAATATCACGGGAAGGTGTACACCCCCTTCGCTATTGGGAGTAATATCATTCTCTTGCTCCCTGGATATTAGGAACAATATCCCTGGGCAGGGCAGGGGGAGCGGAGTACAACCCCTGTGATATTAAGAGTAAAGTCATCCTCTTTTGCTTTGGATATTAGGAACAATATCACAGGGGGAGTGTACACCCCCTGTGATATTGAGCATAATATAACCCTCTCCCAATTTGAATATTAAGAAAAATATCACAGGGGTGATGTATACCCTGTGTGATATTGGGAGTAATATCATCTCCGCCTTCCCGGACTGTAGAAACAATATCACAGGATGGGGGTGTACACCCTCTGTGATATTGGGAGTATTATATTCCTCCACCTTCTGGATATTAGGAGCAGTATCACATGGGGGCTGTATACATCCTGAAATACTGTGAGTAATATTCTCTCCCCAACCCCGGATATTAGAAACAAAATCACAGGATGATGTATACCCCCTTGTAATATTGACAGTAATATCATCTTCTCCATCCTTGGATATTAGGAACAATATCACAAAAAAGGTGCACAAACCCTGTGATATTGGGAGTAATACCATTCTCTCCTTACCTGGATATTAGCAACAATATCACAGGGGGATGTATAATCCCTTCGATATTGGGTGTAATATCCTCTCCCAGGATATTAGGAGCGATATCACAAATATGTGTACACCCATTGTGACATTGAAAGTAATATCATTCTCTCCCCGCATGGATATTAGGAAGAACATCACATGGGGGATGTACACCTTCTGCGATATTGAGAGTAATATCAGCCTTTTCCCCTTGGATATTAAAAAAAATACAGAGGGTGTGTACACCTTCGATATTGGGAGTAACATTATGCTCTCCACTACTTGATATTAGGAACAATATCACAGAACGGGTGTACACCTTTTGTGATATTGGGAGTATTGTCATCCTCTCCTAATTATTAGGAACTATATCAAAGGGGTAATGTACACATCCTGTGATATTAAGAGTAATATCATTCTCTCCCCACCTGGATATCAGGAAAAATATCACAGTGGGAGTGTACACCAACTGCGATATTAGAAGTAATATCCTCTCTCCCTTGGATATTAGGAACAATATCGGGGGTGGACACACCCTGTGAAATTGGGTGTAATATCATCCTCTATGCCCCTGGATATTAAGAACAGTATTCACGGAGGTGTACACCTTCTGCGCGATTGGGATAATATCATTTTCTCCCCCTATGGATATTAGGAACAATATCACACGGGGAGTGCGATATTGGAAGTAATATCCTCTTCCCCTGTGGATATTAGGAACAATTATCCCAAAGGGGGGTGTAAACCCCCTGCGATATTGGGTGTAATATCATCCTTTCCTTCCTTGTTTATGAGGAACAATATCACAGGAAGTGTGTACACCCCCTGCGATATTGGAATTAATATTATCCTCTCCCTTACTGGATGTGAAACAATATCACAGAGGAGGTGTACACCCATGTGATATTGTGAGTAATATCATATACTTTCAACCTCGATATTAGGATCAATATCACAGAGGGGGTATAGGCTCCCTGCGATATTGAGAGTAATATCTTCTCCTCCCCAGATATTAAAAACAATATCTCAGGGGGGTGCACACCCTCTGTGATATTGGGAGTAATATAATCTCCCCCTCCTGCATATTAGGAACAATATCACGGGGGGGATGTACAACCCCTGCAATATTAAAAGTAATGTTATCCTCTCTTCCCCTGGATATAAAAAACAATACCACAAGGGGGCATACATCCCCTGCAATATTGGGAGTAATATCATCTTCTTCCCCCCCGAGTATTAGAAACAATATCACAGGGGGTGCCTATGCCCCCTGCAATATTGGGGGTAATATCATTTTCTACCACTTAAATTTTAAAAACAGTATCACCGGGAGGGGGTGTTCATCCTCTGCGATATTGGGAGTAATATCCCCCCTCCCCATTTGAATATTAGGAACAAGATCACAGAAGTTTGTACATTCCCTGCGATATTGAAAGTAATACCATCCTCTCCCCCCTTGAATGTTAGGAAAAATAGCACAGGGTGGGTGTACACACCCTGAGATATCGGGAGTAATATTATCCTCGCCCTCCATGCTTATTGAAAACAGTATCGCAGGGATTGTGTACACCTTCTGCGATATTGAGAGTAATATCATCCTTTCCCACCCTGGATATTAGGAACAATATCACAGGTGGGTGTACACCCCTGCAATATTGGAAGTAATATCATCTTCTCTCTCTCCCTGGATATGAGGAAGAATATCACAGGGTGGGTGTATACCCCCTGTGATACTTGGAAGTAATATCATCCTCTCCCCTCCTGGATATTAGGAACAAATATCAGATTGATGAGTACACTCCCTGGGATATTGAAAGTAAAATTATTCCTTCCCCCCATGGATATTAGGAAGAATATCACAGGGGTGTGTACATTGTCTGCGATACTGGGAGTAATATCATCCTCTCCTCCCTGGATATTAAAAACGATAGCACAGGAAGTGTGTAACCCTATGGGATATTGGGAGTAATATCATCTTTTCCCCTCAGGCATATTAGGGACAATATCGCATGGTGTGTACACCCCCTGCAAAATTGGGAGTAATATCATCCTTCTCCCCTCTGGATATTAGGAACAGTATCACAGGGGGAATGTATACTTCCTGCGTTATTGGAATAATATCATGCTCTCCTCACCTGAATATTAGAAACAGTATCACAGGAGGGGTGTACACCCCCTGCGATATTGAGAGTAATATCCTCCCTTTCTCTGGATATTAGAAACAGTATCACGGGAGGATGTAGGGTCCCTACAATATTGGGAGTAATATCATCCTCTGCCTTCCTAAATAGCAGGAACCATATTAAAGCGGGAGTGTACATTCTACGTGATAGTAATATCATCATCTCCCCACTTCGATATTAGGAACAATATCACAAAAGGGGTGTACAACCCCTACGATATTGGGAGTAATATCATCCTCTCTCCTCCTAAATATTAGAAACATTATTACAGGGGTGGTGTACACCCCTTGCGATATTGGGAGTAATATCTTCCTCTCCCCCAAAAATATTAGGAACAATATCCCAAAGAGGGTGTACACACCGTGCGATAATGGGAGTAATATCATTTTCTCCCCCCATGTGTATTAAAAACAGTATCACAGGGAGGTGTGCACCCCCTGAGATATTGAAAGTAATATCATCCTCTTTCCCCGTGGATCTTAGGAACAGTATTACAAGAGGGTGTGTACATCCCCTGTGATATCAGAAGTAATATCATTCTTTCTCCCCCTTTATTTTAGGAACAATATCACAGGGGTTGTATACACCCCCTGCATTATTGGAATTAATGTAATCCTCTGTCTTACTGGATACTAAAAACAATATCACAGGAGGGACGTACACCCCCTGAGATATTGGCAGTAATATCATTTCTTCCCCCCTGGATATTAGAAATAATATCTTCGGGGGTGCACGCCCTTGGCGATATTGGGAGTAATATCATCCTCTCCCCCAAGGATATTAGAAACAGTATCACAGAAGGGATGTCCACCCCCTGAGATATTGAGTATAGTATCTCCCTCTCCAAATCTGGATAGTAGGAACAATGTCACAAGGGAGGTGTACACCCGCTCCAATGTTGGGGGTAATATCATCCTCTCCACCCCTGGACAGTAGGAACAATATCTCAGGTGGTGGTTACACCTTCTGCGATATTGGGAGTAATATCATTCTGTCCCCACCTGGATATTAGGAACAATATCACGGGGGAGTGTACACCCTCTTCAATATAGCAGTTAATATCATCCTCTCTCCTGTGGTATATTAGGAGCAGTATCACAGGGGGTTGTACACTTCCTGTGATATTGACAGTAATATCATAGTCTCCCTCTATAAATATTAGAAACAATATCACAAGGGGGTGTACTCCCCCTGCAATATAAGGAGGAATATCATCCTCTCCCTCTAGGGATATTAGGAACAATATCACAAAAGTGTGTACACCCAATGCAATATTGGTAGTAGTATCATCCCCCCCAAATATTAGGAGCAATATCACAAAGAGAGTGTACACCCCCTGCGATATTGGGAGTAATGTCATGCTCTTCCCTCTGTATTTTAGGAACAATACCACAGGGGGTTTTTACCCCATCTTCAATATTGGAAGTAATATCTACCTCTCCCCACATGGATATTAGAAACTATCACAGGGGGTCTGTACACCCCCATCAATATTGGGAGTAATATCATCCTCTCTCCCCTGGATACTAAAAACAATATCACGGGGGGGTGTACACCCTCTGCGATTTTGAGAGTCATAGCCCGAAATATCGCAGGGGTTGTACAGCCCCCCTTTGATATTGTTCCTAATATCCAGTGGGGGAGAGGATATTACTCCCCGTGTCGCAAGGGGTGTACATTTCCCTGTGATATTGTTTGTAATATCCAGGGGTATATTAAACCCAATATGGAAAGGGGTGTACACGCCCCTGTGATATTTTTCCTAATATTCAGTGGGGGGAGGAGGGAAGAGAATGATATTACTCCCAATATTGCAGGGAGTGTACACTCTTCCTGTGATATTGTTCCTAATATCTATGGGGGGAGAAAGTAATATTACTCCTAATATCGCAGAAAGTGTACACCCCTTCTGTGATATTGTTCCTAATATCCAGGTGGGGGAGAGGATAATATTACTTCCAACATCGCAGGGAGAGTACAATTCCCCTGTGATATTGTTCCTAATATCCAGGGATAGAAAGGATAATATTACCCCCAATATCGCATGTGGCTTGTAATAACCAGGGTGGGGAGAGAGGGGTGATATTACTTTCCATACGGAGGGGGTGGACACCCCCTGGCATATGGCTTGTAATACCCAGAAGGAGAGAGGGGGGTGATATTACTCCCCATATGGCGAGAGGTGGACACCCCACTGGCATATGGCTCGTAATACCCATGGAGAGAAAGAGAGGTGATATTACTCCGCATATGGCAGGGAGTGGACAGCCCCCTGGCATATGGCTCGTAATACTCAGGGTGGGGAGAGGGGGGTGATATTACTCCTGATATGGTGAGGGGTGGATACCCCCTGGCATATGGCTTGCAATACCTGGTGGGGTAGGAGGGGGGTGATATTACTCCCCATATGGTGTGGGGTGGACGTTCCCCTGCGATATTGGGAATAATATCACCCTCCTCTCCACCGCTGGATATTACAAAGCATATGGCAGGTGGGGTGTACACACCCTGCAACTTTGGGACTAATATTATCCTCCTCTCTCTTTTTGAATATTAAGTGTAATATTACAGGTGGGGTGTACATCCCCGGCGTTATTGGGGGTAATATCATTTTCTCGCCCCTTGGATATTAGCAACAATATCACAGAGGTGGTTTACAACTGCCGCAGAATTGAAATTAATATCATCCTGTCCTTACCTAAATATTAGGAACAATATCTTTGGGGTGGTGTACACCCCTTGCAATATTGAAAGTAATAAAATCCACTCCCCCTTCCTGTGATTATTAATTACAAGTCACAGGGATGTGTACAACCCCTTGGATATTGTAAGTAATATCATCCTCTCCTCCCCTGTATGTTAGGAAGAATATTACAGGGGTGTGTGTACATCCTCTGCGATATTGGGTGTAATATCATCTTCTCCGCCCTGAATATTAAAAACAATTTCACAGGGGGTTGTACCCTCCTTGTGATATTTAGAGTAATATCATATTCTTTTTCCCTGGGTGTTAAGAACAATATTATGGGGGGTGTACACCCCCTGCGATATTAGATGTAATATCACCCTCTCTTTCCATGGATATTAGGAACAATATCATGCGGGGGTGTACAACCACTGCGATATTGGGAGTAATATCATCTTCTTCCACCCCTGGATATTAGGAACAATATCACAATGGTGGTGTGCACAGCCTTCACTCTTGGGAATAATATCAACCTCTCCACCCGTGAATATCAAAAACAATATCACAGGAGGAGTGTGCAGCCGCAGCGCCATTGGTAGTAATATCATGCTCTTTCCCCCTGGATATTAAAAACAATATTTCAGGAGGTGTGTACAACCCCTGCGATATTGGGAGTAATAACACCTTCTTACCCATTGGATATTAAAAACAATATCACAAAGGGGATGTACAAACTTTGCGATATTGTGTGTAATATTAACCTCTCCCAACCTGGATATTAGGAACAATATCATGGGGGGCGGTATACACCCTTTGTGATATTCACAGTAATATCATCGTTTCCCCCATTGGATATTAGGAACAATATCACAAGGGGGGTGTACACTTCCCGTGATATTGGAAGTAATATCATCCTTTCCCTCTGTGGATATTAGAAACAATATTGCAGAAAAGGTGTACACCCACTGTGATATTGGAAGTAATGTCATCCTCTCTTTTCCTAAGTATTAGAAGCTATATCACAGAAGAACTGTATACCTTCTCGGAAATTGGGAGTAATATCATCCTCTCCACCGCTCGATATTAGAAACAATATCACAGGGGGGTGTACACCCCCCCCCGCGATATTGGGAGTAATATCATCTTCTCCACCCCTGGATATTAGGAGCAGTATCACAGGAAGATGTACACCCTCTTCGCTGTTCGGTTGGGAGTAATATCATCCTCTCACTCCCTGGATATTAGGAAAAATATCCTGAGGGGGTGTACAACCCCTGCGATATTAACAGTAATGTCATCCTCTTTCACCCTGGAATTTGGAACAATATCACAGGGGGAGTGAACACTCCCTGCGATACTGAGCGTAATATAACCCTTTCCCAATTTGAATATTAGAAGAAATATCACAGGAAGGAGGTACACCCTGTGTGCTATTGGAAGTAATATCATCTTATCCCCGCACCGGACTGTAGGAACAATACCGCAGGGTGGGTGTGTACACCCCCTGCAAAATTGGGAGTAATATATTACTCCACCTTTTGGATATTAAGAACAATATCACATGGGGGTGTACACATCCTGCAATACTGGGAGTGATATCATTCTTTTTCCCACCCCGGATATTAGAAACAATACCACGGGATGGTGTATTCCCTCTTGTGATATTGACAGTAATATGATCTTCTCCATCCTTGGATATTAGGAACTATATCAAAAGAGGGGTGTACAAACTCTGCGATATTGGGAGGAATAGCATCCCATCATGGATATTAAAAACAGTATCACGGGGGAGTGTACACTCCTTGTGATAGTGGGAGTAATATCATCCTCTCCCCATTTGGATATTAGGAAAAATATCACAGGGCGGGTGTACAACCCCTTCAATATTGGGTGTAATATTATCCCCTCTCCCCCTGGATATTAGGAACAATATCACAGGTATGTGTACACCCATTGCGACATTGAAACCAATATCATTCTCTTCCCCCATGAATATTAAGAAGAACATCAGACGGGGGATGTACACCTTCCACGATATTGAAAGTAATATCACCCTCTCCCTTTTGGATATTAAAAAGAATTAGGATCAGTGTCACAGGGGAGGGTACACCTACTGCGATATTAAAACTAATACCATGCTCTCTGTCCCTGGATATTAGGAACAATATCACAGGTAGGTGTACACCCCCTGTGGTATTAGGAGTAATAATATTATTAATTATTAAACATCAACTATCAATTTTAATAATTATCAATGTTCATATTAATAGTGTAACATTAATTATTAATAATTATTTTAAATATATGCATGATTAAAATTATTAATATTAATGTCATTTATCAATAATATTAGTTTTTAATCTTAATCTTAATATTAATCTTAATACTATTTTGTTGCCAACATTACTCATTGATTTAATTAAGTAACATTAATTGCTGATATCATTATTTTATTAATAGTGATATGACTTAATTATTAATAGCAATCATTAATATTTTTAATCAGTATTAATTGTTACTCTTTATTGTAATTATTAATGTAGATGATTACTATTGATTTTTATTATATTTATTATTAATAAATAATATATAATAAATTAATATATTATATATTAATATAATATAATATAATATAATTGTTCCTGATATCGGGGGGGAGAGGATGATCTTACTCCCAATATCGCAGAAAGTATAGGCCCCTCTATGATGTTATTCCTAATAGCCAGGGGGTAGACGATGACATTATTGAAAATATCACAGTGGGTGTACATCCCTTCGGTCATCTTCTTCCAAATTTCCTGGGTGGGAGAGGATGATATGACTCCCAACATCACAGGGGGCATAGACCTTCCCCGTGATCTTGTCACTAACATCCAAGGATGAGAGGATGATGTTTCTTCCAATTTCGCAGGGGGTGTACACCACCCTGTGATATTGATCCTAATATCCAGGGGGCGAGAGGATGATATTACTCCCAATATAGTCTCAATATTGCAGGAGGTGTACACTCCCTAGTGATATTGTTCCTAATATCCAGGGATGAAGAGGATGATATCACTCCCAATATAGCAGGGAGTGTACACCCCTTCTGTGACACTGTTCCTAATAGCCAGTGGGGGAGAGGAAGATGTAACCCCCAAATATTGCAGGGGGTGTACATCCCCTTGTGATATTGTTCCTTATATCCTGGGAGGGAGACGATGATACTAGTGGCAATATCGCAGGGGCTGTACACACCTACTGTGATATTGTTCCGAATATCCAGAGGGGGAGAAAATGATATTACTCCCAATACTGCAGGGGGTGTACATCCTCCTGTGATGTTGTTTCTTATATTCAGGGGGAGAGGATGATATTACTCCCAATATCACAGGGGTTGTACACAACTCCTGCGATATTGTTCCTAATATCCCAAAGGGAAGAGCATAATATTACTCTAAATATCGCAGGGGGTGTACACCTCCTTTGTAATATTGTTCTTAATATCCATGATGGGAGAGGATGATATTACTCCCAATATCGCAAGAAGTGTACAGCCTCCTGTGATATAGTTCCTAATATCTAAGTGAGGAGAGGATGATATTACTGCCCATGTCGCACGAGTTGTAAAACCCCTTCAATGTTTTGCCTACAATCCCAAGGGGAGAGGATGATTTTACTCCCAATATCGAAGAGGGCGTATGACCTCCTGTGACATTACTCCCAATATCCACGTTGGGAGACAATGACATTACGTTCAATATCGCAGGGGATGTACACCCACCCTGAGATATTGTTCCTTATATCGAGGGGGGGAGGATGATATTACTCCCAATATCACAGGAGCTGTACACCCCTCCTGTGATATTGTTCTTAATATCACAGGAGCTGTACACCCCTCCTGTGATATTGTTCTTAATATCCTAGGGAAGAGAGGATGATACTACACCCAATATTGCAGGGGGTGTACAGCCACCCAGTTATATTGTTCTTAATGTACTCCACCTCCCTCCATCAGGGATATTGTTCCTATATATCCAGGGGAAGAGAGGATAACATTATGTCCAATATCTCGGGGGTGTACACACCCTCTGTGATGTTGTTCCTAGTATCCAAAGGTAGAGACGATGATATGACTGGCGATATCGCAGGGGGTGTACACCCTTCTGTGATATGGTTTTTGATATTCAGTGGGGGAGAGGATAACACTAATCCCAATATCGCAGAAGGTGTACAGACCCCTGTGATATAGTTCCTAATGTACAGGGAAAGAGAATAATATTACTCTCATTATCGTAGGCGGTGTAACTCCCCCGCCTCCTGTATATTGTTCCTAATACGCAGCGGGGTAGAGGCTGATATTACTCCCAATATCGCAGAAGGTGCACACACACCTGTGATATAGTTCCTAATATCTGGCGGGAAAGAGGCTGATAATACTTTCGACATCGCAGTGGGTGTACACTCCCCGCTGTGGTATTGTTCCTAATATCCAAGTGGGAAGAGGATGATATTGCTGACAATATCGAAGGGGGTGTACACCTCTTCTGTGATGTGGTTCCTGATATCCAGGGGGTGAGTGGATGATATTACTCCCAATAACGTAGGAACTGTACTGTGATTTCGTCCTTAATAACCACATGGGGAGAGGTGATATTACTCCCAATATTGCAAGGGGTGTACACCCCGCCTGTGCTATTGTTTGTTATATCTAGGAAAGGAGAAGATGGTATTTCTACCAATATTGAAGAGATGTACAGCTCCCCCCCCACCCCCCCGTGGGATATTGTTCTAAATATACAGGTTGAAAGAGGATGAGATTACTCCCAATACCCGCCTGTGATAGGAATCATAAAATCTAGAAGAAGAGAGAATGACATTGCTTCCAAAAATACACGGGGTGTACACCCCCCCCCCATGATATTGTTCCTGTCATCTAAAGGAAGAGATGATGATATTACTCCCAATACCGCAGAAGATGGACATCCCGCAATATGGGGAGTAATAGCACCCCCCTCTCCGCCCCTGGCTATTACGATCCAAGGTGGACTCATTGCCTGTTAACGATATTTCGAGTAATATCATCTCCCCCTCTGGAAATTATGAACTATTTCACAGACGAGTGTACGCCCTTTGTAGTTTTGGCAGTAATATCATCCTCTCCCTCCCTGAATATTAAGAACAGTATCACAGGAGTGTTTCTACTCCCTGCGATATTTGGTGTCATATCTTCCTCTCCCACGTTGAAATGAGAAACAATATCACTGGGGGCGTGTACACCTTCTGTGATATTTAAAGTAGTATCATCCTCTTCTCTCCTGGATCATGGGAACAATAATCACTGGAGCGTGTACACTTGCTGCGATATATGTAGTAATATCATCCCCTCCACCTTTGCGTATTAAGAACAATCTCACACGGGGTTGTACAACCCCTGTGATATTGGAAATATTATTATCCTCTCACCCCCCCCGCATATTAGGGAAAATATCAGAGTGAGTGTACACCTCTTGCGATATGGGGATTAATATCCTCTTCTCCCCTTCTGGATAATATGAACAATATCACACTAGGGTTTACACTTTCTTCGATATCTGGAGTAATGTCATTCTCTCCTTTTTTGAATGGCAAGAACAATATCACAGGGGGGATGTACACCCCCTGCGATATTGGGAGTAATATTACATTCTCCCCTCCTTGGTATTGGGAACAAAATCCCAGCGTGTGTGTACACCTCCTACTATATGGAAAGTAATATCCTCTCCCTTCGTGGATTTTAGGAACAATATCACAGGGTGGGTGTACACAGCCTCCGATATTGAAAGTAATATCCTCGCCCCCTCCGGATATTAGGAACAATATCACAGAAGGATTGTACGCTGTCTTCGATATTGGGAGTAATATCATTTTCGCCTTCCCTGAATATTAGGAGCAATATCCCCGGGTGGCTGTACACCCATTGTTATATTGGGAGTAATGTCATTCTCTACCTCTTGAATATTAGGAGCAATATCACAAAGTGGGTGTACACCCACGGCGATATTGGGGGTAATATCATCCTCTTCCTCCCTGGATATTAGGAACAATATCACAGGTGGGTGTACACCCCCTGCAGTATAAGGAATAATATTATCTTCTCTTCCTTTAGCTATTACGAACAATATCACATGGGAGGTGTACACCCCCTGGTCTATTGGGAGTAATTTCATTCTCTCTTATTCTGATAGTAGGAATAATATCCCAGGCGGGGTGTACAACCCCTGTGATATTGAGAGTAATATCATCCTCTCCCAAAGTGGATATTAGGAACAATATCACAGGGGGCGTGTACACTTTTTTGATATTGGTAGTAATATCATCCTCTCCCCTGGATATAAGAAAGAATATGTCAGGCGGGGTGGACACGCCCCGCGATGTAGGGAGTAATATCCCTTCCTGGATATTATGATCCACGGTGAACACACAGCGTGTTTATGATATTGTGAGTAATATCATCTCCCCCTCTAGAAATTACGAACAATATCAAAGACGGGTGTACACCCTCTTCAATATAGGGAGGAATATCATCCTCTCCCCTCCTGGATATTAGGAATAATATCAAAGGAGTGTTTATAACCCCTGCGATATTGGGAGTAATATTATCCTCTCCCACGCCGAAACTAGGAAAAGTATCCCTGGAGGCGTGTACACCCCTCGCGATATTGAAAGTAATATCTTCTGCCCTCTGGATCATGGGAACAATATCACTGAGGGGTGTACACTTTCTGCGATATTGGGAGTAATAACATCCTCTCCGCCTTGGAATATTAAGGACAATATCACAGGGGAGTGTACATCTTCTGCAATATTGGGAATAATAGTATCCTCTCTCCACCTGCATATTAGGAAAGATATCACAGAGTGCGTGTTCGCCTCCTGTGATATGAGGAATAATATCTTCTCACCTTCTGGATATCAGGAACAATATCACACGGGGGTGTACACTTTCTGTGATATTGGGAGTAATATCAACCTCTCGGCCTTTGACTATCAAGAACAATATCACAGGGTGGATGTACACCCCTTGCGATATTGGGAGTAATATCAGCCTCTCCCCTCCATGCATATTAGGAACAATATCCCAGGGTGGTTGTACACCTCTTGCTCTATGGGGAGTAATATCATCCTCTCCCTTCCAGGATATTAATAACAATATCAAAGGGTGGGTGAACACAGCCTGCAATACTGGAATTATTATCATCCTCTCCCTCTCCGGATACTAGGAACACTATCACAGGAGAAGTGAACACTCCCTGCAATATTGGGAGTAATATCATACTCTTATTTCGTGAATATTAAAAGCAATATCACCGGGTGGCTGTACATTCACTGCTATGTTGGGAGTCATATCATACTCTATCCCCTGGATATTAGGATCAATGTCACAGGGTGAGTGTACACCTACTGCGATATTAAAACTAATATCATGTTCTCCATCCCTGGATATTAGGAACAATATCACAGGTAGGTGTACACCCCTTGAAGTATTAGGAGTAATATTATTATCATTAAACATCAGTGATCAATTTTAATATCAATGTTAATATTACTAGTATATTATTAATGATTAATAATTATTTTAATTACATGATTCTGTGACTTTAAATATTAATATTAATATTAATATTATTCATCAAAGCATTAATTATTAATCTTAATATTAAATATTATCGTATTATCAATATTTAGTTATTGATTTAAGTAACATTAATTACTGATATTTTATTATTAATGATGTTGCTATTATTAATAGTAATCACTAATATTTATAATCAATATTAATTTTTACTATCATAATTATTAATATCGAAGATTACTATTATTTTTTATTATATTTATTAATATTAATAAATAATATTCTTCCTGATACCCAGTGGCAAGGGGATGATATTACTCCCAATATCGCAGAAAGTGTACACCCCTCTATGATGTTATTCCTAATAGGGGGTAAAGGATGACATTACTCAAAATACCGCTGTGGGTGTACATCCCTTCCATCATCTTCTTCCTAATATCCTGGGTAGGAGAGGATGATATTACTCCCAATATCGCAGGGGGCGTAGACCTCCCCTCTGATATTGTCCCTAATATCCAAAGGTGGAGAGGATGATATTTCTTCCAATTTCGCAGGGTGTACACGACCCCTGTGATATTGTTCCTAAAATCCAGGGGGCGAGAGGATATTAGTCTCAATATCGCAGGAGGTGTACACTCCCTAGTGATACTATTCCTAATATCCAGGGACGGGGAGGATGATATCCCGCCCAATATAGTAGGGGGTGTAACACCCCTTCTGTGATATTGCTCCTAATTTCCAGAAGGTAGAGTGTGATGTTCCTCCCAATATAGTAGTGGGTGTATCCCCGGCCTGTGATATTTCTCCGAATATTCCGGGAAACACAAGATAATAAAACCCCAAATCTCGCAAAGAGTGTACACCCATTGTGTAATATTGTTCCTAATATACGAAGGTGGAGAGGATGATACTAGTTTCAATATCGCACGCTGTGTACACACACCCTGTGAAATTGTTTCTAATATCCAGGAGGAAAGAGAATGCTATTAATTGACATTCTACATCGCGGGGGGTGCCTCACCCCCCGCGATATGGGGAGTAATAGCAGCCCCCTCTCCCCACCTGGCTATTAACGATCCACATCTCAGAGGGGTGAGGCACCCTCTGCGATATGGGGAGTAGTAGCACTCCACTCTGCCCCCCTGGCTGCTACGATCCACATCGCGGGGGTGTGAGGCACCCCCGGCGATATGGGGAGTAATAGCACCCCTCTCTTCCCCCTGGCTTTTAAGATCCACATCGCGGGTGTGTGAGGGTGCGCACCCCCAGCGATATGGGGTGTAATAGCGCCCTCCCTCTCCCTTCCTGGCTGTTAGGATCCACATCGCAAGGTGGTGAGGCACTCTCCACGATATGGGGAGTAATAGCACCCCCTTCTCCCCCGCTGGCTGTTACCATTCACATCGCGGGGGAGTTAGGCACTCCCCGCGATATGGGGAGTACTAGCACCCCCCTCTCCCACTCTGGCTATTAATCCCCATCAGATGGGCGGTTTGCAAATATTTCCTCCCATTCTATGAGATGTCACTTCAATTTGTTGATGGATTTTTTTCCTTTGCTGTGCAGAAGGTTTTTGTTTTGGTTGCTTGTGCTTGTGGAGTATTACTGAAAAAATGTTTACCCAGACTAATGTCTTGTAGAGTTTCCTCAGTGCTTTCTTTTAGTAGTTTCATGGTTTGAGGTCTTAGATTTAAGTCTTTAATCCATTTTGATTTGACTTTTTGTATATGATGAGAGATAGGGGTCTAGTTTCATTCTTCTGCATATGGGAATCCAGTTTTCCCGGCACCATTTATTGAAGACACTGTTCTTTCCCTAATGTAAGTTCTTGGCATCTTTGTTGAAAATGAGTTCACCATAGATGTATGGATTTATTTTTGGGTTCTCTATTCTGTTCCATTGGTCCATTTGTTTGTTTTTATGTCAGTATCATGCTATTTTGGTTAGCATAACTCTGTAATACAATTTGAAGTCAGGTAATGTGATTCCATCAGTTTTGTTCTTTTTGTTCAGGATAGCTTTGGCTATTCTGGGTCTTCTGCGGTTCCATATAAATTTTAGGATAGTTTTTTCTATCTCTTGAAGAATGTCATTGGTATTTTGACAGGGATTGCATTGAATCTGTCGATTGCTTTGGGTAAGATGAACATTTTAATAACATTGATTCTGCCAATCCATGAACATGGAATATCTTTCCATTTTTTTGGTGTCATTTTCAATTTGTTGCATCAATGTTTTATAGTTTTCATTGTAGAAATCTTTTACTTCTTTCGTTTAGCTAATTCCCAGGTATCTTATTTTATTTGTAGCTATTATAAATGGGATGCGTTTCTTGATTTCTTTTTCAGATTGTTCATTGTTGGCATCTAGACATGCTACTGATATGTGTATATTGATTTTGTATCCTGCAACTGTACTGAATTTGTTCACCAATTCTAATAGCACTGGTGGAGTCTTTAGGTTTTACCAAATATTAATATAAGATCATGTCATCTGCAAACAATGATAATTTGCTTTCTTCCTCTCCAATTTGGATGCCCTTTGTTTCTTTCTCTTGTCTGCTTGCTCTAGCTAGGACTTCCCGTACTATGTTGAATAACAGTGATGAAAATGGTCATTCTTGTCTTTTTCCAGATCTTATGGTCAGACCGGCTTTCAGTTTTTCCCTGTTTAGTATGATACCAGTTGTGGGTCTGTCATATATGGTTTTTATTGTGTTGAGGTATATCCTTCTATACCCAGTTTTTTCAGGGTTTTAATCATGCAGGGATGTTGAATTTTATCAAATGCCTTTTCAGCATCAATTGAAATGATTATATAGTTTTTGTTCTTCATTGTGTCTATATGATTTATGACTGATTGATTTGCATATATTGAACAATCCTTGCATTCTTGGGAAAATCCTAGTCGATCATGATGAATTACCTTTTTAATGTATTATTGACTACTGGTTGTTAATATTTTGTTGAGGATTTTTGCATGGATATTCATCAGGGATATTGGCCTATAGTTTTCTTTTTTAAATGTATTTTTGTCTGGTTTTGGTATCAGGATAATACTGGCCTTGAGAAATGAGTTTGGAAGTATTCATTCCTCTTTTTTTTTTAAAATAGTTTGAGTAGAATTCATATTAGTTATTCTCTAAATGTTTGGTAAGATTCAGCAGTGAAGCCACTGGGTCCCAGGCTTTTCTTTGCCGGGAGACATTTTATTACAGCTTCAATCTCATTACTTGTTATTGGTCTGTTCAGATTTTGGATTTCTTTATGGTTCAATCTTGGTAGATTGTATGCATTTAGGAATTTACCCATTTCTTCTAGGTTATTTAATTTATTGGCATATAGCTGCTCATAGTAGCCTCTAATTATTGTTTGAATTTCTGCAGCATCACTTATAATATCTCCTTATTCACCTATAATTTTATGTACTTGGGTCTTCTGTCTTTTTTTCTTAGTATTGCTAAAGATTTATTGATTTTGCTTATCTTTTCAAAAAACAACTTTTCATTTCATTAATATTTTGTGTTTTTTATTTCAATTTTGTTTTTGCTGTGATCTTGTTAATTTTCTTTTTTCTTTTTCTTCCCTCTCCCCCCCTTTTTTTTGCAATTCTTATTCCAGCATTGAATCTGATCTTTATTGTTTATTTCTTATTTATTTATTTAGAGACAGGGTCTCACTCTGTTGCCCAGGCTGGAGTGCAGTCACACAATTTCAGCTCACTGCAAACTTTGCATCCCAGGCTCAAGCAATCTGCCCACCTCAGCCTCTTGAGTAGCTGGGACTACATGCACATGCCACCATGTCTTGCTAATATTTTTGTATTTGTGTGTGTTTGTGTGTAGAGATGGGGTTTCACCATGTTCCCCATGCTGGTCTCAAACTCCTGAGCTAAAGTGATCTGCCTGCCTCGGCCTCCCAAAGTGCTGGGACCATAGGCCTATGCCACTGCACTCAGCCTATTTCTTTTCTTCTGCTAATTTTGGGTTTGGTTTTCTTTTGCTTTTTAAGTTTTTTTAAGATGTATTGTTGGGTTGTTTGAAGTTTTTCTACTTTTTTTGATGTAGGCACTTATTGCTACAAACTTTCCTCTTAGTACTGCTTTTGCTGTATCCATAGGTTTCGGTATGTTTTGTTTCCATTTTCATTTGTTTCTGAAAAATTTTAAATCTGTTTCTTAATTTCTTCATTGACCCACTGCTCATTCAGGAACATATTGTTTAAGTTCCATGTGTTTGTATAGTTTCCAAAATTTCTCTTGCTATTGATTTCTGGTTTTATCCCATTGTAGTCAATGAAGATATTTGATATAATTTCAATTTTGTTTGAAATTTTTAAAATTTGTTTTGTGGCCTAACATATGGTCTATTCATAAGAATGATCTGTGTGTTAAGGAGAAGAATGTGTATTTTGCAAATGTTGGATGAAATGTTCTGTAAATATCTATTAGATCCATTTGGTCTATAGTGCAGATTAAGTCTGATGTTTCTTTGTTGATTTTCTGTCTGGATGGTCTGCCCAGTGCTGAATGTGGGGTGTTGAAATCTCCAGCTATTACTGTATTAGAGTTTCTCTTTCTCTTTAGCTCTAATATTTGCTTTATAATCTGGGTGCTCCAGCTTTGGGTGCATATATGTTTACAATTGTTATATCCTCTTGACCCCTTTATCATTACATAGTGACCTTTTTTGGTCTCTTTTTATAGTTTTTGTCTTGAAATCTATTTTGTCTGATGTTAGTATAGCTACTACTGCTCTTTTTTGGTTTCCATTGGCATGGAATATCTTTTTTCATCCCTTTGTTTTCAGTCTCTATGTGTCTTTGTATATGAAATGTGTTTCTTGTAGGCAATAGATAATTGATCATTGGGTCTTTTTTTTAAAATCTATTTCAGCCACTCTTTGTCTTTTGATCAGAGAGTTTAGTCCATTTACATTCAATGTTGTTATTGATAAGTAAGGACTTACTCCTGCCATTTTGTTATTCATTTCTGGTTGTTTTGTGGTCTTCTCTTCCTTCTTTCCTTTTTTCCTGTCTTCCTTTTAGTAAAGGTGGTTTTCTGTGGTGGTATGTTTTAACTTCTTGCTTTTACTTTTTGTGCTCTTTGATTTGACATTACCAGGAGGCTTGCAAATAATATCTTATAACCATTATTTTAGACTGATGAAAACTTAATACTCATTGTACAAGCAAAGAAAATAATAAGCAAAGAGAAAACTAATAAAAACTAAAATTTAACTTCATCCCTCTGCTTTTTAACTTTCTGTTGTTTCTATTCACATCTTATTGTACTGTCCAAGTCTTGAAAAGTTGTCATAGTTGTTATTTTTGGTTAGGTTCATCTTTTAGCTTTCCTACTCAAGATATGAGTAGTTTACACACCACAATTACAGTGTCATAATATTCTGTGTTTTTCCGTGCACTTACTACTACCAGTGAGTTTTGTACTTTCAGATGATATTTTATTGTTCATTAACATTCTTTTCTTTAGATTGAAGAACTTTCTTTAGCATTTCTTGTAGAACAGGTCTGGTGTTGATGAAATCTCTTAGCTTTTGTTTGTCTGGGAAAGACTTTATTTCTCCTTCGTGTTTAAAGGAAATTTTCACTGGATGTACTAATCTAGGATAAAAGTTTTTTTCCTTCACCACTTGAAATATGTCATGCCAGTTTCTCCTGGCCTGTAAGGTTTCCACTGAGAAGTCTGCTGCCAGTATTGGAGCTCCTTTGTATGTTATTTGTTTCTTTTCTTTTGCTACTTTTAAGGTCCTTTATCTTGGACCTTTGGGAGTTTGATTATTACATGTCTTGAGGTAGTCTTATATGGGTTAAACCTGCTTTGTGTTCTACAGCCTTCTTGTACTTTGAATATTGATATCTTTCTCTAGGTTTGGGAAGTTCTCTGTTATCATCCCTTTGAATAAACTTTGTACCCAGATCTGTCTACCTCTACCTTAAGGCCAATAACTCTTTGATTTGTCCTTTTGAAGCTATTTTCTAGATCTTGTGGGTGTGCTTCTTTCTTTTTAAATCTTTTTTTCTTTTGTGTCCTCTGACCGTGTATTTTCTTTTTTCAGTTTTTGTTTTTGTTTCAGACAGGATTTTGCTCTGTTGCCCAGGCTGGAACGCAGTGGTGTGATCATGGCTGACTGCAGCCTTGACCTCCTGGGCTCAAGTAATCTTCCCACCTCAGCCTCATGAGTAGCTGGAGCTACAGGCACATACCACCATACTTGGCTAATTTTTGCATTTTTTTGTGGAGATGGAGTTTCACCATGTTGCCCAGGCTGGTCTCGAATTCCTGGGGTCAAGTGATCTGCTCACCTTAGCCTTCCAAAGTGCTGATATTACAGGCATGAGCCACCATGCCTGGCCTGATTATGTATTTTCAAAAAGCATGTCTTCAGACTCACTAATTCTTTCTTCTGCTTGGTCAATTCTGCTGTTTAAAAAAACGCTGATACATTATTCAGTATGTCACTTGAATTTTTCAGCTCCAGAATTTCTGCTTAATTCTTTTTAAATATTTCAACCTCTTTGTTAAATTTATCTGACAGGATTCTGAATTCCTTTTGTGTTATCCTGAATTTCGTTGAGCTTCCTCAGAACAGCTATTTTGAATTGTCTATCTGAAAGATCACATATCTCTGCCTTCCCAAGATTTGTCACTGGTGCCTTATTTTGTTTATTTGGTGAGCTCATGTTTTCCTGGATGGTCTTGTTGCTTGTAGATGTTTGTCAGTGTCTAGGCATTGAAGAGTTATGTATTTATTGTAGTGTTCACAGTCTGGGCCTGTTTGTACTCATCCTTTTTGTGAAGGCTTACCAAGTATTTGAAGGGACCTGAGTGTTGTGATCTAAGTCTTTGGCCACTTCAGCTTTATTTGCATTAGGAGACACCCCAAGGCCAGTAACACTGTGGGTTTTGAAGACTTGTAGAGGTACTACTTTAGGGATCTTGGGTGAGATCCAGGAGAATTCCTTGGATTACCAGGCAGAGACTCTTTTCTTTTCTCTTACTTTCTCCCAGACAAATGGAGTTTCTCTGTCTTTCTCTCTCTCTCTCTCTCTGTGCTTAGCTGCCTGGAGCTGAGGGGGGGATGACACAAGCCCTCCTGTGGCCACCACCACTGGGACTGTGTATAGTCAGACCCAAGGCCAGCACAGCACTGGGTCTCACTAAAGTCCTACAGTGACTGCTGCCTGACTATTGCCTATATTCACGCAAGGCCAAGGAGCTCTATGATCAGTAGGTCATGAATTCAGCCAGGTTTGTATCCTTCCCTTCGTGGTGGAGAGTTCCCCCTCAGACCCAGGTGGGTTCAGAGATGCCATCCAGCAGCCACGGCCTGAAATTGGGAAACTTAATAATCTGCCTGGCACTCTACTTTACTGTCACTGACTTGCCACCCAAGCTGCAAGACAAAGTTCTTCCCAGTCTTCCCCCTCCCCTTTCCTCAAGCAGAGGAGTCTCTTCCTGTGGCCACCACTGCCCGAGGCCCACAGCGAGTACTGCCTGGCTACTGCCAATGTTCACTCAAGGCCCAAGGGGTCTTCATTCAGCTTGTAGTGAATGCTGCCAGGCCTGGGGCTCTCCCTTAAGAGCAGTGGGCTCCTCTCTGTGCCAGGGCAGGTCCACAAATGCTGTCCAGGAGCCAAGCCCTGGAATTAAGGACCCCAGGAGCCTGCTTGGTACTGTACCCACTGTGGCTGAGCTGGTATCCAAACTACAAGACAAAGTGCCCTTTACTCTTCCCTCTCCTTTCCTTAAGTAGAAGAGTCTTCCCACAGCCTTCACAGCTGGGAATGTGCTAGGTCATACCTGAAGCTGGCATGACTCTGAGTCTCCCCCAAGGCCCACAGTGAGTGCTACATGGCTACCCCTGCTCATGATTCAGGGCCCAAGGGCTCTTTAGTCAGCAGGTGATGAATCCTGCCAGAACTGGTTCCTTCCTTTTCTCTTTCTGCCTTAAAGGCAACAGTTTCCCTTCTGGCCCAGTGTGTGTCTAGAAATGTCATCTGGGAGCTAGGGGGCCTCACAACTGTGCCCAATGGCCTATTCTATTGTGAATGAGCTGGTATCCAAGTTTTAGACAAAGTTCTCTTTACTTTTCCCATCCTCTCTTCAAGCAGAAAGGAGTTTCTCCCAAAGCTGCAAGGTGCACTGCCTGGGGTTGAGGAGGGGTGGCAGAAGCACTCCCTTGGCTGCTACAGCTGGTGTCTCACCAGGTCGCATGCATCCCAAGTCTACTGACTCTGAGCTCAGCCGTGCACCAGGACTTGTCCAGGAATTGTACTCCTTGTGGCCTAGGCTGCCTTTCAAGTTCATTTAGGATTCCAGAGCACTTTAGCCTATGATGGAGAGGCTTGCTAGAACTCAGGTTCTGACTGCTGGGATGGATAATTCCCCTCTGGCTAGGGCTGGTCTAAATGCTTCTTCCTTGGGCACTGGCTGAGCTCTGCCTGGTGTTGCTTTCTGCTGTGACAGGGCAGCACTGAGTTCCAATGCAAAGTCCTACAATCAGTGCTGTCTCTCTCCCCCAAGTTCACAGATCATGTCTCTGCACCACGTGGCTGTTGCCAGGTGATGGGAGAGGGTGTAAGCAATTCAAGACTGCCTTTCCTACCCTCTTCAGTGCCTCTTTCCTAAATATGATGTTAAAATCAGGCACTGTGATCGCTCACCTGTTTTGTGGTTCTTATGAAGGGGTTTTTCCCCTCCCCCCGTGGATAGTTTTTCAATTTGGTGTTCCTGCAGTGGGGATGATCTCTTGAGGGTTCTGTTTGGCCATCTTGTTCTGCCTTCCTCCAGAAATTTTAAATTTTAATAAATTCCAACAACTTTATTTTCCTTCATGGATTATACTTTTGATGTTATATCTAAAAAGACATAATTAAACCCAAGGGCATATAGTTTTTCTCTCATGTTTTCTTCTAGAGGTTTGACGATTTTGCGTTTTACATTTAGATTTATGGATCATTTTGAAGTAATATTTGTGAAAAATGTATGATCTGTGACTTTGTTATTATTATTATTTTTTCATGTGTATGTCCATTTTTTCCAGCAGCATTTGTGGAAAAGATGATTCTTTCTCCATTGAACTGCCTTTGTTTGTCAAAGATCATTTGACTCTATTTGTATAGGCCTATTTCTGAGCTTTCTATTCTGTTCCATTGATATATGCATCTATCTTTTTGCCAGTACACTCTCTTTATTATTGTAGTTTTACAGTAATATACATTTTTGGCAACCATGTTTTTAACGTTTTCAATGATTGTTTTTCAGTTGATTCTCTTGTGATTTTTTTTTTTCATTTTTACCAATATATTCACAAAATTGACCTGAACTTCCAGGGCAATATTAAATAATGGTAATTGTATGCTCAGTGGCTCTCAAACTTGGGTATTCACACAATTCAGCTGCTATGATGGCTAATATGGCTAGTTTTATGTGTCAGCTTGGCTAGACTATAATATTCACTAATTTAATCAAACAGTAATTTAGATGTTGCTATGAAGGTAATTTGCAGATGTGGGTTACATCTACAATTAGTTGACTTTAATTAAAAGAGGTTACCCTTGACAGTGTGGATGAACCTCATCCAATCAAGTTAACTGCTTAAGAATAAAAACTGAATTTTTCCACAGAAGAAGAAATTCTGCCTTAACACTGCAAATCGACTGCTGCCTGAGTTTCTAGCCTGGCCTTTAAAGATCTTAGACTTGCCAGCTCCATAACTGTGTGAGCCAATTCCTTAAAATAAATCTATGTATGTATGTTTGTGTGTATCCATTCATCTATCCATCCATCCATTTATCCTGTAAGTTCTGTTTCTCTGGAGAACCCCAGCTGATACAGCATCCAAAAGAATAAAATCCCTAGGAATAAATTTAATGAATAAGGTAAAAGATTTGTGCTTGAAAATTATAACATTGCTGAAAAAATTTAAAGAAGATCTAAATAAATGAAAAGATATATTCCATGTTTATGCATTGCAAGACTTACTATTTTTTAAATAATTATACTTCCCAAAGCAATCTACAGATTCAAAGCAATCGCTATCAAAATATCAATAATTACTTTTGCAGAACTTGAAAATCTTATTCTAAATGCATATGGAGGTTATGCACGAGTTCAGTAACATGGGCATCCACTCACCAAGGCTGACTTGGCTACAGGCACTGCCAAGTGCCCAATTTGCCAACAGCCAGAGAACAATACTGAGTTCCCATTATGTCACCATTCCCCAGGGTGATCAGCCAGCTACCTGGTGGCAGGTTGATTACACTGGATTGTTTCCATTATGGAAGGAGCAGCATTTTGTTCTTACCAGAATAGATGTTAGTCTGAGTGAAGGTTTGACATCTTTGCTTGTAATGCTTCTACCAAAACTATTGTCTGTGCTGTGTTAGGCCATTCATTTGTTGCTATAAATAAATATTCAAGGATGAGTAATTTATAAAGAAAAAGGTTTAGTTGGCTCATGGTTCTGCAGGTGTACAGGAGGCATGGCTCTGGCGCAGGCTTCTGGGGAGGCCTCAGGGAGCTTTTATTCATGGCACAAGGCAAAATGGAAGCAGGCACATCATCACATAGCAAGAGAGAAAGGGGGAAGGCGCCACACACTTTCAAACAACCAGATCTCCCAAGAACTCATTATCGCAAGGACAGCATCAAGCCATGAGGGATCTGCCCCCACGACTGAAACACCTCCCAGCAGGCCCCACCTCCAACCTTGATGGTTACATTTCAACGTGAGATTTGGGTGTTAGAAATAAGCCAACCATATCATGTGGACTTACAGAATGCCTTATGTGCATATTCCATTGTATGTGTAATTCCACATGGCATTGTTTCTTATCAGGGAAGTCACTTCAGAGCAAACAAGGTGCAGCAGTAGGCCCATGCTCATGAAATTCACTGGTGTTACCATGTCCCCCATGTTTCTCTCTTGTGTCTCATCTCTGCTCTTTACTGATTCAGCGACCTATGGTCCTAAGCCCAAGTGTTGTAGGAAGAGCACATTTCAGACAGGGACTCAGAACACCCTTTACAACATTTTAAAACTGGGTTACAGAAGTTTTAGTTTCAGCAGTTCCTAATTACCTTAAAGAAGGCAATTTCCACGTCTTATAAAAAACCAGTTTGAAAAATCTACTCTAGAAAAGCAAGGAAAATCAGTAATATCACAGCCTGCTTTTGGATTCTTTCATCTCTTCATAGGGTGGCACTGAAGTTACAGACTTACATCCTCCCTCATTGAGGAAGACTTGTCAAACCATCTCTGGATGGACAGATTGAGATAAATAGACTCAGGGCTGTGGCTGTGTACACTCTCCCATTTCCTTGCCACAAATCTTGCCTTTCCCATCCCTGAGCCCATAGGTGCTGTTCTTAGTTAGATGGCATTGGCAGAAAGATGCTGGGATCGCAGCCATGTGTGGTAGAAAATGTAAGCAAGCTGGAGCTGAGTACAAGCCAGGAAGATTAACTCATTAATGAGGAGCCTCCTTGTAAAAGATACTCCAAAGACTACTATTGAATCGGGGCATAATCCACTTGTATTAACTGGATAGGCCAACTGCAGTAACCAAGATTCCTGAGTGTATAATGACTCATGAACAGTCCAAAATAGTTCCAGTTGGTGGATAACTATGCTTCACCCAGAAATCCAGGGATCCAGGCTGACAGGATCTGCCATCTTTAATACATGACTTTCAGGGTTGCCCTGGACATCAACACCAAGCCACTGGAAGGGAAAAGAGGTCACATAGGAGGTTTTTATGGGACAGACCTGGAACACTACTTCTCATGTTCCTTTGGTAGAACTGAATCATATGTCCACCTCTAACTGCAAGGGAGACTGGGATATAGGCCCAAGAAGAAAAGGAAATAAATTTCATGAGGAACAGCAATCTCTCACACAGTGTCTGTGCCTAAGGGATGGCGATGTGGTGTCTGGATTAGGGCAGCAGGAACTAAAGGCAAGATTTTGCTGAAATTCAGACAAGAGGCAGCATTTTCTTTTGAACGGTTCTGCCTGGCTTAGAGTAGGACCTAGCCAGTTGCAGGTGTGGGAAATGGTTTTGGTGGTGGGAGTGTTACGGATGTTAATGTCCAGGCCCTGGGGAAAGGGATTGTAAGAATGAAGTAGGGCGGAGTTCCTGAACCTAAATCACAAGGACTAAGATTTGAGTCCAGGTTCTAGTGATGATATTGAAGGCCAGTAATGTGGACAGAGATTTAGACAAAAGGTTACATGTGAGGACTTGCCTTGACATTGAGACATAATTCCAGGTCTTCATTGTCAGTGTGTCTAGAACTGCTTGGCTTGGTTCTGGGTTAGTTTGGGGATGTTCCTTATGCTGAAATTCTCCTTAGGCCTCTCTTTTCCAGAAGGGCACTCACTTGTGCCCTTCAAAGGGCTTAATTTCTCAGAAGCAAGGGATGGAGGGGTGGCTGAATCCTAGTACCTACGGCTTCCTCAAGCAGCCTTAGTCACACTTCCTAGCTTATAACAGTTTACATTAAAATGATGCTAGGATACAGGTTACAAATTTCTGATGTCCTGTGATCTCACAGGACACATTCTGTCTCACAGTTTAGGCATGTAACTTAGGGGCTAAATAACTACCATTAGATTCTATATAGAGAGCTGGAATATAAATTGTATGCTTTGTTTGCTTTCTTCTTTGTGAGTGGCCAAAAGAATCTTAAAAATTGTTAAGCCTTTCTGAAAATTGTCTTTTAAGGATGATACTGCATGTACTGTCTAGAGATGTAGTTGGAACAGATGTTGCGAGAGGCTCTTCTACTCTAATATGCTGAGAATGTCCGTGTATGCCCCAGGCGTGATCGCAGAGAACCCAACACATTCATAGCACTATAGGGCGTTACCTTCCACTTGACCCTTGACCCTTCCATGCTCTTGATTGTTCAACGCACAAGGGTCATTAAGAGGCCGAATGATGATTATTACACTCCATTGTGGTTGCCAGCTATGTGCTGGCAGATTTTCGAAAACAGAAGCTACTGCAGGTTAATGGTTTAATGGAATGTGAAAGATTTTGGCCTTGGAGAAAGCTAGATTATTTTGTAGAGCAAAACATGGGATGATAAAGGCAGCAATATATCGTGGCATTTGAACACAGAATCTGTGGTAAATCTGCCATTTGCTGGAAACTTGACCTTGGGTTAATTGTAATCATTCAGTGCCTCAGTTTCCTTATCTTAGAAATGGGGATTATAACAGTACTCATTTGCACAGGGTTATAGTGAGAACTAAATTAACCAACGTATGTAAAGTGCTTAGCACAAAACCTGGCATATAGTATGCCCTCAAAAAATTATTTATTATTATAGGCTAAGATTTCTTTAAAAAAACTTGTCATTTGAGTAATAAAAGTGGGCAATTAATCAGCCACCAAATTTAAACACTTGTTCATAGTGGTTAGAACTGGGTCCTTAGAATTCTGTTGGTAAAAGGGATTTTTTTTTTTTTGAATCAACTCTACCTATATCAGCCTTTTTGGTTACCCTCCTTAAAAAGATATTAGATCAAGTAGGGAAAATGTTCCCCCAGAAAGTCTAGAGCAGAGGCTGTCATAGTGTGGGCTCCAAGTCAGTGCCATCAGCATCAAAGGGAACTTGTTAGAAATGCAAATTCTCAGGCTGGGCACCCCAGACCTACTGAATCAGAAACTCTTGGGGTCGGGCTCAGCAATCTGCTTTAACAAGCCTTCTGGTTGAATCTTAAGCTCAGATTTGAAAATCACTGGCTTAGAGCCATCAGAGATAAACTGTTGGTAAAACGTAGCCTGTAGTCATTGCAGAAAACTTACGGAAGTTTTTGAGCCCAGACCTGCATTTCCAGCTGCCTTCTGGAATCTCCACCTGAGCCCCTCATTTCTCCTACTCTGCTTCCTCCTGTGGCATCTTAGTTAATAGTCCTGCCACCCACCCTTCTAAATTCTCCTCTCTCACTTTTCACCCAACCAGCCACTAAACACCTGTTAATTCCTGAATGCTTCTAATTTCCTGAATGCTTCTATCCGTCTGTTCCTCCCTTCCCACTCTTTCTACCTTCATTCAGGCTCTCACTACCTCTTGTTGGGTTTAGTGTGGTAGTGTCATATTTTTGTTGCATCTTCTGACCTTTGCTTCTTGAGTTTGCCCACTCTTCTCTCCACGCTGCTGCGGAGCGCTGATGGATCAGTTGTTTCAGTGCTTAAAGACCTTTCAGTGCAGTAGACAAATTCCTTACCATGAGATTCACAGTGCTTCACAACCTAACCAGAGACTCTGTTTCCAGCCTCCCCTTCTTCCTGCCCCTCTGTCTCATGCCTTATGTTCCCACCACTCTCGCCTTTCTTGTCAATGCCATGCTCCTTCACGGCCCCTTACTTGGCATATGTGTTTGCCCTTTGCCTTGTATGTTCATCCTCATTATCTGCTTACTGAGGTTCTATTTAACAGCTCAGCTTCAAAATCACTGATCCTAAAGCCTTCCTTGACTCTCCTAAGGAGATTTAGAATCTCTCTTTGCAGTTCTCTGGCCGTATTCTACTTTTAAAGGCGTTTACTGCTGATATTGATAGCTTTCCTACCAAACTGTGAGCTTCTCAGGGCCAAAACAAATGACAGACAAACCAACAAACAATCTTAGTCATCTTTGCACCTCCAGCACAGTGGTTAGCACTTACTAAGTAGGTGCTTAATAAATGTTTGCTGAAGGAATAAAGCAATGACTGTGTGTTGTTACAAGAGGATTTTCCTTCTAAGGAACAAAACCTCAGTTGCCCAGGTGTAGAATACTACCTTTGAGAGAGTATTTATGTTCTGGATCGTGGCAGCCTTGGAAGAGGATCTGTTTCTGAGGGAAACCACGGGAGAGTTTGGGCAGGTGAAATGTAATTATCCACGCTGGCCGTAAGCCAAGGGTTTGCAGAGCTGCCACCAGGCCAGGGCTAAACACGAATAGGTATGACCTTCGTCTCGCCTCCCTTCTGAAGAGCAGCTCCTCGGGCAGCCCGGAGCTCCGAACAGCTTGCTAGGGCCTGGGGTCAGTTTCACTTGCAGGAAAGAAGCAGCAGAGCCCTGTGACCCCGCTGAGCTGGCTCCGTTGTCGTTGGTTTAAACACACAGCCTGGTGTGGAAAAGGCAGATGGTCTGTGATCTTCCTCTCATTCTTTTCGGCTGCACCACTGCATTCCTTCTAGCTGAAGTTAGCAACACACACTTCCCTTTCGGGGCACAAGACCCCAGCGTGTAACCATAACTTGACGTCAAGTTACCAGAAGCCAATTTCCTCACTGTGTTTGTGTGTCTGTGTCTTCATGTTTATTTCTAAAACCAATAAATCTCCCTACCCAAATTACAAAGCAACACACGCATAAATGCAGAAAATTGAAAAGCCATTTTGCAGCTGACTGTGAATCCTTTCTAGAAAAGGTGCAGGTTACAGAAAAAGTGGCTGAGCTGGAATTTAAACCCAGGAAGTGTGACTTTGCTGCAGGTTGGGCTCTCAGTGGGTCTACCTGGTGTGGGGGTGGGTTGGAGGCAACAGAGGCCAATGCACATAGCAGGGACTTCTGAGTCTCCTGGTTTTGAATATAACTAAAGCCATAGAACCTTGGAGCTTCCACAAATATGACCTTGGAGGTGGCCACAGGAGACAGGTGGAGGAACGCAGAGAGGAGAAGGAGGCACGTCCTTTCTACAAAGCAATCTCACATTTAGTCGGTATTGTGCCTCCCAACCATTCTCTAGACAAGATTTTATGCCCAGAGCAGAGAATTTCCCCTAAGCAGCAATATTCCTGTATGTTCTACTTTTCATTTTCTTGATTCTCCCTCCAAAGGTCTCCAAGCAATTTACAAACTGTAGGTTGTGTTTGCAATTCGTACCCTTAAAGTATATCTATGTTTCTCCCCCCTCTCACTTTTCTTTTGTCTTTTATGATTGTGACTAAAACAGAGGAAGAGTGGAGACCAAAGCTCATGAATGTATATGAAGCCATTACATTTGCTGGGTGAGATGCATGCCCAGGCACTCCTTTTTAAATGCTTCTCTCCCCCTCACCAGAACTGCTTTGGAGCTTTTCTCTCCAATTGCACAAATTCATTATTTACTCTTTTACTGCATCTATTTATAAGTCCGCATGGACCCTCTGGGAGGCCCAATTCGGGCCTCAGAGCTCCTGTAATGAAGCCTGGCTCACTCTGCTCTGATGTAGCTCACTGCTACTGCTGCTTGGGGGATACACTGTGTGCCCACCACTTTTTTGGAAGGTCGGCGTGACTGAGGACAAAGGATTTTAAATTGTGCTCTGTGGAATCCTGGAATCTTGAGTAAGCTGCCAAAGAGTTCTAGGAAATAACAAAAATAAAATCAGCCATCGACATGGTTTTATTTTTCAAGGCACTATGATTTTGGTTTTGTTGTTAAACTTTTTCTGGGGTTAAAGTATATATCCACTGCAAGCAGACCGTACTCCCTGAAGTTTGTTTTAAAAGTTCACCAGTGGTGTGGGGCCAGTATGTCTGGAGGAGCCAGATGGGAGTAGTCACGGGGACATTCCCTGGTGGTGACTTCTCCCACGTAGGGGTTTGTCTATTTGACCAGGTTGTCAGCACCAAGCAGACGATGCCTGGCAATAGTAAGCACTTAATAAATCTTTGTTGAATAAATGAGTGATTGATTTTTTTGGCCATGCTGTGCCTCTGATGGTCCTGGCTGCAGGCTTAATTCTGTTACAGATTTTGTGCCCATTTTGACCAAAGAAGGAATTTTATCAGCAGCATTACTGTATGTGCCTCGTATGCTTAGAGTCAGGACCCTCAGGCCTCATTGGGACCAAGTGACCCCTCATGACCCACTGACAGACCCCCTCAAGCTCCTTAAGTTTCCTTTGCTGCACAAGGTTTGCTCCCAGGGGAATTCCTGGGTGCTTGGCTCACCTTTGGTTCCAGCTCTTCCCTTTCTCCTCCAGTGATGACTCGCTGTTATTTCAGGGCAGGAGCTCTGGGGTCTTGGCAACCTGGGGTTTCTCTCCACATGATTGCCTAGATCCTCCTACTCCAGGGTCTTGGCCACCAGCTGAGCTGACCAGGTCCCTGGCATCAAAAGCTTTGTAGCCTAGCTGCCCTTGGAATCTGCTTCTCTAGTTAGCCAGCCCTCTCCCTCAGAGAGCTGAGCACCTGGGTATGGGGGCAGGGTGCGTGCATGTGTGTGTGTGTATGTGTGTGTGTGTGTGTTAAAGAGGGAGAGAGGCTTTAACTGAGTTTCTCTCCCCTAGTGACTTGTAATGCTCCTCCGGACCCCCATCCTCTAAACTCCCCAGAAATGTCAAGGTTCTCAAAGTTTAGAGGAAAGGGAAGTCTCTAACCTCTACCTAACTGGTCATAGATAAGTTAACAATAAGAGTACAAGTATTTCCACTAACAAACACATAGAGTGACTCCTTGGGAAAATATCGGGGTCCCTGGCTTTTTGCTTCCTAAGGTTGCATTTGTAATACAGGAACAAAACTATTGTCAAAAATATGATTTATTGCAATTACTTTGGGAAAAGCACTCAACATGAGAGAACTTCACTTCTTAGAGGACTCTGCTCATTTCCCTCCATAGAAAGTGAGGGGGTATCTCCAGGCATCCTAGTGTCGCTCAGTGGTGGTGGAAGCAGAAGTCCTGGTGGTAACTTCTGGTGAGGATACGGGGGCCAATGGCCTGTGGGGAAGGAAAAGTAAAGAACCTGGGAAAGTCTCCATGTGGGAGAGATGTGGAAAAGAAGGTTTTAGAAGAAGCAGCTGCTGGATTGAAAAATTACTGAAGGGTGGAAACGAAATTTTAAGACGTGTCACTTGGGTTATGATTGTAATCTCCTTAAGTGTTTCTTAAAAGCACAATAAAAGGTTCAAATTACTTTTGGCTGCTGGACTAGTTTATTTGAATGAGACGCTATGCTAGAATCAAACCACTTGGGAACCAGAGATGTTATTTATCAAATATTAAGTGCCAACTACTGGGGATACAACAGTGAACAAGGCAGACCAAAAATCCTTTCTCAAGGGCTTGTTAGGAGAGACACAAAGTAAATAAAATGAGTAAATTATGTCATAGATCATAAAGTGATAAGTACTATGGAAAAAATAGAGCAGGAGAGGCAGATAGGGAATTCCAAGGTAGGAACATTTTGCAAATCTTCAATATGGTGGTCAGCGAACTCCTCCCAGAGAAAGCGACATGGGAGCAGAGACTGGAGGGTGTGAAGGGTTAGCCAGGCAGGCAAAGTCATAGAAGAGTTAGAAGTGGGGCATATTTGTGAACCAGCAAGGAGGCCAGCATGGCTGACATGGAGTGAGTATGGTAGGAGAGATCAGAGAAGCAAGGAGACCTAACCATGCTGACTGTGTAAGCCATTCTAAAACCTGTGGCTTTTCCTCTGGAGACCTCTGAGTAGAGAAGTGGTAAATACAGCTTAGGTGTTTTTTTGTTTGTTTTTTTGTTTTTTAAACAGAGTTTCACTTTTGTTGCCCAGGCTGGAGTGCAGTGGCGCAATCACGGCTCACTGCAACCTCAGCCTTCTGGGTTCAAGCAATTCTCCCATCCACCATGCCTAGCTGATTTTTTTTTTTTTTTTTTTTTTTTGTTGGGAACGGGGTTTCATCTGCTCGCCCGGCTCTTTTCTAACCCCTGACCTCCGGGGATCCACCCGCCTTGGCCAGGCAGACCAGATGCCTGGCCGGCTTAGTTTTTTTTTTTTTTTTGTTTTTTAGTAGAGACAGGTTTCGTCATCTGGCCAGGTAGTTCCAATTTTTGAGACAGAGTCTCACTCTGTCACCAGGCTGGATGACAGAGTGGAGTGGCCCTATCTCGGCTCACTGCAACCTCTGACTCCCTGGTTCAAGCAATTCTCCTTCCTCAGCCTCCCAATCCCAGCTGGGATTACAGGCATGTGCCACCATGCCTAGCTAATTTTTGTATTTTTAGTAGAGAAGGGGTTTCACCACGTTGGATGATCTGGAACTCCTGACATCATGATCTGCCCACCTTGGCCTCCCAAAGTGCTGAGATTACAGGTGTGAGCCACTGTACCCGGCCCTAGCTTAGGTTTTATAGGAGGAAAGATAGAAAGGGAAGCAGATGTCAAAAGAACAGTTACAAATTATTATAAAAATCCAGTGACAGATGAAGATGGTGACATGAATATAGTGAGAAGTGTTTGGATTTATTATAATTATACATCCATGTACCTATTACTTATTTAAATTAATAAATCATTTAATAAGTAGCTTAATAAACATTTATTGAGCCTTCATATAGATTATAATCTGAAACCCCAAACCCAATCAGATCCAGAATTCTAGGATTCTAAGGAATCAGAGATGGTAGCCTGAGAAAGCAAGGAGCTGGCATCTTCCTGTCATAGAATCTACTGAGAAGCATAAAGAATGAGTTTTTGGCAGGTGACATTCCATGTGGACAGAGGACCGGGTAGGGGCAAAGACCCTGAGTTGAGCAAGGGGAACTCAGACGAATAGGATGTGGTTGGAGCTTGGTGCATGAAAGAGTGTGCTGGAGGTTATGTCTCCAAACTAGGTGGGAGGCGATCATGAAGCACATGGTGATGATGAAAGTTGCAGGATAGGGTGGGGTTTGGGCAGGGACTCTTCTTAGCAACAGCCACAGCCTTAAAGGAAGACCTGCTTTTCTCAGTCCCAACCTGTTCTAGGGGAAGGAGACAGCTAGTTTGCCTGCAACCAACTGGGATGCTTTGAGACTCTGAGGCAGAGAGTCAGAGCTGGAAGAGCCTTCAACATCACCCAGCTACTTCCACTCATTATGTGTGCAGAGGATGGCGTGGAAACCTTGGAGGCCAGGGGAGTTTTTAAGGTTACCAGTTAGAAAATGGCAGAGCTGGGCCTCTAGCCCTGGACAGAGTTTTGTCAATTGCACCTGAATGTGTTGGAAGCTTTATTCAGCCTCTCCCTTCTCTCCTTTATCCAGTGGGATGGGGACCTATCTCTCAGGCATCTTTTGGCAGGGACCCATCCATCTGAGGATCTGGTTTCTGTTTTGGCAGGTAAATCATGGATGGCACAGATTTTTCCCCAGAATCAAGCTGGTTTTGGGCTTTTTCTCAGGAGTTTTGCCTTATGGCGCTTTTTTGCACCTGTTGTCATCTGCCTTGATTTGAGACTTGCTGCAGGCTCCAATCTCTTGCTTCTAGGATCTGCTCTTCTCTGCCTGATGACCTACCTGAGGCTGGGCCCCATTCTGTTTGCTGTCTCTCCATCCACCCATCTTCTGTACAAGGCTGCAATACCAAAGCCTCATTTCTCTCCTACTATAAACTCCAAAATACTATTTTCTAAACCCACCCGGAAGGGCTCTCTTCATGTCTGTCCCACTTTCCTTTTTCTGCATACATTCTTCTCCTCGCATCCTTATTTCTTTCCCTTTCTGTTTTAAATCCTGATATCTTCTTCCTCATCTTGTATTATCTTCCTTATTAATTACCCCGCTACTCACAAAAAATGTTTAGGGACAGTTGGATAATTTGGCAAGAAAGAATCCTTTTGGGAGTAAGGGGTAAGCAGGGAAAGAAGCTGTGAATATTCACGCTTTGTTATTTTTTGCTGTCACATCTGCTTGCCATAACAAGTAGGGCACTGAATTTCAGGTTTGATCTGCACTGTGTGGAGTGGAGTTGCTATGTCTACTTTTCTTCCTTCTTCTTTGAACTATATATTTTCATGCAATGGACAAAGATTTCCATTCTTCAGATTGCAATTTTAGACGGCCACATGTGAGCTTCCTGGTAAACCAAACACTTGTCTTTCTCTCACCTGCTGCTACCAGCTTACAACACCTTGGTTTCACACCCATTTGTGCCATTTCCCATGGCTTCAAGTTTTTATCAGTCTATGCCTTCAAATATCACCTCTATTCTGATGACTGTCAATTTCATACCTCTAGCCCAACGATCTCTCCAGATTTAAACCTCTTTAGATTGTCACAAAGCTATCAGTCTCTGATAACCATTACAAGTTTGCGACTCAGTTTGAGTCCCATAATTTTCTGGCCTTCATCTGAGGCAAGTTACTCAGCATTTTTTGTTTTGTTACTTAGCTTTTGAGCTACTTTTTCCTCTACTGAAAATGGGAGAGAGTATGAATACCCACCCGAAAGGGAGGGTGGGAAGACCAAATGACATAATTCATAATTGATGTAGAAGTGCCTTGTAGCTTGTGATGGATGTAAAAAAGCCCTCTCCAAATCTTCATTGCCTTGTGAGTTGTATTTGCAACTTCAGCAGATACCAGATAAATTTAGAAATTGCCCCTGCAATAGACATATATTGCCACCAGGTGGCAGGAGAAACCTGTGATGCAATCAAGGAGGACAAACATTCTCAGAGAGAATTAATAAAATAAATTCTGATCGTTAGTAGCAGCCAACTCTTTAGTGTTTATTAAATAAACAATAAAGCTTATTTATAAATCACAGAAACCTGGAATACGCCAAATAAGAATCCTGTAATAGAGGGTGTTTCAAAGAGTTTTTAGGTTCTGGTGCTCATTTTCCGGCCAAAATCTTACATAGAACTTCAAGTATAGAAAGTAGATAAAAGTTGCAGAACTTTTTCTGAAGTAGGGCAGGGACACTGGGAGTTAATTCATTCATCCTCCTTCTTTATCCTTGAGCCACCTCTGCCAAACCTCAGGTCTTCATGGGACAGAGTTCTAAACCACTGTTCTAATAACTGTATAATGCCCTTTAAAAATATTCCTTTGTCATTGTAAAAAATGCATATTACTTTAAAATATATAGAATTTTAGATAGAGTTTATATAAAATATAAGTTATAAATGTACATAAATGTGTGTAAATATAAAATCATAAAATTTGGGCCAGGCTTGATGGCTCATGCCTATAATCCCAGCACTCTGGGAGGCCGAGGTAGGCTGATCACATGAGGTTAGGAGTTCGAGACCAGCGTGGCTAACATGGTGAAACCCTATCTCTACTAAAAAATACAAAATATTAGCCGGGCATAGTGGCGGGCGCCTGTAATCCCAGCTACTCGGGAGAGTGAGGCAGAAGAATCCCTTGAACCCGGGAGGTAGAGGTTGCAGTGAGCCAAGACTGCGCCACTGCATTCCAGCCTGGGTGACGGAGTGAGACTCCATCTCAAAAATAAAATAAAATAAAATAAAAGATAAAATTCATAGAATTTGTAGCATATAAAATATATATATAAAATACAGAATTTTTACAGAATCTATATAGAAGATATACTATATAAATGTACAAATTTTAAGTTTTAGAATGAAAAAAAGAGTCATTTTTTGAGGCACTTTAGAAAGTGCCTAAAAAGAATATTTCTAACATTCCAAGCTGCTCTTTACCTCTGACTTGAGCCTGTTGGATATTTTTTTTACCTAGCTGTTGGTTCAAGATGGCAGACTGAGCACACACATTCAACCTCTTCCACCTTTAAAAGTGTCAACAGGAATAAGTGAATTCAATGTAAGAAGGTATGAAAATAAATGAGTTTATTAAAAAGTGAGAGTGAAGGTGACATAGGAGAAGGTCAATTCTTTTGAAGAGTTTCTAGAATATAGAAGGCAGAAGGCATATCATATTTAAGCTCATGCGCAAACCAGACTAGAGAGGACCAGAGCTCATTTCTGCCTTAGAGAAAGCAAGAGTGAAGTCCAGAAGTCCATGCTGTGGAGAAACGCAGAAGGAAAGTAGGGGGAGTGGCCAACCTGGAGATAAGGAACAAACTATCTCTAGGATGGCTGCCTTGATCAGATTTTAAAGCCCCTCTCGCTACTAATGAGTGTTCTTTCCATCTAAGGCTAAAGGGAAATCAGTATTTTCTAAGGTAATTGAGAAATCTGTATGCAAGGGGCCAGACCCCACAATATGGATGGTTGGAGTCCATAAGACCATCTTCTTAATATAGGCTCTGAGGTCAGAGGATGTCAGAGACAGTGCCACCTGCCTGTTCTGCTTTCTCACACCAGCAAGAGATGCCTTCTAGTGAGCACACTTCCCCTACAGACAGAAAGCCCACATTCACTCCCCTCACTAGAGGGGCAAACATAAACCCATCTCTCTTCATTGATTAACCTACCAAGGATGTCCTATCTTTTGGCTTCCCTGGCCCACATTGGAAGAAGGATTGTCTTGGGCCACACATGAAAGACACTAGCACTAACAATAGCTGATGAGCTAAAAAAAGATAACTGCAAAACAAAATCTCATAATGTTTTAAGAAAGTTGATGAATTTGTGTTGGGCTGCATTCGAAGCCATCCTGGGCTGCATGCATCCTGCGGGCTGTGGGCTGCGGGGGTTGAACAAGCTTGACCTATAGACCATTCTGTTGAAATGTGAATGGAGAGCCAGTGCTCACCAGGCTCGTGAAGAGAGTGAGCAGCATAAAATGAGAATGAACAAACAGAACGGACCCCAGAGAAAATGGGGACAATTTAGGGAAAATAAGGGAACTTTAAAAGGATTATGAAGAATGTGAATTATTCAAGATAACATACTCATAAAATGAAAAGTGTATATTATGATAAAGAGGCCATAAGTGAACAGAGAAAATTCCATGGAGATTTAAAAATAAGATCCATGAATTTAGGCTGCCACAGTGCACAACCCTAGGGGCGCCCTTTGCATTGTAGTGCTGTAAATGGAGCTACCTGGATGTGCAGTGCACAGCTGGTGTGGTCACATGTGATGACTTGAATGTGGAGGTCAGGGCACCTGGGTTCAAGTGCAGACTATGGCATAGCTGGAGAGATGGCTTGACCTCTCTGGGCTTTAGTTTACTCCTGCTCTAAAATACTGTGGGGCCAGGGATATATTCAGTGAGGGCACAGCATGAGGCCTTTTTCTGTCTTTGGTTCCTTTAGATGTTAAGAGGTACCCCTCCACTCTCCAGCACTTCCCGAAGGTAGCTCTGCTACTGTCTAGGTCATTTAATATATGCATTTAGCCAGGTGCAGTGGCTCATGCCAACAGTTTGCGAGGCCGAGGCGGGTGGTTCACCTGAGGTCAGGAGTTCGAGGCTAGCCTGGCCAATATGGTGAAATCCTGTCTCTACTAAAAATACAAAAATTAGCCGGTGTGGTGGTGGGTGCCTGTAATCCCAGGTACTTGGGAGGCTCAGGCAAGAGAACTTCTTGGACCCAGGAGGTGGAGGTTGCAGTGAGCCGAGATCATGCCATTGCACTACAGCCTGGGTGACAAGAGCAAAACTGCATCTCAAAAAAAAAAAATATATATATATATATATGTGCATTTATAACCTGTTGGAACTCTTTCCTTCTTTGGGTCTGAAGCTGGGAATGTAAAGGAATTGGGAGAGCACCCTCTCCCACTACCCCTGCACCCAATCTTTGACTAGTCCCAGAACAATTCTTTCTTGGCAATGTTTCAATACTGGGCTAGTATATATCTCCTTCATAAAGATGAGAATATAGAAAAATGAATATAAGGTTTATGGAAAAGTTCTGTAGCACAAGAGAAGCATGGTAATGTACTGTGACTAAGCAAATTCACTTTCCTCTGAAATAGATTTAGTGCAAGTAAATGAAACCATTAAAAAAATATCAATTCCTAAAAAGAGGATACTTTCTTCCATTAAACTGACCAGGCTGTTATGGGGGGTGGGAATAGGGGGGTAAGAACATAAAATGATGCATAGAAATGAAAAAATGTAGTAGCTAAAATAAAATCCATATACGGATAAAGAAAGTGAAGACACACTACTATAAAAAAGCAATTAGGCTGGGTGTGGTGGCTCACGCCTGTAACCCTAGCGCTTTGGGAGGGTGAGGCAGACGGATTGCCTGAGCTCAGGAGTTCGAGACCAGCCTGGGGAACACGGTGAAACTCTGTCTCTACTAAAACACAAAAAATTAGCTGGGCATGGTGGCGTGTGCCTGTAGTCCCAGCTACTTGAGAAGCTGAGGCAGGAGAATGGCTTGAACCCAGAAGGCAGAGGTTGCAGTGAGCTGAGATCGTACCACTGCACTCCAGCCTGGGCGACAGAGTGAGACTTTATCTCAAAACAAGAAAAAAAAAAAAAAAAAGAAGAAGGAAAAAAAGCAATTAAATCAGGTAGAAGATGAACTTTAAATGTTCTCAGAGTGCAGAGGAAAAGGGCAAAGATATTCAAGCAATATGAAAGAACATAGCAGCTATCAGCAATAAAGAGCAGAAATTCTCTTCATAATTAGGTATTCTAGAAAAAGAATCCATAACAAATGGAGTACAGGCAATAAACAAAGAAAAAGGCAAGAAAAGTCTTTCTGAATTGAAAAATGTCTTAAAAACACTGGATTTCAAAGAAAAAGAAACAAATTCTACAGGCATCCTGAACAGAGAAGAAAGAAATTGGTTGCTGACAAATGAGGAAAAATCATTGTCAATGCTAAAAGCCAGAAAACAATGTAGTGATCCACATAGAACTTCCTGGAGAATGTTGTGGTTCTTATGTGAAGAGAATAGGAAGACACTGTCTGATATGTTTGGTGTCTGGATAAATGTTTTGAAAAATATACACTTACATAACAGTGCTTAACAACTTAGTCATGAATTGTTCAGGCTATCAAGACATGAATTAAATTACAGTGAGCATGAGCATTGACTATATTAAACATATAGAGATAATTTAAGTAATAGTGATAGATGTGGTTACACAGAAGGCAAAAGGTTGTTTGTAAAGAAATTATACATATTATATAAATTTAAAAGAGAATATTATCTGAATTCAAAATTTTTATTCAATAAAATTTTATTCAAACAAAGGAAGGTAGAAAGGAAAGACTACAGGGCAAGAGAAAATGCCAGTGCTAATCTCCACGTTTCCAATAGATTAGAGTAAAAATGACAGTCTGTATATTTGATAACTAAACATGGATTTTAAAGTTTTAAATGCAATTTACCAGAATTCCAAATATTTGCAGAAGATTAAAATAAAGTGTGGCTTATAAAGAAAATTAGAATGGAAAGAGAATATTAAAAAGCACACACACAGAATGCATAAAATGGCTTAAGAAGACCAAGCATAACAAGCATGAGAATAAATGTAAATGGTTTAAATTTTCCATTAAAAAAGGTTAAACATTCTCTAATTTGATCATAAAATAAACGCAATGATTTGCTATGCTCCTAGATATCCCTAAACAAAAATTACATAAAAAACAATAAAATTAGAAGGCAAAAACATATTAGAAAAACAGAAAAGAAAAAGAAAGCAGCGTGGTCATAGTAATCATTAATTGAGTCATTTAGAATCATTTTATGTTGCTGGAAGTTTTGAAATAGATCAGTGGTTCTCTAAGTGTACATCAGAATCACCTGGAGGCCTCTTAACAGATTAGTCGCCCCCCACCTCCCCCACAGAGTTTCCGACTCCTTAAGTCTGGGGAGGGGCCTGAGAATTTGGATTTCTAACAGATTCCTAGGTGAGACTAATACTGCTGGTCCAAGGACTACACGGTGAGAAACACTGATTGAGAATGAAGATTTGATGGTAATGAAACTTTATGTACTAAGAAATAGCATCGAAAGAAATATAGCAAAAAAAATTGGAAGTATAAGATGAGAATAACAAATTTCAACACATTATTTATATTAAACAGAAGTAATTTAATAATACAATTAAATATTTTAGTTAATATCATTATGGTAATACTATGCAAATAGAAATATATCCTTTCAACTGTCCATGGGATATTTGGATTTAATCACAGATTAGTATACCTTTATAAATACCCATTTATAAAGATCAAGATAGAAAAATACACGATTAAAATTTTTGGTACATATATATTAGACATAGGAGCTGGAAAATAAATGAAATACTAATTTTCAAAAAGTACAAATAAAGAATTATAAGTAAATAACTTTAAAAATAGAAAACAGTAGAATTTATAAATAATTATTAGAACTAGTTCTTAGCCAGGCTAATGCCTATAGTCTAAGCATTTGGTAGGCCAAAGCAGGAGGATTGCTTGAGCTCAGGAGTTCCAGACTAGCTTGGGCAATGTAGCAAGACCTGTCTCTAGTAAAAATAAAAAATAAAAAGTAAAAAAAATTAGCCAAGTTTGGTGGTACATGCCTGTAGTCCTAGCTACTCAGGAGGCTGAGATGGGAGCCCAGGAAATTGAGGCTGCAGCAGTGAGCTGTGATTGAGTCATTTCACTCCAGCCTGGGTGACAGAGGCCCTGTCTCAAAAAAAAAAAAAGAACCGTTTCTTAAAAAACAAAGTTCTGGAAATTTTAATCAAGTTAAAAGTGGAGAAAAATGTATGTAAAAGTATAGCTCAGATCAGTAATATAATGATAAATATGAAGAATATTAAAAATTTAAGTTAGTAATATGGACAATTGCAATAGTGAATTAGAGATTCCCCAAGAAATGGATGGGTCTCTTGAAGAAAAAAAATTAAATCTCAAAAAGAACTCCCCCACCACACTCTAGGCTGGAGATGATTATGTTCTTCCCCAATTGACAAGGATTGAAACATTTCCATATCATTTGCATTGGTTCTAGAAGGTGGAACCTGGTGAGTTTAAAGCCAGTTCAAAAGTAGTGTAATTGCCAGGCGCAGTGGCTCACGCTTGTAATCCCAGCACTTTGGGAGGCTGAGGTGGGTGGATCACTTGAGATTGGGAGTTCGAGACCAGCCTGGCCTACATGGTGAAACCCCATCTTTACTAAAAATACAGAAATTGGCTGGGCGTGCTGGCCCACGCCTGTAATCCCGGCTACTGGGGAGGCTGAGGCAGGATAATCACTTGAACCCAGGGGGTGGAGGTTGCAGTGAGCTGAGATCACACCATTGCACTCCAGCCTGGGTGACAAGAGTGAGACTCCATCTCAAAAAAAGAAAGAAAGAAAGGTAGCATGATTTAAATATTCTCAATGGGGATGGATGAAAAGGAAATCTATAGACCAATCTTGTTAATTTTAAATGTTAAAAAAATAAAAAGTGAACAAAGATGACACAACAGAACCAAATAGTTTATTCCACAAAGGAAAAGATTACTTTTAGGAATTTATTACAATAAGACATCATAGCCATAGAGTCACAGTAAGACCCTTAAAAATGACTTTATTACCGCCTTAATAAATGCTGAAAAAAGTGATAAAACATAAAATACATAAATATTATACTCATTTTACTAGAAAACTTAGCATTATCAAGAGTATCTTGCCTTTGACAAAAATGTAGTTGGTGATGATCAATTATGGTGATCTAGTTTCCATTAATTTTATAAAATTAGGGGAAGCATTTACAATTCCCCAAACAGAGAATTCAATTGGGTCAGTTTGCTCCTGCTTGTATGGAATGCACCTCTTAAGTAGTGTGTGTATCAAGCTATCTTAAACGTTCCCTGTCTCCTTCATACCTTCACTTCCCTGGTGCCATCATCTGTGGCTCCAGTGGTAAGGTTGTTTACACATTACACACATGGCTCCAGCCACGGCGAATATGTGGGAAAGACCTACTTGGGATTTCTTTTTTCTGGAAGAAAGTGAACTAGAAGGCATTTCTTGGACTTCCTTTGCGTCTTTGTGTACAGTTCATGGGTGTCACTTTCTGAGCCATACAGCATCTGTGATAGAGAAGACTCAGGAGCAAAAGTTTGGAATGAAAGATAAGGTAGTATGAACACACTTCTCCACTGCAGGAATCCTTAAAAATATTGCTAATGGCCTTTTGGTCTGGGAAGCAGCGGAGCTGAGCCATCAGCGCCCTCCCTGTGCTCTCCTTGCCCACTCTCTGGCTCTCCACCCTCTGGGCTGCCATGACAGATCAGGCCACCTCCTTTGCTGAGGACTTCCTGGCTGGATGCCTCACTGCAGCCATCTCCATGATGCCGTGGCCCCCAGCGAGCAGGTCAAGCTGCTGCTGCAGGTGCAACGTGCCAGTGAGCAGATCATGCCTGACAGGTGGGTCAATGGCATCATGGACTGCATGGTCCGTATACCAAAGGAGCAGGGTGTGCTGTTCTTCTCGGTGGGCAACCTGGCCAATGCCATTCGCTACTTTCCCACATAAGCCCTCAACTTTGCCTTTAGGGATAAGTACAAGCAGGTCTTCCGGGGGCGGGGGTGTGTGGACAAGCACATGCAGTTCTGAAGGTATTTTTCAGGAACCTGGACTCTGGAGGGGTAGCCCAGGCCTCCTTTCACTGCCTTATCTACCCCTGCATTTTTCCAGAACCCACCTGGCATCCAGGAAATTGGGCACAAAGTGGGAGCTCGAAGGCCTGGGAGATTTTTTGGGGGAGATCACCAAGTCTGATGGGATCTGGCCTCTATCAAACTTTAGTGTCTTAGGCTGGGCACCATCATCTACCTGGTGGCCTCCCTCAGTATGTACAATACAGCCAAAGGTGCACTCCCTGACCTCAAGAACACTTGTATCATGGTGAACTGAATGATTGCCCAGACGTGATGGCCATGACCTGGTGTGGTGTGCTAACCATTCAACACTGTGTGGAGGTGGATGATGATGCAGTCCTGGCACAAAGGAGCTGACGTCAGGTACATGGGGATCCTAGATTATTGGATGAAGATCTTCAAAGATGAAGAGAGCAAAGCCTTCTTCAAGGGCGCATGATCTAACATCCTCAGAGGCATGGAGTGAGTCTTCATACTGGTTCTAACGATGAAAGTCATCTAAGTGCATCTATCTCCTTGAAAGCATGGGAGCCAAGATAACCTTGAACAGTAAATAAGAAAACACTGTTAGGGACCATTAACCTTCAAGAAATTCCAATTACCTTTGTCCTGGCCAGATTATCTCTGTAGAAGGATGGAGAAGGCTCTAGAAAAGGAGTTCATTGTGATCACCCATTGGCACTGGATTCTATATGATATGGCTTGGCTCTATGTCCCCACTCAAATCTCATGTTGAACTGTGATCCCCAGTGTTGGAGGTGGGGCCTGGTGGGAGGGAACTGGAACATGGAAAGGATTTTCCCCTTGATATTTTCTTGATAGTGAGTGAGTTCTCACAAGAGCTAGTTGTTTAAAAGTATGTAGCACTCCCACCCCCTTAGCTCTCTCTCTCTTGCTCCCCAAAGCAAGACATGCTGGCTTCCCCTTCACCTTCCGCCATGGTTGTAAGTTTCCTGAGGCCCCCCAGCCATGCTTCCTGTACAGCCTGTGGAACCATGAGCCAATTAAACCTCTTTTCTTTATAAATTACTCAGTCTCAGGTAGTTCTTTATAGCAATGTATTGATTACTGAGGGAGTGGTGGGGGGAAGGGAATCATGATGTCATTGCTGGCCCACAGGTGAGGCAGCTCCACTATTCAGACCTGGAATCTAGATGCTTATAGGACCTGAGTTGTGTTCAAGTATTTATTTAAAACAAAAGAATCATGTCTCCGATTTGCGCTTAACCATTAGCTCCTCTTTTGAACAGCCAAATATTTGTAATTATGTTCTATGTTGGACATTCTGCTGCAAAACAATGAAAACAGGACACTGAGGAAAAAATGTTGGTGATGGCACTGAACTTTCTACAGCTATGTGGGTTGCAGTTTTAAGTTATTTCCCTTGGCAATTAAATGACACAGTGACTTAAAAAGTGCTGGGACAGCTGGATATGCAAATGCAAAAGAATGAGGTTGAACCCCTACTACATACAATATACAAAAATTAACTCTAAAATAGGTTAACGACCTAAATGTGAGAGTTAAGACTATACAAATTTTAAAGAAAACATAGGTGTAAATCTTCACAGTCTTGGATTTGGCAATGAGTTTTAAAATATGGCACCCATAGCACAAGCATCAGAAGAAAAAATCAGATGAGTTTCATCAAAATGAAAAACCTTTGTGCCTCAAAGTTTTCAAAGGACACCATCAAGAAAATGAAAAGATAATCAATTGAATGGAAGAAAAATGTTTGCAAATCATATTTCTGTCATTTGTATTTAGAACATATAAAGAACTGTTACAACTCAATAATACAAAGTGAAATACAATTAAAAATGGATAAAGGATTTCTCCAAAGAAGATATACAAGTGGCCAACAAGCCATGAAAAGAAGCTCAACATCATTAGTCATTTAGTCATTAGGGAAATGCAAATCAAAACCACAGTGAGACACTATACCTACCTACTAGAATGGCTATAATTAAAAATACAGATAATAACAAGTATTAGAAAGAATATGAAGAAATTGGAACACTCACACACTACTTGTGGAAACGTAAAATGGTGTAGCTGCTTTGGAAAAGTCCTTGAATTCTTCAAAAATTTAAATGTAGAGTTTCTATATGATCAAATAATTCTGCCCTTAAGTATATACCCAAGAGAAATGGAAATATATGTATGAATAAAACACAAAAACCTTGTAGATGCATGTTTATAACAGATTATTCATAAGAGCCAAAAGGTGAAAACAACTCAAGTGTCCACTAACTGATGAATAAAAAACAAAATGTGGTATATCTATGCAATATAATATTATTTGTTCATAAAAAGGAATGAAGCACTGATGTACATGTATTAGTCTGTTCTCACAATGCTATAAAGATACCTGGGACTGAGTGATTTATGAAGAAAAGAGGTTTAATTGACTCACAGTTCCACAGGGATGGGTGAGCCTCAGGAAACTTACAGTCATGGTGGAAGGGGAAGGGGAAGTAAGGCACGTCTTACATGGTGGCAGGAGAGCGAGAGAGCACAGGGGAAACTGCCACTTCTAAACCATCAGGTCTCATAAGAACTCACCATCACAAGAACAGCATGGGGAAAACTGCCCCCATGATCCAATCACCTCCCACCAGATCCCTCCCTCTACATGTGGGGATTACAATTTGAGATGAGATTTGTGTGGAGACACAGAGCCAAACCGTATCATACACCACGGGTATGAACCTCAAAAATATTATGCTAGATAAAAGAAGCTATTTACAAAAGACCACATAATTCCATTTATATAAACTGTCAGAGTAGGCAAGTACACAGAGACAGAAAGGATATTAGTGGTTATCTAAGGCTGAAAGGAGATGAGGTGTTTCTATGCTAAAGGATATGGGGTTTCCAAAAACTGCATGTCCTCACTTATAAGTAGGAGCTAAAGGATGAGAACACATGGACACACAGATGGGAACAAAACACATTGGAGCCTATCAGAAGGTAGAGGGTGAGAGGAGGGAAAGGATCAGGAAAAATAACTAATGCGTACTAGGTGAAATACCTGGGTAATGAAATAATCTGTACAGCAAACTCCCTTAACACAAATTTACGTGTATAACAAACTTGCACATATACTCCTGAACTTAAAAGTAAAAAAAAAAGGATATGGAGTTTCTCTTGGAGTGATGAAAATATTCTAAAACTGATTGTGAGAATGGTTGGTTGGATGTCTCTGTACGTATACTAACATCTATTATATTGTACACTTTAATGGGTGAATTGTACATGAGTTATATCTCAATAAAGCTGTTAATTAAAAAAGCTAGAATATTGTAGACATGAGGGTCATATGTACATTGGATCTCTTCACTATATCTTCCATGTCTCTCCTCTTTTCTTATGTTTAACAAAATACGTTTATCTTTCTGCTTAGAGTTTTGTGTTTCTCATTTATCTTCCACTTTGGTAATCTGATATTCTGTAGTATTTACCTGCTTTCATAACAACTTTAATTCCACAGTTTTGTTTTCATCTTTACCCAATCTTTCCTGATGTCAGATTGTGACTTCTTCATGACTTTGATTTAGTTTCATAGATGCAACATGTTCTTGAATCTTGCTGAGAATAAGACTCATGAATGTTTCACGTTTTGTTCTGCTTCTTGGAGGAAATCTATTTCATAAGAGCTTTTTTTTTTTTTTTTAAAAAAATGGTTCTTCTGACCTTCAGTGCTATATATTTATGTCATAGATATGGTGATTTTACTGTTTTCTTACTTGGGGCATCTCACCTCCATGGGACCACTTTGACTGTCCTCCAGTGGACCAGCAATTAGCACCAATCAGCTGTCTGCTAAATGCTGTATATGCCCCGGGTAATGCCAATCTTAGTGGTCTTCAGCAGGGTCAGTCTACAAATTGCTAACGGAGTGTTAAGTAAAGTTTATTTGTCATGTTTCCTGAAAATTTGAATGTGGGGACATCAAATATCTGCTATAAGTTATCATCTTAGCCAGTCCCTTTCTGGTCAAATTCATTTGCCAAAAAGTTTAATGTAGAATTGCCTATACATAGATTAGGATTATTGAGACTCATGGACATATTGGCAGGAACTCAAATAATTGGAAAAGCATTTGGAAAACTTCAGCTTTGAAACAAGAATGACTTATCATGTGATAATAATTGCAGGAAGAGGCAATAAAGGAGGCTTTTGTCAGAAATAGTGTTAGCTAGGTCAGTGGATCTAAAATTTGATTACTACCATACATAAAAATGAATTCCAGATGGACTCAAGAGTTTAAAGAATGTACAGTCAGAAAACAGATTAAAGTAAAAGAGAGTTGTTATTTTTTCCCCTCTAGCAGAATACCTTACCAAGTATTGAAGTCATAGAAAAATAATTATAAGAGAAAGGGTTTCGAGTTTGGATCCATAAAATGAAAAACTGTTCAAAAACAAAAATTACTGAAATTTAAAAGACAAACATACCTTGGATGCATTTGTAGTGAAAATACAAAGTCACGGTGATAGTATTTCATTTCTGCATGGAACCTCAGGAATTACTTTGGTCAAATTCCTCCCTGGGGGCTTGTGGCTAAATTGCTGTGAGAAGGCCATCAAGTATACTGATTAAGAACATGGCCTTTGGAGTTTCAAGGCTTGGGTTTGAGTTTCAGCTTTCCTGCCTATTTGCTGTGTTACCTTGGGGAACCCATTCTCTTCTGAGCCTCAATTTCTTCATCTGTCACTTGAAGGATGATCATAATCTCTATCTCACCAAGTTATAGTGAAAACAAGATGAGATAAAGGATTTAAAGTACCTAACAATGTCTGACACATAGAAGGAGCTCAATATATGGTACTGCTTTTATTTATAATTGCCATCATCATCCTTACCATCAATCATCACTGTTATCATCAAGATCATTATCATCATCATCATCATCATCATCACGATCATCACTACCTGTATTTGAATCCTGAATCAGGGTTCCTGAGTGTCAGAAGCTTTTTAGAATCTTCAAGGTGGCTTGTAAGAAGTCAGCCTTACAGGTGGATAAGGGTGGAAATAAGGCCAGACTGGGCAAGATCCCAGCTGTTGCTTTACTCTGGTTTCCTCTCTTCCCTCTGCTGGTTTCCTGGCTTGGCACTTCTCTCCCTGAATTTAGACATTCCATCTCCTGGCCAGTCCTGGACTGTTCCAGGACACTGTGTGACACTGGGAAGGTTATAAAACTTTTCCGAGCCATAGTTTTCTCACTCAGAATTTGGGAATAATAATTTCTACATCCTTGCAGCTGTGGTGAGGATTTTAAAAGTGCATGGTTATGAAATTTAGCATAGTAGCAGGCATATTGCAGGTCTTCCAAAACTTTTAATTAATTTTGAGAGAAGGTGACTTGCTCAATGTCACATATCTTATTGAACCAAGGAATGCCCTTGGGCACGCAGTATCTAACTATTGTTAGATTTATGGCCTGGTCTCATGTTAAATATGGAAAGGCAGGCTGTTGCTTGGATATGCAATGCTTGACCCAGTTCCCTCTGAGCTTCATATTCATCCACTTTGGAAATTCCTAGATTGGCTTTTCCTCACCAAGTAGTAATAGCCTTTTAGCTTTCTGTGATAGCTTTCTTTTCTTTTATTTAATTTTTAAATTACTTATGACCACTTTAAAAATACATAATTTAAATATCCAAATCTGACACCCTTCCCCCATGTAGCAGTTGGCAAACACACTAAAAATATGCTAAAACTTAATTTTATGTGTATACTTTTTTTTTTTACCCCCAAAGAAATAATAAAAAATTATACTTGCAAAACATGTAATGTGGGTCTTGAATCAAGTAATCAAATTACTTCTGCCAGATGCCTCTGACAGCACCCAAGAGGGTCTGGACTCCTAGGGTTACTTTCCCTGTGTGCACCCATCTGCACGTCTGCACTCTGTGAGTGCGCAGGGTATAAGCTGTTTGTGGCCCACCCTTCAGTGCACAATTCCTGGTGTTAAAAGGCAATACTAAGGACATTTTTTTTTGTTTGTTTCAAACAGCATATTTTTGCCTCAACAGTCTGATGCTGAAGCAGACCTCCTCTGGAAAAGCAAGTCTGTTTCTTGTGCAATTCCTCCCCACTGCACCCCTCCCTCTCCAACCCTAGCCATATGCTTTTCCTATCTAACTCCCATCTCTTGGATGCCATACGGTTTGGCAGAATCTTGGCATAGGGCTCAGAGATCTGAAATTGTGTGGGGTGTGGTGTCTGACCACTCTCCCTTTGTCTGTCCGGCTTGACTTACTGCAGTAATATGGCTATGCATGGTAATATGGGCCTGATTTCCCCCTCAGGTAGTTGGAATCAATTGCATCTCATTGATATCGATATGCTCACCCTGATTTAAACATTGCCTTTTAATTTAGAGAATTTTATTGGGAAGGTGTTCTTAGCATATGTTCCCAAATGACATTATTCTTCTGTAGCTGTGATTCATTGGGAACAGATTCAGCAGGAGCTGGATCATATGCCCCTTTGGATGTGGTTTCTCTACCTACAAGTTGTAGTGCCACACTGCCTGGCAGCACTGATGAATGGCTGCTCATGACTTATTTAATACAGAAGATATACTTGCATTGTTATGGCCTCTATGCTGCAAACACTCCAAGGTCATTTGTGGAAAACTGCAGAAAGGGCACAATATCCACTGCCATCTTGTTTCCCTGACCTCTGCCTTCCCCAGCAACTTCTCACTAGGTTCCCTGGCACCTTCCTCCCCTAACCTACCTGCTAAAGCCTGTTCATTGCTAACCAAACTTTGGACCTATGCGCTGCCAGGAGCTAGCCCAAGGCACCTATGTAGCTCTTTATCCATCCATTCATTCATTAATCCATCCATTGGTTCACTCACTCATGAAACGTTTACTGAATCCTTGCTCCCAGATAAGTTCTCCTCTAGGCCCTGTGAAGGAGATAGGAAAGTAAGGGACAATTACTTGACGGTGAGATAAGAATCAAAGAAGAGATTTTAACTCAGCTGGGACTAAGCAGAGAGGGGGTCATAGGGGAACAGTTCCTGGGAAGCAAACCCATGGAACTGAGTCTCCTTGCTTAACCAGCCCTTCTGCCTCCTTTCACACCACAGGACCTGTTCCTGCCTTGTACTTTACTAGTTACCTTCCTAATTCTTCATTCTTATCTTTGGGTGGATGTCTCTTCCTGAACTTCAGTGAATTTGGTGGAACCCAGGTATTCTATTTAACTCCCTTTGTCCCTCTCCTGCTTGATGGAATGTACTCAGTCCCTGTCCATTGCCAGCGACCTTCCAGAGCCAGATATACCACTTATTGGCTCCTGAGCTCTTTGGCCTCTGAGTCTTGGACCTTACTGCTGGATCATCCTCCCAAATAGTCAGAATACCCAGTATAGGTATGTGGAGAACCAGACTTTCGGATCTGGGCTGGGGGCCACATACTTGTCCGGAACCAGGTTAGCATCCCCAGACCCTTCTCTCTGTTCCCACTTCTGGTTGTTTTTCTCCTCCTAGCTCAGAGTTCACATTTAACAATTGCCCCCATACAACAATTGGCCCCATCCTGCACATCCTGCACCAAGATTCTAGCATGCCTTACATCTGAGCACATCTGAACTGTAAGTATAACTTACCTATATGTTGAATGAACTTGGTAGAATACAATCCAAGAATAACTTTATTGACACCCCCACCACCTCTGCTTTTCAAACCAGTTCTGTTGGGAACCCCTTTTCTATTCCTAGAAAGCATTTCAAACAAAGATAGAAGATTTTGTTTTGTAATAGCAGGCATTAGAATAGTCTCATTTTTTGAGTATTGAAAAGCTCAATATGATTTAAATTAAAACTTCACTCTTTTACAAAATTCTGTTTGTCCTCTACTGCCCAGCTCAGGACAGACCCAGACTCAGCTTCCTGCCTTGGAGAAGGGAGACGTGGTCTGTTTTTGACTCTGTCTCCTGGCGTTTGCTCCCTCCTCTCCACTCACTTACTGCTTCTAGATAAGCGAGGAGGAAGAGCGAGAAGGAGATCTTATTTGACAACTGCTGGCATAATGGGGCCTGATGCTTTGTGTGTGGTGGAGGCCCACATGCTCAAGGAGATTCTACGAGTCCTTCAAGCCACATTCCCGGTCCTCCCAGAGATCTCTGATACTGCACAGCTCTCCCAAGTTGTTGATGCATTCTTTAGCTGGCTGTCATCATCTGCCTCTACCTCCCTGAGCTCTTGCTCAGAGGAAACATCTCCAGACTTCCTGCTGAAATCTCTTCAGTCTGTGGGCAATCTTCCTTTGCAGGGGTTTTTTCAAGATGGCTACAGCTTAGCAACTTTTGGTGAAGTCACCTTAACCCATAGGGAAACCTACAACCCTGCCTTTCCTTCTGAGGAAGTGGAGCTTGCTTGCACTGTGGCTGTCCTTCTCCACTCTGCAGTCATAGGCAGCTCCCTGGGGGTTGTGGTGAGGCAAAGTACATACCCTATGACCCCGCCATGGAGAGCAAAAGAGGATGCCACACACTTCCTGCCAGGCAGACAACAAAGAAACTCTTACTTTGACTCTTAAAGCTTGTTTAGGATGAACTAAGAGATCCAGGTCTCATTTGTGGCCACCTTTCAGCTTTGAGCTTTAGCCAAAATTCTAAGATATCAACACAATCGCCATTTAGCAATGACACAGTGTGAGGTGTTTTATTAGGAAAATGTACCAGACAGGAATAGTCTAGCCTTGGAGAAACTTGTACTGTACCGATTCATGAGCTGAGATGCCCTTACTGCTCAGCAAAGCTCACACAGCCATGGCTAACGCTGTAATGGGCCCTGTTTTTCCCTTGAATGGTATGAGTCTCTTCCAGCACATTTTTAGCCATTGGATCTGTAGGAAAACCAGTGAAGAGCAGGAAATGAATGGAAAGGTTGTTAGGTGGACTCAAGTCATACCTGCTGTGCACTGTGGGCCATAAGCATGCAATAAAGAGGAAAAAGACATATTGATAAAAGCTGGTCATGGTGACAGGAAACATGTGTGCCATCAGTAAACAAGACATCAATGAGTATGACTCACTCCTTCTCCACCTGAGCCTCAGCCTGTGATGGTAGTGAATATGTATATATATACATGCAAGAATGAAGGAGAGAGTTAGTTCATTAAGAGTATTAAAGTGTGTAAAAGAGTGGATTAAAAAGTTGTGAGTGTTAAGGTGTTATTTCAAGAAAGAGAAATCTCACTGGAAGAGAATTTGAGTCTGTGAAGTATGCATGTGTGTGTGAGAGGTAAGTGAGGAAAAGGTGGAGAGAAAGAGAAAGTGAAAAAAAAGAAAGAGGGATAAAAAAGAAAGAAAGAGAGATTTAATAGAAAAAAGAGAGAGAAAGAAAAGGAGAAGAGAAAGAGAAAGAGGAAAAAATGAAAGGGAGAAAGAATAAGAGAGAGAAAGAGAAAGGAAAAAGAGAGAAAGAGAAAGGAAAAAGAGAGAAAGAGAAAGGGAGAGGGAAAGGGAAAGTGAAAGAGAAAGGAAAAGAGAAAGAAGGGAATGAAAAAGAGGGAAAGAGAACGAGAGAAAGGCAAAGAGAAAGGAAAAGAAGGAGAGAGAGAAAGGTAGAAAGAGAAAAGGAAAGATGCAAAGAGAAAACGGGAAAGAGAAAGAGAAAGAAAGGGAAAGAGAAAGAAAAAAGAGGGAGGGAAAGGGAAAGAGAAAGGCACAGAAAAAGGAAAATAAAGAGAAAAGAAAAGACACAAAGAGAAAAAGAAAGGAAAAGAGAGGGAAATAGAAAAAGAGAAAAAGAAAGGGAAAGAGAAAGAAAGAGGAAAAACAAAGAGAAAGAAAGGAAAAGAGAGAGAAAGGAAAAGAAAGAGAAAGGGCTAGAGAAAGATGTAGAAAGAGAAAGGGAGAGAAGGAGAAAGTGGAAAGGAGAAAGGAAAGAGAAAGTGAAAGAGAGGAACAAAGAGAGTTTATTCAACATAGATTATAGTCACATTCTCAAGGGGAAAAATATAATGTCCTGTGCAAATGAAAGAAAATTCAAAAAATAAGTAGTCACAGTTTCTCCAGATGAGAAGGAACCAGTGGAATAATTCTGGAAGTATGAAAAAACAGTATGTTCTGACAGTAACCAAAATGAAGTTTTTGAAGTGCAGATAAAGAATTCAAAAATATTTATTTTAAAGATTAATGAGATCCAACAGAAGTCTGAAAACCGATCAAAGAAATCAGAAAATTAATTTAGAATGTGAACAAAAAATTTATCAGAGATAGTTATTAAGAAAACAACTTCTACAAAAGAAAAATTTATGAAAGTAATTACAAAATGCAGTTGAAAGCTCCAACAACAGACTAGACCAAGCAGAAGAAAGAATCTGAAAGCTTGAAGACGTGTATTTCAAATTAATCCAGTCAGACAAAAAGAAAAAAGAATTTAAGAAAAATGAACAAAGGCTTTGAGAAGCCCGTGACTATGTAAACTGTTTGAACCTATGAATCTTAGGTATTTCTGAGGGAGAAAAAAAAGCAAAAAGTTTAGAAAACGTATCTGAGGAAATAGCTGAGGAAAACTTCCCTACTCTAGCAGGAGACCTAGACATCTAGATATAAGAGACTCAATGAATTGTAGGAAAATGCACTGCAAGAAGGACCTTGCCACAATATATAGTCATCAGACTATATATCAACATGAAAGCAAAAAAAAAAAAATCCTAAAATCAGCAAGACGAAAGTGTCTAGTCAGTCACCTATTAAGGAAGTCCCATCAGACTAACAGTGGACTTCTCAGCAGAAACCCTATAAACCAGAAGAGATTAAGGTTCTATTTTCGAAGTAGTTAAAAAAAATTTGTCAGCCCCAAATTTGGGATAAAAAGCATTTTTAAACAAATGAAAATGGAGATACAACAACAAAAACTTCTGGAATACAGCAAAAACAGCACTAAGAGGGAAGTTCATGGCAAGAAATCCTACATCAAAAAATAGAAACATAAAAAATTAACAACCTAATGATACAACTTAAGGATCTAGAAAAACAAGAACAAACCAAACCCAAAGCTACAAGAATAAGTAACAAAGAGTAGAGCAGACTAAATGGAATTAAGACCAAAAAGACAAACAAACAAAAATACAAAGGATCAATAAAACAAAAAGTTTTTTGAAAGATAAACAAAATTGATAGACCACTAGCTAGCTAAACATAGAAAAGAGAAGATTCAAATAAACACAATCAGAAATAAAAAATGAGACATTATAACTGATACCACAGAAATACAAAAGATAACCAGAGATTACTATGAATAATTCTCTGCTCACAAACTAGAAAATCCAGAGGAAATAGATAAATTCCCAGAAACATACAACCCCCCAAGATTGAACCAGGAAGAAATAGAAATCCTGAATAGACCAATAATAAGAAGTGAGATTGAGTCTGTAATAAAAGATCTTCCAATAAAAAAAAATAAGTAAAAAGCCCAGGAGCAAATGGATTCACAGCTTAATTCTACCAAACATACAAAGAAGAACTGGTACCAATCCTATTCTAAAACATTGAAGAGGAGAGAATCTTCCCTAATTTGTCCTACAAAGTCAGTATCACCCTGGTACCAAAGCCAGACAAGGACACAACAACAACACAACTACAGGTCAATATCCCAGACTAACATAGATGCAAAAATCCTCTACAAAATATTACCTGAACAAATTCAACAGCACATGAAAAAGATAATACACCATGGGCAAGTAAGTTTTATTCCAGGGATACAAGGATGGTTCAACATACACAAATCAATAAATGTGATCACATAAATAGAATTAAAAACCATATGATTATCTCAAAAGATGGAGAAAAAGCATGTGATAAAATTCAGCATCTCCTCATGATAAAAACTCTCAATAAATCAGGCATAGGAGTAACATACTTCACAATAATAAAAGGCATATAGGACAAACCCACAGTAAACATAGTACTGAATGGGGGAAAAGTTGAAAACATTCCCTGTGAGAACTGGAACAAGGTGAGGATGCCAACTTTCACCACTCCTACTCAGCATAGTACTGGAAGTCCAAGCCAGAACAATTGGGCAAAAGAAAGAAATAAAAGGTATTCAAACTGGAAAAGAGGAAGTCAAATTATCTCTGTTTGCTGATGATATATGACCTTATACCTAGAAAACCCTAAAGACTCTGCCAAAAGACTCCTAGATTTGATAAATGAATTCAGTAAAATTTCAGGATACAAAATTCGTGTACAAAAACCATTAGCATTTCTATACACCAATAACAATCAAGCTGAGAACCAAATGAAGAACTCAATCTCATTTATAATAGCCACAAAAACAACAAAATACTTAGGAATATATTTTACTGAGGAGGTGAAAGATCTCTACAAGGAAAACTACAAAACATGGATAAAAGTATTTATAGATGACATACAAAAAAATGGAAAAAACGTACCATGCTCATGGATCAGAAGAATCAATATTGTTAAAATAAACACATTGTCCAAAGCTATCTACAGATTCAATGATTTCTCTATAAAAATACCAACTTCACTTTTCACAGATTTAGAAAAAATAATCCTAAAATTAATATGTAACAAAAAAGATGCCAAATAGCCACATCAAGCCTAAGCAAAATGAATGAAGTGGGAGGCATTACATTACTTAACTTCAAATTACACTACAAGGCTATAGCAACCAAAATAGTGTGGTACTGGTACAAAAATAGACAAATAGATCAATGAAACAGGTTGGAGAACACAAATAAAGCTACATACCTACAGCCAACTGATCTTTGACAAAGTTGACAAAAACATACGCTGGGGAAAGGATACCCTATTCAATTAATGGTGCTGGGAAAATTGGATAGCCATATGCCCAAGAGTGAAACTGGACTCCTATTTCTCACCATATACAAACATTAACTCAATATGGATTAAAGAGTTAAATATAAGACCTGAAACTGTAAAAATACTAGAAGAAAACCTAGGAAAATCTCTTCTGGACATTGGCATAGGCAAAGAATTCATGACTAAGACCTCAAAACAAAATGCAACAACAATAAAAATAGACAAATGAGACTTACACTAAAGAGCTCTGCACAGCAAAGAAACAGTCGACAGAGTGAACAACCTACAGAATGGGAGAACATATTTGCAAACTGTGCATCCAACAAAGGACTAATATCTAGAATCTACAGGGAACTCAACCCAACACAACAATAAAAAACAAAAAATAACCCCATTAAAAATGGGCAAAGGACACGAACAGACATTTTAAGACATACAAATTGCCAACAAGCATAAGAAAAAAATGCACACCGCCACTAATCATTAGAGAAATGCAAATTAAAACCATAATTAGATACCTTCTTACACCAGTCAGCTGGCTATTATTAAAAGTAAAAAAATAACAGATGTTGGCGAGGATCTAGAAAAAAAGGCTTATTTACTGTTGGTGGGAATGTAAATTAGTACAACCTCTATGGAAAACAGTATGCAGATTTCTCAAAGAACTAAAAATAAAACTACCATTTGATCTAGAAATTCCACTACTGGGTATCTATCCAAAGGAAAACAAATTATTATGTCAAAAAGATACTTGTACCCATATTTTATTGCAGCACTATTCATAATAGGAAAGAAATAAAATCACCCCAAATGTCCATCAACAAGTGATTGGATTTTAAAATGTTGGACGTGTATACAATGGAACACTACTCAACCATAAAAAAGAATGAAGTCATATCTTTTGCAGCAACATGGGTGGAAGTAGAGGCCATTATCTTAAGTGGAATAATTCAGAAACAGTAAAATACTGCATGTTCTCAATGACATGTGGGAGCTAAATAATGTGTATACATGGACACAGAGGGTGAAATAATATACATTAGAGACTTGAAAGGGGGGAAGTTGGGAGAGAATGAGGGATGAGAAAGTACTTAATGGGTACAATGAGTACTATTCAGGTGATGGCCACACTAAAAGCCCAGACTTCACCTTTATGCGGTATATCCATGTAACAAAACTGCACTTGTTCCCCGTAAATCTATAAAAATAAAAAAAGAGAAAGAGCACTCAGAAGGAGGGAGCTGCAGCAGCTTCAGTAAAGGTGTGCCATTAGAAACACAAGCCCTCATACCCAGAAGTAAGGTAGACATGGCAGAGACCAAGAGCCTGGTTAAGGGGGAGAGGTGATTGATACTTTGGCTGACTGGTGTGGACTTGGATCCTTGCCTTCTTTGACCTTTAATGATTTCCAAGCCACCCTGTGTAGTTAGAATCCAAGTGCTGGGACCTCCTTGGTAACCCCCAGTGCTCCAGTCTCCCATGACCCCAACAAGAAGAACTCAGTGTCACATCTGTTTTCACCCAGCCTCTTAGTCCATCTTCCCAGCTGTGTCTTTGTTCACCCCTCTCCACGTGGCCCAGGTGGAGGAGATTTCAGAGAAGCTTCACAGCTTTTTTTAGTATGCTCTGCCTGCTTTGGAGTCAGAAAGCCTAGGCTTGATCTAAACATTATCATTTCCTCCTGGACAAGTTTGGACAAGTCACTAACCTTCTCCAGGCTCAGTTTCCACTTAGCCCCTATGGTGATTGTACGACTTGAATGAAGTCACTGTTAAGTAATGCACAGATATCAGTTGTTAACAGAACTCTAAGGCAATAGTGTTAAAAATGACATATAATTTCAAGCTAGGGAACATTCAGAAATTATTTTTCATGGCCACATGCATCACATCAGTGTTTTTCAGCCTTTTTCGAGGGTAAGAATTACTTGGAACTCTCAGAAAATACAGATTGCTGGGCTCTTTGTCAGAGAGAGAATTTCTAGGGGAGAAGCCTGATAGTCTGCATATTTAGCAAGCAAGGCTTCCAGCTTCCTATCAGCAGTCAAGTTTGGGAAATCTGCTTCTATGATGCTGTTTAATACTCAGGTGCTGGAAATCTGGTAGAGGAGGTAAGTATGCAGAAGGGATGTTGAAGGTAGGAAAGAAGAGGCTTTCAATAATCTGCTAGAGATGAGCACTGCAGCCTTATATTTAAGTGTTGGGCAGTACAGTTATCGTTATTAGTCCTGGCTGTGAATGAGTCAGGAGCCTTTGCACTGAGGCTGCCCTTCTCTCTGTTGCTCTCATCTTGAAGATTAACAGCCCTATTCTTCAGTGGCTGCACCTGTCTGTGGAAGTCAGAGCACACTAAAAGCGTGAAGGCAAGGAAGGGCACTGAGAAGTGTCCACTCTAGCTGTCACTGGGGCTCTGCGGGCAGGAGTCTGATGAGGGCAAAATGCTTTGGCCAAGGCAGGCTTCGGCTTGACCCAGAGGTGAGTTTGTCCAGCCCTCCCTGTCTCTTGTGGGTACAAAACTTCACTACTGTGGCTGCGTAAATTGACCGTCAAGGGCAGAAAGCACATTGCAGCCTACTCACCTCTTAGGAAACAGGACACCAACTTTGTTTTCTCTAGCAGAGCCTGGCTGGATGGTTACAATTGCATGTGCTCTTCCAGGGAAAACTGGTGGGAAATGATGTTTGTAACATCTAGGCTTGGTAGTTACAATTTTTCTACAATATTACCGGCCCCTTCCTTGTCTGAGCAGCAGGAAGTGAAGGTCTCTGAAACAGTAGAACTACACAATAAAAGGATTTAGATCCCTGATCCCAGGATGAAGAACCTGCCAGGCCCTCATGGGTCCGTGGCAGCCATATGATATACAGCACTGAGATTTTAGATTGTTATCATAGGTGGGACATCCCTGCAGCCCAGCAATTCTGTGATCATAATCTGTGTCCGATTCATTTTTACAACCCCCATAGCTAGAGACAGTGCCTGGAATTGAGTAGATGCAAATGAAAATACTCTAAGTAGGCAAGGGAGGCATGGAGTCATGCTCACTTCGGCTGCTGAAGGAGGGCGATGACCTCCGTCTTTGTATAGCAAAAGGTGCAATGCTAAAACACAAGTTTGGGGCCAGATATACTTGGGTTCAAATTTCTGCTCTGCCTCTGTTAGCCTCAGTCTTGACATGTGTAAAATGGACTTGAAAGCTCCAACTGCTATAATTGTTCTGGGAATTAACAGATGACATTTTTGACATAGTTACAGGGCTATCAGAATGTTCATTTATGTAATACATTGAACTTGGTTCCCACCTGTGGTCATCCCTGAATCCATGCATAGATCTTTTTCTGGTTGGGGGTATGTAAACATAAATGTATTGGACCTTTCTTATACCTGGGGAATAACTTGTTATAAGGATGCAGAGGTTTCTCAGGACCATGGAGGCTAGAGGTCAGTTGGATCTCAGGGGCTACTCTGCCCCTCTGGGCTGCTGCTTCATCTCTCATCCTCCACACTAGCCTGCTCTGATTCTTGGCCCACAGCTTTCACTGTTAGAGGCTCTCATTTTAAGTGACCAGACTGAATTGACTGAAGTCTAAAGCCTTGGACAGGAGGGCTCAGCCCACTTTATTGGAACATAAGCTCTGAGGGGAATTATTCACCACTTCTCTCTCACATATACAAAATCAGTGCTTTTCAAAGTTACCTGATAAGAATCACCTGTGGAGCATATTAAACAATCCAGATTCCCCAGCACTGACTACAGTTTCTGGCACATAGTAGGCTATCAAAAATGAATGAACCACTAGTGAATGGAGACCTGAAGTCTTCTTGCGATGGTTGGGAGTGCATTCTGTACAATTCCCAGCAAAGGATGGGCTGCGTGAACAATCATTATATCTTCATGGCTGGTGTTTTAGATGTTAATAATGACCAGCCACCATTTACTGATCACCTACTCTTTGCCAGGCATCGTACTAAGTGCTCCATTATAGATTGTGAAGCAGGTGCTATTGTTATGATCATTCATTCTCATATTCTCTCTCTCTCTCTTTTTAACACAAAGAAAGCTCAGAGAGGATAGTAACTTCCTTGAATTCCCATAGCTTTGAACCCAGGCAGTCTGACCCTAGCACTGGAGTTACAAACTGCAACACACTTAACCACATCTCAGGCACAATGTGAGTTACTGAAAGTCTTTTACTGGAGCAATAAGGTTGGGCTCTCGAGTTGCAATTTAAAGTAGCACTTTGTTGATAGTCTGAGAGGCTGGAGGCAGGGAAACCAACCAAGCAAACAGGAAGAGATGAACAGGTCTGGATCAGGACTGTGGCCAGGGTGGGTGTGGGCATGGGGGCGCTAGAGGGGAGAACCTGGAGGAGGTACCTCAGACTCCTCACCCCAACAGCCCTGGGTGTCTGTTTCTGATTTATGGTCTTCCCATCTACAGGCACCACATTTAGTTAAATAACCCTGTAGTGACTCTGGAGGGTGCTGTACCCCTTGCAGCTCTTAGGGCTGGCCCCTGGTGAGGAATAATGGTAATATTCTCTCCATGGCTAAGAGTCTTTCTGTGGGGTTGCCCCAATAAGCTCTCCCTCTAGCCCAGCTTTATAAATTTATGAGGTTGATTTGATTTGCTGTTGTTGATCATTTTTCCTTTTTGAACTCTTTTTTTAAGTAAACTTTTTAAGTTGACAGATAATATTTTTAAGTCATGTACTACATAAGTTTTGAACTGTGTGTGTGTGTGTGTGTGTATATATATATGTGTGTAGTGGTGGAATGGTTAAATTTAGCTAATTAACAAATACATTACCTCACATAGTTATCATTTTTGTGGTGAGATAATATAACATCCACTCTCTACATTTTCCAAGAATACAATGTATTATTAACTATAGTCACCTTTTTGTACAATAGGTCTCTTGAAATTTATTCCCAGCCGACTACAATTATGTAACCTTTGACCAACATCTCCCCATCCCCTCCTCCCCCATAACCACTTCAGCCTCTGATAACCACCATTCTATTCGCTTCTTCTATGAGATCAACTTTTTTAGATTCTACATATGAATGAGATCATTTGTTTTCTGTGCCTGTCTTATTTCACGTAATATAATCTCCTTCAGGTTCATCCAAATTGTCTCCAATGACAGGATTTCATTCCTTTTTATGGATGAATAGTATTCCATTGTGTATATATACCACATTTTCTTTATGCATTCATCCATTGATGAACACTTAGGTTGCTTCCATATCTTGGCCATTGTGAATACTTCTGCAATAAACATAGGAGTGCAGATATCTCTTCAACACACTGATTTCACTTTCTTTGGGTATTTACCCAGTAGTGGGATTGCTGGAATATATGGTAGGAACCTCTGTGCTGCTTTTGATAATGACTGTATCTTTCTGAACTCTCTAATGTTATTTCCTTTGATTTCTACTCAAGAGTCTTATTTTTTATTTTTATTTTTTTTTTGAGACAGAGTGTTGCTTTGTCACCCAGGCTGGAGTGCAGTGGCATGATCTCAGCTCACTGCAATCTCCACCTCCCAGGTTCAAGGGATTCGTGTGTCTCAACCTCCTGAATAGCTGGGATTACAGGCATTCACTACCATGCCCAGCTAATTTTTGTATTTTTAGTAGAGATGGGGTTTTGCCATGTTGGCCAGGCTGGTCTCGAACTCCTGACCTCAGGTGATTGCTCGCCTCAGCCTCTCAAAGTGCTGGGATTACAGGCATGAGCTGCTGTACCCAGCCTACTCAAGAGTCTTCATCCTTTTCTATTACTTATATACTTATATATTTCTTCTGTTTGATTCATAGCAATTGCCCTCTTCATTCCATTTTAGTCTGTCCCATCCCAGAATTTCCTTCCCTCCGTACCTTTGTTGAAGCAGCTTTATATGTTGAAAAGAGCCAGAAACCTAGAATCTGAAAAACCGAATGTCCACTGACAATTTGATAATTAGCTTCAGCCTTTATTTTCTTGTCAGTAAAATGGGGGTAGTTTACCTTGGAGAGTTGGTCTGAAGGTTAAGTGGGAAGATGTTTGTAAAAGGGCTCTGTAAACCCTATGGTATTATATAAAATGGTAGGTTTTTGTTTTTTAAAGACAGGGGCACCTCTGTCTCCCAAGCTGGAGTGCAGTGGTGTGATCATTGCTCACTGCAGCCTTGAACTCCTGGGCTCAAACAATCCTCCTGCTTTGGCCTCCCAAAGTGCTGGGATTACACGCGTGAGCCACTGCACCCACCCATAAATGGTCATTGACCTAATTTCATTTTATTGTTCATATTTTCTTCACCTTCTGTAACTCCCTTCTACTCTGCTCTTGCTGATAGCTTCTCTTCAGTTCTGTAGTAATTCTCAATAATAGGAATTACTAAAGTGCAATACACTTCCCTAGATATTAGGTAGGACCTGATTTAAATGATCTGGCCAAAGAGACTCAATGGGCACTTCCTCTTCCCTACACAAAGTGGGATTTTCCTTTCTAAGGTGATTGGAATACTCTTTCTTCAGGTTTCAATTTGTAGCAATACTCTCTTTTAAAAAAGTAGTTATAGCAGTACAGTAGGTCCTTGTATAAGGTTGTTTTATTCAACATCATTTTGTTATAATGATTGAAAATAACCTCGATTTTTGGCTGGGGCCACTGTCTGTGTGGAGCTTTCACGTTCTCTCCATGACTACGTGGGTTCTCCGTGGGTACTCTGGTCTCTTCACACATACTAAAGATGTGCATGTGAGATGAATTGGTGTGTCAGTGTGAGTGTTGGGTGTGTGCATGAGTGTAGGATGGTCTTCCGGCCAGGGCTAGTTCCTGAGCTGGCCACCTGTGATTCTGAGTTGGAGTCAGTGGGTATATAATTACCTTACTAGTTTTTAATAACCTTTCTTAAATGTATGTATAGCTCACATTTATTTCAGTGTTTAACATTAGAAGTGTTCTGAGTTGTTATTTAGAAGTTTGGTGATGTTTTTGTGACCAGCAATATGCCATGAAAACTTAACTCTGGTTTCTATCAATTAGCCTATAATAAAATTGGTTTTATTATACATCATTTTACTTAACGTTGCAATTTCTAAGAACCTATTGACAATGTTAATTGAAGACTTACTGTACTTTGTTTTTAAGAAAGTAAATTGTCAGTCACATTAGGGGATTGTTTAATGACTTGGTAATTGTGTTGGCCAAAAATATTTGAGATCAAAATTAGTAAACTCACTAGGAGGTGAAACATCTTTAAGTTTGCAAGCTGGGATTGAATAGTGTTTTCCAAATTTGCTTGATCTTAAGAATAACAGGGAGCACTTACGAAAATACAGATTTCTTGCTCCCACTTAGAACGAACAAATCTGCCCCTGTGAATGATTCTTATCAGGCAACATTGGAAAGCACTGATTTTGTACATTTGCGAGATATTTTTGGTACCTGTATTAGGATTCCTTCCTTAACCCTAAATAACAGTAGATTTTAAAAGTGAACACATTCAACATATATATTAACAAATCCAGTGTTTGCAATTTCTTTTTGCACATCCACTTGCAGAAAGCAAAAGCAAAGCACTTTCCTCTGTAGGTCAATATAAGACGTTTAGAATATTGGGTTATGAGTTAATTCAGTCTCTATAGTCTTCCTGTTTATTCTTAACCTAGAAAAAGAAAGATGAACTCCTTTGCTTCTTTAATTCCCCAAGAGAATTTGCTCAAAGAAATATTTTCTCATATCTACAAAAGAAAACATGATTATTAGAGGCTGGATTATTATTTCAATAGTTTCTGACATTAAGGGATTCTCAACCTATTCCAGTAAGGCTGATTTTTCAGATGGAAAAACAGGCACTATGCTGGGTGATTTCTCATATATAATCTCACTTAATCTTTACAGCAATTTAGTGAGCTGGTGTTGTAGATGTTAATAATGACTGGCCACTGGTCATTAATTTAGTGGGGCATTATTATCACCATTTTGCAGGTAAGCAAATAAAGGCTCTGAGAGCTTGGAGAATTTGCCTCAACATGTTGCTATTAAATGCTGTGGTTTTCTTAAAAACCTCATTAACAAGAATCACTCTTACACCTGACATGAATTGCTGTTGGCTCTAGATAGTTGACTTTGGGTATGCTTTTTTTCAGAGATTAATGATTAACCTTAGTATGGAGAACAACAGCAAGAATATTGGTAACATGCAGAAACACTTTTGCTGTAATAGAAAGAGAAAGGGGTTTTACAGTCAGGAAAAGCATACTGCTTAGGAGCTATGTGACTTGAACAAATTACTGAACTTTTTTCAAACTCAGTCTCTGAAAAATGAAAACAATAGTGCCCAATTCACTCCTCAGAGAAGATTACGAGAAGTGAATGAAACAAAGAATTTAAAGGGTCTAAGAGTGTCTATCACATGGTTGGTGCTTATAAAGTTTCATTCTGTCTTCCTTTTCCCTTCTGGTCACAACTGGAATAACTGCCTGTCATTTTACATTTTCTCAAGCTTTCTGCTAATGCTTTCCTAGCTGCAGTAGGATTCTGAATAATAATATTTACATATATACATAATAACTGACATTTATTGAGTGTTTTACATGCATTATCTCCTTGAGTTCTCCCCACAACTTTATGAGGAAGATATTGCTATCATTTTTAGTTGACAGAGGGGGCAGCATTGTAAATCCATGAACCCCAAGTAGCATTCTGTGGGAGCACACAGCAGGGGCTTCTAACTGGGTTGGCAGAACCAGCAAGACTGGAGGAAATGAGATCGAAGCTCAGTCCAGAAGGCTGAGCAGGAATCAGCCATTCAACCCTCCTAGTTTAAACCCACAGCGCACTTTGCAAGAGCAAAATGTAAACTTAAGTTAAGCTCCTGAGATGTTAGCATGGTTTATTTCCACAGTGCAAGCACAACATACCCCGTGGTCCAACAGCCACCATCCCTGACATTCTCTGATTCCTTATTCTGCTCTATTGTTTTTCTTAGCACCTAATAATATTTAATATTAAATTACATGTTAATTCACATATTTGCCTATTATCTATTTTCCTCCAATAAACTCCGTCAGGGTGAAGATCCCATGGAGTCTTTGTTTTGCCCACTGCTGTATCCCTTTCATCTAGTATAGTGGTTGGCACACAGCAGGTGCTCAATAAACAATTTTGAATGAATAAATGATCTACACCTGTCATGCATTTAACACATAGCCTAAGAAGTTTCTATTTACATTGAACTAACAAATACTTCTTGTGCATACCTACTATGTGCTGAATAGACCAGGGAATTTCACAGTAAATTATATGTCTACCTCCTCTATGGTAAAATCCTGAAGGACAGAGACTAATCTTTTGTGTTTATGTCCCAGTCCCTGCATATAGCAGACAGCCAGTAATGTTTGTTGAGTAAAGGAATGATTTGCAAGCCTGTGAGGAAGGCATTATTAGCATCTGCAAAGAGGGACATGAACTGAAATGATGTTCCTGAGTTCACACTACCAGTAAGAGACCAGGCTCAACTCTTGCCACTGCATCACACTAAAACATGTGTTCTTGCAAGAAGACAATTATTCTCTTCAGTTTTCATTCCAATGTAGCCTATGGGTTATTATGGACACCCATTAGACTGTAAGTCCTTTGAGGGCAGGGCCATGTCTGGTTCTTTTATCTCAGTATCACTGGTACCTACAAAATGTCTGGCTAATAGTGATAGGAACTTAATACCTGTTTGGAAACAATGAACAAGTTCATTTTAGAATACATTTCCTTGTAAATGTGTCTGTTTCTTTATGACAAACTTTCTTGAGCATTTTACCCTTTAAGATGTACCTGACTGGAAGACGTGTACCTGTTCTAAAGACTGTGCCAGAGTGTGGGGGCTTGTCTGGTTCACTTGAAAAGCTCACTTGAACTTCCTTCCTCCTTTCTTCTCTCTTTTGGGCTTTGCAAGTTCAGCACTCAGGGGATGCCCACATCACAGGTACCTTGCCAGCAATAATGGCACATTGTCTCCAGCTGGGTGATAGGTCTTTAAATTTAGGTTCTTTGGGTATGAGGCTCAGGTTGCCACATCATACTCACCCACAGTGATAACTGAGAGAAAAACTAGCTTGCTTTTCTCTCACTATAGTTTTGTGTCAGGAAACAAAGTGTATGAAACTTGCAAACTCTGGAGTCAGACTGCCTAGTTTCAAATCCCAGCTCCAGCACATACGTGCTGTGTAATCTTGGTTCGGTCACAAAACTTCTCTGTTCCTCAGTGTTTTTATCTGCAAAATGGGCATAATAATTATATCTGCATAATTAGTGTGTGTATCTCACACGGACCTGTGCAAGCACATAGTCAACACTAAATAAATTTTATTATAACTAAACACATTTCTATTATTTATTTAAACAAATTTTGCTAGTGCCCTTTAGGACTCAGGACTCTGTTCAGTGCTGGAGATACAGTAACGAATAGGACACAGTCCCTGCCCTCAAATTGCTTGCAATCTTAAGTGGGGAGAAAGATAGGAAAATGGGTAGTTATTGTATAGTGGATGAATGCTGGGAGAATAGAAGTTGGGGATGTCTTGGAAGCACATGCAGTGGCTTCTAACATGGTTGGTGGAGCCAGGAAAGACTGGAGGAAATGATTCCAGGTGAGTCTGGATGGCCAAACAGGAAACAAACATTCAAAGTGTTGTGGTGTGGAGTAACTCAAGGGCATTCCAGGCAAAGGACTAGTCTGTACAAAGGCTATTTGGAGGCTAAAGGGAATATGTGGCCTTTGGGAGAGTGTACATGGTTCAGTATGGTTGGAATTTGGCTTTCTGTGGAGGATATGGCCTGAGGTGGGGAGTCAGGGCCTGGAGGGGGTCCTAGAGGTTAGTGTTTTCAAAAATTTAATGTGCTGGCAAACCATCTGGAAATTTTGGCAGAATGCAGATTCTGATTGAGTCAGTGGTAAGCTCTCAGATTTTGCATGTCTAACAAGCTTCTAAGGGCTGCTGCTGCTGAATCACTTTGAATAGCAAGGGAGTAAATATTGTGAAGGACTTGATTGTATTCTGCAAAAAAACGAAGGGTTTGAGTTTCTACAGATGAATGCCTCCTCATCCACTAAGATAAAACTTACTGTAGTTTTTAGGTTTCTATGTTAGATTGGCTTATTGGAATGTTTCTGAGAGAATGTCGAGGAGACCTTCTGCATCGTAATCACTGGGGGATGCTGATTAAAACTGCAGTCTCTCCTTGTTTATGGCAGATGACAAGTGCTGACTGGTAAGTTGAAGGGAATGCTGGAGATAGAACAGCAACGTTTTGCAACCATCATAGTAAAGACTGGTTTGGGTCGGACATATCAATAGTTGCTAAATCTAGAGGAATTTTGATGAAGATCAGGACATTTGCTTGATCTTGTGTTGTTACTACATTTTAATAAATGGTATATTAGAAGCAAGGAAAAATATAGTTTCTATACAGTGGAGAGTGTGGACAGTACTTTGACAGTGGTTTTGTTTTGTTTTGTTTTGTTTTGTTTTAAGACAGAGTCTCGCTGCTTCACCAGGCTGGAATGCAGTGGCACGATCTCGGCTCACTACAACCTCCCACCCGGGTTCAAGTGATTCTCCTGCCTCAGCCTCCTGAGTAGCTGGGACTACAGGCACGTGCCACTATGCCCAGCTAATTTTTTGCATTTTTAATAGAGATGGGGTTTCACCATGTTGGCCAGGATGGTCTCAATCTCTTGACCTCATGATCCACCCACCTCAGCCTCCCAAAGTGCTGGGATTACAAGTGTGAGCCACCGCGCCCGGCCAACAGTGTTTATATTTAGCATCATCAATGAGGGGCAGACAGACTGTGCAGGCCTTGAGACATGATACTTTGAGACGGACACACATCATATGGTATCACAGCTGGAAATGCATAATCTGGATCTACTCATGAAAAACATCAGTGTATAATGAAGAATTTGACCTTGTACCTTTAGCTTCTGGGAAGTAACCTGTGTTATATCTGTTGGAGTGTTTTTGTTCAGGATGGGAGCTGGCCACGCCTGCAGTCTTAAGGTAGGGCTGGCCATGCCAGAAAGACCAACCCTGTGAATATGGCAAGGGCTTTGGGTCACATGATATTGGTAGACCTAGAGACTGAGTCCAACCCTGGGGCAATTAATCAATCAATCATGTCTATGTGATGCAGCCCCTAAGAAAACTCTGAGCACTGAGGCTTGAGTGAGATTTTCTCACTAACACTTGTGTGCATTCTCACACACAAATTCCTGGAGGGTAATGCATGCTAACTCCACGGAGTGGAAAACAGAAACTTCACATTTGGAACCCTCCAAGACTTTGCTCTATGGCATCTCTTCCTTTGGCTTATTTTAATCTATATTTTTCCCTGTAATAAACTGTAACCATGGGTATAATAGCTTAAAGTGAGTTCTGTGAGTTCTTCTAGCAAATTATTGAAACTTCAAGGGATTTTGGGAACTCCCTGAATTTGCAGTTGGTATCAGATGGAAGGACAGACTTGGGGACTGTGGCCTCACACTATGTAGTTTTATTAGCTTGGCAATCAGAAAACTCCAAATGAGGAACTGTCTATTTTTAAAAGTGGATGGTATTCTTCAAAAACTGTGAAAGTTTGCCGGGCATGGTGTTTCACGCCTCAAATCCCAGCAATTTGGTAGGCCAAGGTGGGTGGATCATTCGAGGTCAGGAGTTCAAGACCAGCCTGACCAACATGATGAAACCCCATCCCTACTAAAAATACAAAAATTAGCTGGGCATGGTGGCACATGCCTGTAATCCCAGCTACTTGAGAGGCTGAGGCAGGAGAATTTCTTGAACCCAGGAGGCAGATGTTGCGGTGAGCCGACATTGCGCCACTGCACTCCAGCCTGGGAGACACAGTGAATTCCATTTCAAAAACAAAAATAAAACAAATAAAACCATAAAAACAAAAAATGTGAATGTCATAAAAGATAAAGCAAGGCCAATGACCTGTTTCAGATTAAGGGAGACTAAAAAGACATGACAACTAAGTGCAATACCCAAGATTAGACTGGGTTCTGTACTGGAAGAAAAAAATCAATACAGGATATAAAGTCTATTAACAAAATTGAAAAGTGAATGGTAAATAATTATATCTATGTTAAATTGACAAAAGTCAGTAACTCTGGTTTGAAGAGAGCGCTTCTATTCTCTTTAGCAGCTACACACTGAAGTGCTTAGAGATAAAGAGCCATGATTTCTCAAATGGTTTAGAAAAATTATGTACAGAGAGCAAATGATATAGCAGGTGACACAAAATATTATCAGGATATGAATCTGGATAAAGAATAAATGGGTGTTCTTTGTGCTATTTTGCAACTTTTCTAGGTTTGAAATTATTTTCAAGTAAGAAGTTACATAAATTACAGGCACTGCACCTAGCACCCAGATCTTGGTTTCTAAAACTATTCTCTAATAAAAGAAATCAGCGCTCCTTGGAGAAACGTATTTTAGGAGTGGAATAGAAAAAAATACAAAATGAGCATGAGACATCCTGTAGTGCCTGAAAGTAAGAAAGTGCTCAAAACAGAACAAATGAAAACCTGAGTTGATTAAGGGTATATCAAGGGGAAACAGGAGCCAACCCAATGGCCAACATTGGAACAATTTGTGCAACAAACTAAAGTGTATTGTATTTTAACCTAAAGTGTAAAATAAATAGCCAGTAATCTATGCTGACATAAAAATGATTGAATAAATAAATAAATGAAGAGAAGATGTAAATTTCCCATGTGGAAGAATTCTGAAAAATTTATGTAGATTCTCTGCCCTCAAGAAGGGGAAGGCATAACTTTCTACTCCACTCATGTGGGCTGTATGCAGTGACTTCCTTCCAAAGAGGACAGTATGGAACTAGATTTTAAAAAATGCCTTTCATTGGAGAAAACTGACAAATACTACCTGAGTCAGGTGATCAACATCAATATCACCAGTGATAAACCCTGTTGATACTGTATACCCTTTATATGAGGTGATGAAAATGATATTTTACCTCTGTGGTTTTCCTGCCCCAAACCCGTAACCACAGTGCAATCATGAGAAAAACATGAGATCAATTCCACTAGAGTATCCTATGAAATACTTGACTAATATACCTCAAAACTGTCAAGGTCACCAAAAACAAGGAGAATCTGTGGAACTGTCACAGCCAACAGGAGCCTAAGGAGATATGACAATCACATGTAATATGGTATCCTGAATGGGATCCTGGAACAGAAAAACACATTAAAAATGTATCAATATTTGTTCATAAATTTTAACACATGTACCATTCTGATGTAAGATGTTAAGAATAGGGGAAACTGAGTGAGGATATATATTGAAACTCTCCAAACTATCATCTCAATTTTCCTGTAAATTTAAAACTGTTCTAAAATGTCTATTTAAAAAAAAATGCAGGTCCTAGATTAAGTCGCTGGGAGTGGGGCCCAGGAAGTGGCATATTTATAGACTCAGGTAATTCTGATCAGTCAATGATTAAAAATCACTGATCTCACACTTAAAGTCATTTGGTTGCTCTGTTTCTCCCTAGCCAGACATGACTTAGTCAAGTTCTCCTTGTCTCTGAGACCCTGGGCTAATTTGGAGCCTGGCCCAGGGAAGCGCTCCAGGTACATTGACTGAATAATTAATATTAAAGACCAGTTCTGTATGTGTGACAGCTCAGGTGGAGAGTGACAGTTAAAGCAATATTCTCCTCGGTTCAATTTCAACTAATCCTCATGAGTGAGCACTTGCTATCCATCAGGAATCAGCAGATATTTACCTCGGGCAACCCACTGCAATTGTTAATGATTCATTGTTCTCATTGAGCAGTGTTTGAAAGGAAGGAATTGCCACTACTCAACCTTGGGGACCTGTTCTCTGGGGAATTGGGCAGGAAAACTAGGGAGAAAATGAGCCCTAGCTGTCTGCAGACGTCAAGAGTGCATGCTAGGGGAGCTGCTTTCTGTGTCTCCAACTGAGCAGAGCTGGGAATGGAGCCAGGCTATTGCCAGGGCCACCTGCCTGCTCATTCACAAACACTTTTGGGGCACTGGCTTCCTGCTGCCTGGCCTGGCTGAATGCTTGCGCCAGAGAAGCACTGCCATCCTAGGGAGCCCCTGCTGAACACTTGAGAAATGCCAGTATTGCCCCCTTGCTCTCCTGGCTTCCCCATGGTCTTTTCTTACTTTTGGTCATTTTCTTCCTAGTTGGCTGTACTCACCTTTGGCTCTAGCTACAGGTCCTATTTTTTTTTTTTTTAATTCTGGGGTAACATCTTTGTGATTGAAACTTTGCTAAAGACACTCTTTGGCTCTGCTCTGGGACCTCCATCATGTTCTGCCTGTGTAGGGACCAGTCCTGAAGAGTACGTGGACTATCAAGGCAAATTTAAGAGCAGTGTTGGAAAACGGCTCCTAGAAGAGAAACAGGAATAGAGCTTGCTCACTCTCTGCCAGGGTACTTTGCTAGTATCACCCCAGGTACCCTTAAAAACAGCCCAATGAACAAGTATAAGTATACCAATTTTCCAGAAGAAGAATTGAGGCTCAGTAAGATTCAGCCTCCTGTATCTAGTGAGTGACAGAGACGGTCTTTGAATGCAAGCAGTCTCACATCATTGTATAAGCTAGGTTGGTTAACAAAGACTAAGTAACAGTGGCTTAAAACAGAAGGTTTATTTCTTTATTTCATAAAGTAACACTGGCTTAAAACAGAAGGTTTATTTCTTTATTTCATAAAAGTCCAAGTTAGGATGAAGGGATGGAGAGTTGGGTTGGTTTAACAGACACACCTGTACCCCACCTAAGTCACCCCAACATTCACCATTTCTATGCACCCAGGCCTACTTCCACCTTCTAGCACCTATGCCTGCCTGAGGGCTCTCCCTGACACCAGAGTACTCTGCTTGGTGGTGCAGCAGGCTTATGGTGCCAGGGAATAAATGGCCCCTTCCTCCAATATCCCTCAATCAACTTTTGCAGGTATTGGTATATATAAGTATCCCAGCTTCCCCTTACCCCCAGGGCAGGAAAGCTTAGAGTCACATTCAACACATTCCTCCAGTTTTCCCATTTTGGTTGAGATCCAGCTGCCCATAGTGGTAGCTGGCTCAGTAATGTATCATTGGTTTTCTTATCTTCTCTGTTTCATTTCCCCACTCCCCTCCTGCTGTTTCCTGGAATCACCTCTGAAATAAATGCATTGGAATCCTTATCCCCAGAGAAGCCCAAACCAAACAAACAGTGTTATACTCCACAAACCCTTAGGGACCCAAGCTCCTGAATGTTGTCGTCATCATCCTGGGTCAAAGCTGGCTTATTATCAACATGTGCATTTTCTCACCCTTGAGAAATAAAGTGGAAAGCAAGCTTCCTTTTAATGAAAACAAAACAAAACAAAAACAAAACCAGAAATAGCACACATTACTATCCCTGCATCCCACTGTCCCGTACCAAGTCACATGGTCATATCCAGCTGCAAGGGAGCCCTTGTATTCGGCTAATACTCAAGAATTTCATTACTAAAAGGAAGAAGTGAAAGATGGATTAGTATTAGCTATAGCCAAAATACTAAATTACCTTGTTAAGAAGCTGTGGGGGAGTGGGGGTTGGGTGAAATTGATGTGACTAGTGTCTTGTGACTTGATGTGACTTGTTGTCTCTGTGTCAGAATATAAAGGGGGCCTTTTGCAGATTAAGGGATTCTGGCTTTCATTGGGAGATAAGAAGGAGGGGTCATTGTAACTTTTTCATCATGCATGTAACTTGATGGAATTATTTTATTTAAACAGAACCCAACCCTCTATTGACAGTTAAGTGTTGGGCTGATGAGGTAAGACTAGAGATGGGGTCAGCAGGTGGCTGACCTTTGCAGGGATCCAGGCCTGACCTGGGCATTGGCAGTGGAGATGGAGATGTGGTGACTAATTCAAGACTTGTTTAATCAGTATTGAGATGAGAGTTGAAGAGAGCATTAAGGATGATGCTTTAATTTCAAGCTGGACTCCTGGGATCTATACATTTAGAGGTTGAGACACTGTGGAACTCTTCCAGCTCTGTCTAGAGGCAGAATCTCTGCAAGAGAGAAAGTAGTTTTTCTACGTCAGAATTTTTACTTGCCAACAGACTGGGCTTAGTTAACTCACTCCAAGCGACAGTTTCTCTGCTTGTAAAACAAACTCTTCTTTTTTTTTTTTTTTTTTTTTTTTGAGACGGAGTCTCGCTCTGTCGCCCAGGCTGGAGTGCAGTGGCGCAATCTCGGCTCACTGCAAGCTCCGCCTCCCGAGTTCACGCCATTCTCCTGCCTCAGCCTCTCCGAGTAGCTGGGACTACAGGCGCCCGCCACCACGCCCGGCTAATTTTTTGTATTTTTAGTAGAGACGGGGTTTCACCGTGGTCTCGATCTCCTGACCTCGGGATCCACCCGCCTCGGCCTCCCAAAGTGCTGGGATTACAAGCGTGAGCCACCGCGCCCGGCCAAAACAAACTCTTCTTATCTTTTGTGGGCATTGTTACAGTGAATAAATAGGGTAAGAACCTTTGAGGGTAGATTAAATAGAAAGTTTTATAATAGGGAAAACTGAGGACAGACTTGGAAATTGAGAGGGTAGAAATCCAAAAAGTGAGCACAGCACATAAGGACATTTTAGAGGGAGCTTTCAAAAAGACTTTTATTGTATTTAGTATGTGTTGGAAAAACTCAGACTTTGGTATCTAGCGAGAGCTCCGGAGTTGTCTCTCTCACACTCTTAGCTGTGTGACCTCAGGCAAGTTTTTCAACCTCTCTGAGCCACAGGCACCTCTTCAGTAAAGCAAATATAGGTACCTCCACCTTTTTGGGTTGTGATCGTCATGTGAGAGTTGGCAAAGTGCCTGGCACAGAGCCTGGTGCACAATGGTGCTTAACACATGTGAATTCTCTCTTCCCTTTGCCTTTAAGAGAAATCAAAAGATCCAGTTGACGATGTTGGTTTAGTCAAGCAATGGTTAATTCAGAGAGGAAAACTCACCCATCTGATATTTGGAATTTGGTCAAGGCAACTTGGTTGTTTGACCCAAATCTTCTTTTTCTACCAGTTGCGTTGGCATGGTTTTGGCACAGCCTTTGTGAAAGCTACTTGCTGGAACACTGAGAGAAGGTGGCTCTGTGGAAATACAAGGCAGAATGAATATAGTGATTTTAGAAATATGAGTGACATGAAATCCATTAAATAACATTTCCCCCCTCCCACTTCAGGGTAACAACTCCAGAATTGAGAGGAATGGCTCCAACAGAAGGAGAGGGAGCCATAGTTTGCGGTCCATATGCCCACTTCATTTTGCAGTTACTCCTGGCTGCCCATCTGTTCATGACTGCCTAGTCTAGCCATGGGGCTTATAAAACGGTGTCCACATACACGGATGCCTTCACTAAACAGATGCGAGAATGAGGAATGTCCATGTCTCACACCAAGCACATTCAGCATCCCTTTGTGTCTCTTTCTGCTCTGTTTACTTTGCCTTTCAATTTCACTTAAATATATTTCCAAATTATTGTTGTATTTACAACAAGATGGGAAAATGAAGAGGTTCTAAAATCTGTGGGATTCCTAGGCTGTGCTAGGTACTCACTGGGCACTCTATGTCTAATATTAATATCTCATAAAATCATCGCCAGAGGGTAGCCATGAGTTTCACCATTTTACTGATGAAGAAACTTAAGTTCAGAGAAATGAAGTCACTTGTCCAAATTAATACACTAGGAAATGGAGGCACTGGGATTGAACTGTAGTCTAATTGCAGACGTTTTACTCTGGGACTGATGATAAACAATGATTAGAATACCCTAGCATACACACACACTCACACATGCGCGCGCGCACACACACACACACAAACTCCTCAAGAAACCAACCAACTGACCTTTTTCAGCTGTCTCCCCTAACAGAGGACCTCTATTTCGAGAGTTTGAGCTGAAATGACTTCTTTGATGCTAAAGGATGAGCTCCCTCTAGTGGCAGTGTGTGGTTTGGCGCAACCTCCGTTGCCTGGGGACACAGGAAAATACAGAAAGACATTTTCTTTTATGAGGCACTATTTTGTCTAAAGATACATTATTGAGACTCTCTTAATACAATGCAAAAATGGAATCCAAATCTGGGTTTACCTCCAGATGGAGGAATTGCATTTTCACTGAGCTCTGTGATTTCCCAAGAGCTCTCACATCTCTGTCTCAAGGTCTTCACAGCATCCGTGGGAGACACTTGTCTTTTCCTTATAGTTGGGAGAGCTAGGAATCAGAGAGGTTAGGTGGCTTTTCCAAGGATGCACAGCTTGTCAGGAAAGGAACATAATTCTAATCGGGGGTATCTACTTTCAGACCTTGTGCTCTTTTTTTTTTTTTTCTTAAATTATACTTTAAGTTCTAGGGTACATGTGCACAACGTGCAGGTTTGTTACATAGGTATGCATGTGCCATTGGTTGGTTGGCACAACCAACCTACTGCCACTTTGGAGGTTTCACCTTTCTCTTCTTTCCCTAAAAATAGCAGCTCCTGTCGTACCTGTGCCACCTTCTCCATCTGGAGAATACAAACCACATAGATGTTGGTTTGCTGCACCCATCAATTCGTCATTTACATTAGGTGTTTCTCCTAATGCTATCCCTCCCCCAGCCCCCCACTTCCCGACAGGCCCCAGTGTGTGATGTTCCCTGCCCTGTGTCCATGTGTTCTCGTTGTTCAACTCCCATCTGTGAGTGAGAACATGCGGTGTTTGGTTTTCTGTCCTTGTGATAGTTTGCTTAGAATGATGGTTTCCAGCTTCATCCATGTCCCTGCAAAGGACATGAACTCATCATTTTTTATGGCTGCATAGTGTTACATGGTGTATATGTGCCACGTTTTCTTAATCCAGTCTATCATTGGTGGACCTTTGGGTTGGTTCCAAGTCTTTGCTATTGTGAATAGTGCCACAGTAAACATATGTGTGCATGGGTCTTTATTGTAGAATGATTTATAATCCTTTGGGTATATACACAGTAATAGGATTGCTGGGTCAAATGGTATTTCTAGTTCTAGATCTTTGAGGAATCTCCATACTCAGACCTTGTGCTCTTTCAACCATATCATGGAATCTTTCTATTCCAGAACTGGATGTGCGTCACACGGAGTTATCCATCAGGTGAAGGACAGGTAATCATGGTGATGATGTGGGGATTAAATGAGACAGATTAAATTATGACACATAGTTATAATTTCCTGCCATTTATTCCTCTTTCCTCTGGTCCATCCTCTTACTGCCTCAGAAAGATTAAAGTAAAAACCACAAATTCCATCAGATCCTTGCTTGAAAATCCCCGTGTCTCCCCATGACTCTCAGGATAAAATGGAAACTCTTAGGCTTGGCATGCAAAATCTTTCATGATCCAAACCCTCCTTACCTCTCCAAGCTTATGCACCTTAACCTACTGCCACCTTGGGAGAGTTCACCTTTCTCTTCTTTCCCTAAAAATAGAAGTTCTTGTCACACCTTGTGCGACCTTCTCCATCTGGAACAATTCTACTAACCTTCCCTTTCCAGGTGAGACAGCACCTCTCTCTGAAGAATTTTGAAACCTCACAGATCATGCTCTATTTCCTCTTCAGTAATTCTGATACTTGATGCTCACCCCACATGGTTCTTAGTTTATGAGCCGTGATTTTACTTTAAGCATTTTCTCTCTCTCTCTCTCTCTCTTAACTAGTCTAGCCATCGGGCTAGTTGTTCCTGGCTTAGTTCATCTCTGGGTCTCCAATGCCTGCCACAGTTCCTGGCACACAAGGAGTTCACTAAATGTTTGCTGAATGGCTTCAGGAAAGCTGCAAAGGAACACCTCTGGGCATTGTGGACAGATTCAACACCAACTTGATGTGTTAAATGGGGTTTAGGGCTACTTGGTTATCTGTAAGCCTGTATTCAAACGCCATTGAGCATGGTTTTAAAATAAATGTAAAAAAAAGTATCTTAAGAAAAAAATGGTTGAAATTAAGAGCCATTTGGTTAACCTTGGGGTTTTTCTTCTTGGTGCTTTCAGAAACTCCAGAGCATCAGAAGAGAAGGAAGTTTGTGGCTTCTTGAACAACTCAGGCCTTAGAAGGTCTGGGTTGTTTTACAGCACAAATATGGATTAGTTGACCACAGCAAGATGGGTGCTCGAGGAGAGAGCTCTCAATGGCCCTTCTCTATGGACTACCCTTGACCGTCTCACTTGTGCCTCTAGGAATCCATGAAGAGCTGACCCAGCTGGTCCCCAGTTGACCTTTCTTGAGTTAAATTTTGAATTATTTTAATCATCATCTAGAAAATCTCCTGACTAGTGTCTTTGATTCTCTGAAGCTCTACTATAGCATCCCCGACCAATGAGCTTTTAGCACTTGCTCAAACGTAATGGGCTCACCCCTCTGGAAATAGCCCATCAGTTGTTATGGCAAAGACTTTCCTTAAATATTGATCTAAACTTGCCCTGTTTAACATCCCACCTACTAGTTAGGTGTGGGAGGCATAAAACCTTCTTTTCTTCCCTACTAAAAATATTTTCCTCATTGCCAACTTTTGAACCCCTTTTGCTCATAGACATAGCTATTAGCTTCCCCTGAGCAATATCTGAACAGGCTTGGAGGTCTGACTGCCTGGTGGGCAGCACGCAGCTCTCATGGTAAGTGTGAAATGAGATATATCCAGCCACACACCAACATGAAAGCATCTGTAGCTTCCTCTGTTGAGAGATGGCCAAGGCTGGAAAAAAGTATTTATTACGAATGATGATAACAGGAATTAAAAACCGCCACGTTCCCTCAATCATAAAAATCAATGATTTTATTTTCTGTGTATGCTGCCAATTGTCCATCCATATGCAGAGCTCACATGTACAGTTACACTGATAAGCTGGGTATTTCCTGTGTTTTTCTCTGCTGAAAGTATCCTCTGTTTCATGTCATAGAAAAGCCACCTGTATTATTTTAATGGCTATAGGACAGTTATTTGAGTGGAGGCACCATGATTTACTCCACCTCTCCCTCACGTTGGACAGGCAGGTTGTTACCAGGTTTTTGGCTGTTGTGGATATAGTATGACTCAGTGCTACCCCTTCCTGTTCCCAGCTTCCTGCCAAGGACCCTGGCCTGGCCCTCAGTCTGTCGTGTCTGAGGATAATAGTCTATTGGGCTTTGATGTAATCCCATGGGTCTGAAGGAGTCCGGCTACCCTTGGCCTGTTACTTAGAGAGCTTTAGGAAGCCTTGGCTCCTCCATGGCCAGACAATCCCCACTATGTGGCTTTACATGATACCTGGGCTTTTTCTCTCGTTTCCAATTCCCTTGCTGGGGGCCTGGCCCAGCCCCCTGTGGTCAGACCACATTCTTCTGTGGTGGATGCTACAGTGGCCACCCAGACCCCTCTTCATAAATGAAGGACATGGTTCCCCAGCTGCTGGTGGTGTTACCTACAGGTAGCTCTACAGGGATTGCCTTTGTGGAAGACAGCCACCTCACCCAGGCCACGTGCCCCTTTCTGGGTCACCACCTTGACTGATGGGAGGATATAAGGGACTAAACCTGGCTCTCCAACCTGGAACAACTCTGAATGGCCATAGTAGTTTCAGAGTCTACTGTAAGCTTGGCTGAGGCCTCCATCAAGGCTGCGGCCCAACTTCTCCCTCTGCCCAATCCTGCTTTCTTCCTTCCCCTCTCTTCCGTAGGCATTGATCCAGCGAACACACTCAAGCGAACCTCCTGCACTCTAATCACCATCTCAGAGTGCTTCCTGGGAAATCCACCCTGTGACCCCTTCCTGGTCCCTGCTCCCTGGGCCCTACTCTCCCCCCACAGCAGCTAGCTGTCGCCTAGGAGGCTCATACGGGAGGGATGTCCCCTTCCCTGGGCCACTGCCTGGGAGGCTGATGCAAGTGGGATGTCCCCCTTTCCTGGGCCACCACTCATGCAGCTCCCCTGAGCTGCAACATTGTACTCAGCTACAGTCAGAGCCTTAATGACCCCTGGCTAAGTCAGTTTCCAGCTCTTCCTCTGAGATTGTTTTCAATTCTTATCTCTTCCTTAAACCTCCACAATCAAAGAGTTACTGACTTCTGGTGACTGGGTAATGAGACTATCCAGAAGAGCATATTCCTTCCTTCTCTCCCACCTATCTCTTCCTCTCCTCCCCACTATCACTACTTAGTGGCCTTCCATTGTCCATCTCTGCTTAGGCTGTGGCCACGTTCTGTTAACTGGCCTCCCTGTCTGGTCTTGTCTCTCTGCTGTCCTCCTCTATGCTGTAGCCAAAGAAACCATTCCAAGGCTCACATTTGCTCATGTCATTCCCTTGCTGGTCACACTACAATGACTCCTTGTGATTTATAAGAACACAAAGCCTAGATTCAGCAGAACATAGAAAGCCCTCTACGGTCTGAGCCCAGCTGCCTCTGTGTCTCCTATAACCCTGGAATTTTCTCTGGTTTCCTGAATACTGAAAACTCTTGCAAGCTTCCAGGAGTTTGCTCAGGCTGTTCCCACTGCCTGGAATGCTGTTCTTAACTTTCTTCACCTTGTTAACTTGCTTATTCTTCCAGATTCAGCTCAATTGTCAGCCTTTCTAGGAATCTTTTTTCCAAACCTCGAAGGGAGGGTTAACAGCCCCACCTTAGTTGGTCTCATCACCTCCCATGCTGACTACTCACCTTTAGTACGGTTGTGTTTTTTTGCTTTTCTATGAGACAGGGTCTCACTCCGTCATCCAGGCTAGAATGTGATGATGCATTCATAGCTCATTGCAGACTAGACCTCCCGGACTCAAGCCATCTTCCTACCTAAGCCTCCCAACTAGCTGAAATTACTACAGACGCATGTCACTATGCCCGGCAAATTTTTAATTTTTTTTTTTGCAGAGACAGGGTATCACTATGTTGCTCAGTCTGAGGTCTCAAATTCCTGGTTTCAAGTGATCTTCCCACCTTAGCCTCCCAAAGTGTTGGGATTACAGGCATAAGTCACCATGCCCAGCCTTACCTTTAGTATCAAAATATGCCTTCACTTCTGTCTCTTTCTGTGTTCAGTGAGTTTTTTAAAGACATTGAGCAAGTCTTATTCATACCTGCATTTCTAATGCCTGATGTACATGGCACTGAGTAGATGTCTCTATGGGACCCAGCCTGAGGCTCTTAATTTGTCATGTTGCATTGGTTTGCAAAGCATTCTATCAATTTAAATTGTTATAAGTAATGTGCAAATGAACTAATTTCATGATAACCTCACCAAGGTTGAGTATTGTTAGTCTTAAATTTGATGGCTGTAAAATGCTTTACATTGTTTTGATTGTATTTTTATAGATATTGGGATTAAACATTTTCCCATGTGACTTGCTGATTAATTGCATCTCTTCTTGTATTGATTACATATTCCTGCCCTTACCTTTGCATTATAACCTACATATAGCCTCATGTCAGTTTCCTGACTTAGGAATATCGACACTGAAGTAGGCTCTTCCAGACATGAGTTGGCGTGAATATGGCTGTGTGATTTTGAAATAGTTACGTCCCTCTGTGGGCTTCAGTTTCCTTTCTTTAAAATGATAGGTTACTTAGCTCCTGGCTGGAATCACTTGGTAGCCTTTAAAAACACAGACTCCTGGGCTTAACTCTACTAACTTGGTCTCTCTAAGATTTTTCTAAGGCCCATAGGTGACTCTGGTGCAGCCACTTCAGCTAGGTTCATAGCCTGACTTTGGGAGTCACGGGCCTCCCAGCTCTATGGTCTGTGTAGTTCTGTGTGGCCTGGGTATGTGGCACCTGCAGAAAAGAAGAAAGGAGGAATCTGTGGCTGTGTTCTAAGACCCGAGGCCTCACGTGGAATGAAGAGCATTCTTATTCTGTCTGGTTCCAGAGGGAGACCAGCGTGAAAAGGTGGCTTTTGGCTCTGCAAATTTGGAAACTTGCCAAAGACTCACATGACCCAACACAGAGGCAGGAAGTTTTGGGGGCTGTGGGGAGAGTCAGCATAGTGATGCACAGAAAGGGCTTGGCCCTGGTGCTCCCACAGAGCAAACCCTTTGTAAATGAATGCAGTGTTCACACACTGAGGCCTGGCAGATGGATGTCTTGGCCCCGCTCTCTGCTAGCTGTGTGACTTCAGGCAAGTCTTGGTTACTTCATCTGCAAAATGGGGATAATAGTAGTTCCTGTCTCATTGAGTTATTTATTTTTAATTACAGCTTTATTAACATATTTTAAAATTTATTTTATTTATTGTTTGAGACAGGGTCTCACTCTGTTGCCCAGGCTGGAATGCAGTGGTACAATCACAGCTCACTGTAATCTTAAAATTCTGGTCTTAAGCGGTCCTCCACCTTCTGCCTTCCAAAGTGCTGGGATTACAGGTATGAGCCATCACATCTGGCCTTAACAGCTTTCCTGAGATATAATTCACATACCATACAATTCACCCATTTAAAGTGTACAATTCAGTGGTTTTTAGAGTGTTCACAGAATTGTTCCACCACCATATCACAGACTTATTTTGAAGATAAAACGAGACCATGCAGGAGAAACATTTAGCACAGTGTCAGAGGCATAGTGTGAGTAATGAATGCCAAATATTATTGTCCTTGATAGATTCCTTATCCTTGGTGAGGTTTGAGAGTTTTTGGAGTGACGACTTCATACGGCTATTGCAGGGGACACTTGGATATTAGGGAGAGAGGAATAGGGCCCAACTGAGTGAGCTCCCAGGTCTCTTCTACCTTGTGGGGCAGCACATCTACAACAGTGATTATTAAGGTACACATGTATGCAAATCATGTAAAATTCCTTAATCCTCACATTAGCTCTGGGAGCTTAGTTTTTATTCTCATTTGTCCCCATTCCTCAAAGGTGAAAACTGAGGCTTACAGAGGCTGTGGCTTTTCCAAGATCAAAATTCCATGATCTCTTTATATAGCACAGATAGACACATTTATTTGCCACCTACTTTTGCTTAGTTTTGGACATCCTTTAAGTTGCAAGTTTTCAGAAAGGATAAGATCCAGGTGGAAAAATTCCAAGAAGTACAGAAATTGACTTTAAGTTTATCTGATGAACAGTAGCCAGCAGTTCCCCTCTCTCTGCACTTTCTCCTTTCTTACTTCTCCTTTGATTTTCTCTTGCATGCTACAGGTCAAGGAGACACAGCAGACAAGGACAACAGGCAAGAGGGGGCTCTTTAATGAGGGTATGATGGGTCTGGGAAAGTCAGGAGGTAGCATTCCAAACCCACTGTGTGCTTGGACCCTACAGAGTGCATTTGGTTTAAAATCCCAGTGCAAAATTGTATGGTATGCGAATTATATCTTGAGGGAGTCCCTGCCTACCCAGTTTTCCCCAAGGGGGTTTGAGTCAGTCCCAGCCCATCCTGGGCTACTTTCCTCTTTCTCAACTTCCAACTGAATGTACTGATGCCACTCTACATGTGTCCCCTTGTTCCTGTCCCATCCCCATCCCCCTGGAGGCTGGGAGGGGGCGTCTACTACAGGTACCTTTCTTCTCCCCAGGGAAGGAGTCTCAGTTTCATCAGCCTCCTTGTTAAAGAAGGAAAGACAGATGCAGCCCTGGCTGCTGGGACCTTCTACTGTGACTTGATACGTGCCCCTGCCCCATGCTTTCCCATGTATTAGGATGCTCTCTTTAGACAGAGGTTTTACTATTCCTGAGTCTCAACAAAACTCGATGAGTCCTAGCCCATACAATTAGTCTGTCTCTGTTCCCTCTTCTAACTTCCTGTTCCGGTGGTGCCTTGTTTGTGAGGCTGGCCTCCCATGCCCCAGCTCCAGTCTCTTTGGTCAGACCCCGAAATGCTAACTGTGACCCCTCTCCTGGCTGAGCACTGTCTATTTTTGTTTGTGATTAAATCCCCAGGATCTAGCTTTATGCCTGGCACACAGTAGGAGCTAAATATTTATTGAACAAATAAATTATAAGCATTCAAGGGAAATGAGTATTGCAGGAATGGGTGGCAATCAGTTATTTGTTTTCAAGTCAGGATGATTTTTAAAGTTTTTATTGTTTATTTTCACCGAAACCTAACCTGCTAAAGAAACATATGACTGATTTTCTTAGATTTTAAAAGGTGCCAGAGGACTTAATTTGACATACAGAAACTCTTCAAATTTCTGAACGTTACCCCGGATGCTCTTGCTATATCATCCCACATCCTGTTCGGATTTCTGCTGTTTAGATTTGATGTGTCTTCCCATCCCATGTGGGGATAAATGGCTTTTTAACAATTCTGTAATAAAATGATTTCAAGCATCTTTGCTATTTAAAACCTGTATCTATCCAGATATTTATTTATAAGCACATCCCCTTATATGGTTTGAAGGGATTCAGATACTCTTTGGAGGTATTTCAAATCTAAGACTTCACTTTTCAAAAATCAAATTTTGTGGTTGTTTCTCTGTGGGGAGACCAACCACTTTAGTAATAAAATAAAGGGGAATAACAATGGCCAGGCATACATGGAATATGAGGCAGGCTTGATAAGGTGCCAGGGGGTGTGGAAGTGTTCCTCCAGGTTTCCCTTGTGGCTGCTTGTTCTTGGCCCATCAGGAGGAAAGCCCCAGAAGCCCCATTCCAGAAAACTGGCTCATTCTCCAGAGCACCTTCACTTGCCACAGTGGAGCTGCATCTGTTTGCTCTGGATTTTAACACATTCATTGCCTGGCCTCTGTTACGGATTGAACTGTGTTTCCTCCCCCACCAAATTCACATGTTGAATCCCAACCTCCCAAAGTGACTGTATTTGGAGATAGGGCTTCTATGGAGGTAGTTAAGGTTAAATGAGGTCATAATATTGGGCCTCTAACCCAATAGGACTGTTGTCCTTATCAAAAGAGGAAGAGACGTCAGCACACCCTCTCCACACACGCAGAGAGGAAAGGCCATGCCAGGACACAGGAAGAAGACAGCTGTCTTTCTCTTCACCAGGAAGACAGACTTTGCCAGACAGTGAATTTGCTGGCACCTTGATCATGAACTTCTAGCCTCCAGGACATGAGAAAATCAGTGGCTGCTGTACAAGGCAGGCTGGTGTTCTATTATGGTAGCCCAAGTACACTAATACAGGCTCCAAATGGGTTTTTTTCTATTCCTTTTTCTCCCCAGGGACAGTGTATTTGTTTCTTAGGGCTGCCATAAGAAATTACTATACACTTGGTGGCTGAAAACAGCAGATGTTTATTCTTTCAGAGTTCCAGAGGCTAGAAGTCCAAAATCAAGATGTCAAAAGGGTCACACTCCCTCCACAGCCTCTAGCAAGAACACTTCCTTGCCTCTTCCCACTTCTGGCGGCTCCAGTTATTCCTTGCCTTGTGACAGCACCACCTCGAGTTGTGCCTCTGTCATCACATGGCCTTCTCTCTCTGTGTCTTTTTCTGTCGCTTATAAGAAAACTTGTCATTGGATTTAGAGCCCACCCAGATAATCTAGATGAGTTCATTTGAAGATCTTTAGCTAAATCTGCAAAGACCCTTTTTCCAAATAAGGTCACATTTACCCACTAAGGGGCTTAGGATGTGGATGTATGTTTTGGGGTCCCACCAATAAACCCACTAGATAGGCTATTTTATGTAACACAAGTGATGACCAACATATGTACATTGTTTGATAATTGTGTCCTTTCACCAAGCATGAGCTCATATGATCTAGACAAATGCTGGGAGTGGTAGCTCTTATTATGTCCATTCTACAGAGGAGGAAAGGAAGTTAAGTGACTTGGTCAAGGCCACACAGTGAACACATTATGTGGCTACATTTTAATACAAGGTTTCCTGTCTCCAAATTCCATGTTCTTCTTATTCTGCCCTAGCGGCTCTCAATTTACATTGATTAAATGAAGATTATAACGTTAAGAAGAGTAGCTATGAGCCTGTATTAAATGCTTACTTTGGGCCTGGCCCTGTACCAAGAGTTGTGTTTGTGCTATTTCACTTAATCCTCACCACATGGGACTGTAAACTAGTTCAACCATTGTGGAAGTCAGTGTGGCGATTCCTCAGGGAATCTAGAACTGGAAATACCATTTGACCCAGCCATCCCATTACTGGGTATATACCCAAAGGACTATAAATCATGCTGCTATAAAGACACATGCACACGTATGTTTATTGCGGCAATATTCACAATAGCAAAGAGTTGGAACCAACCCAAATGTCCATCAATGATAGACTGGATTAAGAAAATGTGGCACATATACACCATGGAATACTATGCAGCCATAAAAAATGATGAATTCATGTCCTTTGTAGGGACATGGATGAAGCTGGAAACCATCATTCTCAGTAAACTATCGCAAGGACAAAAAACCAAACACCATGTGTTCTCACTCATAGGTGGAACTGAACAACGAGAACTCATGGACACAGGAAGGGGAACATCACACTCCAGGGACTGTTGCGGGTTGGGGGGAGCGGGGAGGGACAGCATTAGGAGATATACCTAATGCTAAATGATGAGTTAATGGGTGCAGCAAACCAACATGGCACATGGATACATATGTAATAAACTGCACATTGTGCACATGTACCCTAAAACTTAAAGTATAATAATAATAAAAAAAATCCTCACCACAACTCTGAAACGTAGATGCTATTATAATATCCATTTTATATGTAAGGAAACTGAGGCACAGAGAGTTGAAGTTAGTTGTCTAAGGTCCCCAGATGACAAATAGCAGACGTAGGATTTGAACACACATCTTTTGTAATCCAAAGCACAAAGTCTTAATCCACATTGGCTGCTTGCTTGAAAGAATAATGTAGTACCCTGACATTTGCAAGTACCTGTGGAATTAAAATCCAAATAGCATACACATTAATGGGCCAGGCTTTGGAGTCAAGCCTGCACTGTATTCTACCTGCCTTTTGGGTCCAGAAAGGAAACACAACAGAAAGAGCATGGATTCTGGAGCCAGCCTGTGTCTAGGTTTGAATACTTGTTCTACCAATTCCTATCTGTGTGACACTGAGCAAGGCTATTTTCTTCAGTCAACTGGGAGTGATACTCCCAGTACCTACTTCATAGGGTGGTTCTGTGGACTTAATGAGTTTACGTTAGCATTTGCAAAGCTTTTAGAACAGTGTGTGGCACATGGTAATGGCTATATAAATGTTCAATTTAAAAAATAAACCCCGAAATCTTCTTAGAGTCTCAAGGTAGGGATTAGATATACCTTAGGTAACTTGTGTGAACATTAAATGCAAACATCCCCAACATAATGCCTGATTCAATGTTGTAGACAATAAACGGCTATGGTTATTATTGCATACGGAGAGTCAAAGAGTACCTTGATCTCCTTCCCAACCCTTCTTTGGAAAGAACTTTACAGCTCCAGACTCCAGGAGCAGAGACCCTCAACTTCACATCACACTTGGCACAGACAGGCAGAGTTGTCTTGGGTGATTTTAAGGGAAGCAATTTTGCCTCCCTTTAAATCCAGAGTTGCCAATTTTGCATCTATCAATATTCCTGTACAGGAGTGTAGTTTACTGGCACGAAACAATTATCTTCACACTTAAGAATAGGGGTGAGTAGCTGATAGCCACAATCTTACCCTAGTTTTCCTGGAGTATTAGCCTAGAAGCCTCATGACTGAGAAGTAGGAGATTCTGGTAGTGTAGGGAAGCAAAAGGGAAGTTTAGTGCCAGCAGTCTAGGCTTCCTGGGGAAGGGTCTTCAGAGAAAAGTTACTTCTTAAAGACTGTTTGTATTATGTCACGAAGAAAGAAAAGCGGATGTTAGGCTGGGATGGGTGGATCTTCTATTCCACTTTTCTCTACTTTGTTTTTTCCTCTTCTACTTTCCCATATCTTAACCTGGATCATCAACCAGCTGCTAGCAGGTCTTATGCAGATCATATGAAATGATACCACCTAAAATTTGTATAGGTCTACAATTTATAGATCCTTTCAACTTACCTAATTTCATTCAATTCTCATAATGACTCAACATGATTCCCATTTTACAGGTGAGAAAATTGAGGACCGGAGAATATAAGTCCCAGCACATAAGCTAGGTAGCTGGAGAATCAGGATCACAGCTCGGATTTATTTAATCCAGTTTTTGTGTAGTGCCCTGGCAGTGCTGGAAGGAGACAAAGCCAGAGATGCAACCTTCCCTCTTTTCTTTGGAAACTGTTCCTTCTCTTCCTATCAACTCTCTCATCCTGCAGCCACAGAAGACCTGAAGGGGTATGGCACCCGAGCTAGCCCTCTTCAGCCAGATTTTCTCTAGCCCCCTCCCCACAAATGCTAAGCAAATGTTGCACAAAGGCTTCTGCAGAGGGCACTGTGCCATCATCCATTAGCTATTTATTCTGATGCTCTCCCCCACCACCCCTGTGCCCTCCCAACAGGCCCAAGTGTGTGTTGTTCCCCTCCCTGTGTCCATGTGTTCTCAGTGTTCAGCTCCCACTTACAAGTGAGAACATGCCATGTTTGGTTTTCTGTTCCTGTGTTAGTTTGCTGAGGATGATGGCTTCCAGCTCCAAATATGTCCCTGCAAAGGATGTGATTTTGGGCTGGGTGCAGTGGTTCACGCCTGTAGTCCCAGCACTTTGGGAGGCCAAGACGGGTGGATTTGCTGAGGTCAGGAGTTCGAGACCAGTCTGGCCAACATGGTGAAACCCCGTCTCTACTAAATATACAAAAAAATTAGCTAGGCATGGTGGCGTGTGCCTGTAATCTCAGTTACTTGGGAGGCTGAGGCAGGGGAATTGCTTGAACCAGGGAGGTGGAGGTTGCAGTGAGCTGAGATCATGCCACTGCACTCCAGCTTGGGTGACAGAGCGAGACTACTCTGTTTCAAAAAAAAAAAAATGGTTTTGTTCCTTTTTATGGATGCATAGTATTCCATGGTGTATATGTACCACATTTTCGTTATTCAGTCTATCACTGATGGGCATCTCAGTTCATTCCATGTCTTTGCTATTGTGAATAGTGCTGCAATGAACATAAATGAGAATGTATTTTTATAGTAGAATGATTTATATTCCTTTGAGTATATACCCAGTAATGGGATTGCAGGGTCAAATGGTATTTCTAATTCTAGGTATTTGAGGAATTGCCACAGTGTCTTCCACAATGGTTGAACTAGTTTACATTCTCACCAACAGTGTAAAAGTGTTCCTATTTCTCCACAACCCCACCTGCATCTGTTGATCCTTGACTTTTTAACAATCACCATTCTTACTGGTGTGAGATGGTATCTCACTGTGGTTTTGATTTACATTTCTCTGATGATCAGTGCTGTTGAGCATTTTTTTCATATGTCTTTTGTCCACAGAAACATCTTCTTTTGAGAAGTGTCTGTTCATGTCCTTTGACCACGTTTTGATGGGGTTGTTTTTTTTTCTTGTAAATTTAAGTTTCTCGTAGATTCTGAATATTAGACCTTTGTCTGATGGATAGGTTGCAAAAATTATCTCCCATTCTATAGGTTGTCTGTTCACTCTGATGATAGTTTATTTTGCTGTGCACAAGCTCTTTAGTTTAATTAGATCCCATTTGTCAATTTTTGCTTTTGTTGCAATGGCTTTTGATGTTTTCGTCAAGGAATCTTTGCCCGTGCCTATGTCCTGAATGGTATTGCCTAGATTTTCTTCTAGAATTGTTATAGTTTTGGGTTTTACATTTAAGTCATTAATACATCTTGAGTTAATTTTTGTATAAGGTGTAAAGGCATAAGGAAGGGGTCCAGTTTCAATTTTCTGGATATGGCCATCCTGTTCTTTCAGCACCAATTATTAAATGGGGAATCCTTTCCCTGTTGCTTGTTTTTGTCAAGTTTGCTGAAGATCAGATGGTTGTAGATGTGCAGTCTTATTTCTGAGATCTCTATTCTGTTTCATTGGTCTATGTGTCTATATTTGTACCAGTACCATGCTGTTTTGGTTACTGTAGCCTTGTAGTATAGTTTGACATCAGGTAGCATGATGCCTCCAGCTTTTTTCTTTTTGCTTAGAATTGTCTTAGCTTTATGGGCTGTTTTTTGGCTCCATATGAATTAAAAATTTTTTTTTTGCTAATTCTGTGAAGAATGTCAATGGTAGTTTAATGGGAATAGCATTGAATCTATAAATTACTTTGGGTTGTATGGTCATTTTCATGTTTTTGATTCTTCCTATTCAGGAGCATGAAATGTTTTTCCATTTGTGTTGTGTCTGATTTCCTTGAACAGTGGTTTGTAGTTCTCCTTGAAGAGGTCCTTCACTTCCCTTGTTAGCTGTATTCCTGGGTATTTTATTCTCTTTGTAGCAATTGTGAATGAGAGTTCATTCATGATTTGGCTGTGTGCTTGTGTATTGTTGGTGTATAGGAAGGCTTGTGATTTTTGCACATGGATTTTGTATCCTGAGACTTTGCTGTAGTTGCTTATCAGCTCAAGAAGCTTTTGGGCTGAGACCATGGGGTTTTCTAGATATAGGATCATGTCATCTGTAAACAGAGACAGTTTGACTTCCTCTCTTCCTATCTGAATACCTTTTATTTCTTTTTCTTGCCTGATTGCCCCGGTCAGAACTTCTAATACTACGTTGAATAGGAGTGGTGAGAGAGGGTATCCTTGTCTTGTGCCAGTTTTCAAGATGATTCCAGCTTTTGCCCATTCGGTATGATGTTGGCTGGGGATTTGTTATAAATGGCTCTTATTATTTTGTGGTATGTTTCATCAATACGTAGTTTATTGGGAGTTTTTAACATGAAGGAATGTTGAATTTTATCAAAGGCCTTTTCTGCATCTATTGAGAGAATTATGTGGGTTCTGTCTTTAGTTCTGTTTATGGATTTGTATATGTTGAACCAACCTTGCATCCCAGGGATGATGCCGACTTGATTGTGGTGGATAAGCTTTTTGATGTGCTGCTGGATTTGGTTTGCCAGTATTTTATTGAGGATTTTTGTATCAATGTTCATCAGGAATATTGGCCTTAAGTTTTCTCTTTTTGTTGTATCTCTGCCTGGTTTTGGTATCAGGATTGTGCTGGCCTCATAAAATGAGAGAGGAGTCTGTTCTTTTTAACTGTTTGGAATAGTTTCAGAAGAAATGGTAGTAGCTCCTCTTTGTACCTCTGGTAGAATTCAGTTTTAAATCTGTCTGGTCCTGGGCTTTTTTTGGTTGGTAGGCTATAAATTACTGCCTCAAATCAGAGCTTGTTACTGGTCTATTTAGGGATTTAACTTCTTCTTGGTTCAGTCTTGGGAGGGTGTATATGTCCAGGAATTTATCCATTTCTTCTAGATTTTCTAGTTTATTTGCATAGAGGTATTTTTAGTATTCTCTGATGATTATATGTCTTTCTGTGAGGTCAGTGGTGGTACCCCCTTTATCAATTTTTATTGTGTCTTTTTGATTCTTCTCTCTTTTATTAGTCTAACTAGTGGTCTATTTTATTAATTTTTTCAAAAATCCAGCTCCTGGATTCATTGAATTTTTTCAAAGGTGTTTTTTTCTTCTTTTGTGTCTGTGCGTGTGTGTGTCTGTGTGTGTATGTGTGTCTATCTCCTTCAGTTCTGCTCCGATCTTGGTTATTTCTTGCCTTCTGCTGGCTTTGGTGTTTGTTTGCTCTTGATTCTCTGGTTCTTTTAGTTGTGATGTTAGGGTGCTGTTTAGAGTTATTTCTAGCTTTCTCATGTGGGCATTTATTTCTATAAATGCTATAAATTTCTCTCTTAGCACTGCTTTAGCTGCATCCCAGAGATTCTGGTACATTGTCTTTGTTCTCATCAGTTTCAAGGAGCTTTTTGATTTCTGCCTTAATTTCATTATTTACCCAGGAGTCATTTAGGAGCAGATTGTTCAATTTCTATTAGTTGTGCAGTTTTGAGTGAGTTTCTTGATCTTGATTTCTAATTTAATTGCACTGTGGTCTGAGAGACTGTTATGATTTCATTTGTTTTACATTTGCTGAGCAGTGTTTTACTTCCAATTATGTGATTGATTTTAGAATAAATGTCATGTAGAGCTGAGAAGAATGTATATTCTGTTGTATTTTGGCTGGAGAGTTCTGTGGCTATCGGCTCTGCTTGACCCAGAGCTGAGTTCGAGTCCTGAATATCTTTGTTAATTTTCTGTCTCAGTGATCTGTCTAATGTTGACAGTGGGGTGTTGAAGTCTCTCACTATTATTGGGTGAGGGTCTAAGTCACTTTGTAGGTCTCAGATAACTTGTTTTATGAATCTGGGTGCTCCTGTATTGGGTGCATATACATTTAGGATAGTTAGCTCTTCTTGTTGAATTGAACTCTTTACCAATACCCCTTGTCTTTCTAGATCTTTGTTAGTTGTAAAGTCTATTTTGTCCAAAATTAGGATTGCAACTTCTGCTTTTTTCTGCTTTCCATTTGCTTGGTAAATTTTCCTCCATCCCTTTATTTTGAGCCTATATGGGTCTTTGCACATGTGGTGGGTCTTTTAAGTACAGCACACCAATGGGTCTTGGCTCTTTATCCGGCTTGCCATTTTGCATCTTTTAATTGGGGCATTTAGTCCATTTACATTTAAGATTATTATTGTTATGTGTGAATTTGATCTTGTCATCGTGATGCTAGCTGGTTATTTTTCAGACTTGTTGATGTAGTTGCTTCATGGTGTCATTGGTCTTTGTACTTTAGTATGTTTTTGTAGTGGCTGGTAATGGTTTTTCCTTTCCATATCTAGTGCTTCCTTCAGGAGCTCTTGCAAGGCAGGCCTGGTCGTGATGAATTCCCTCAGCAATTGCTTTTCTGAAAAGGATTTTATTTCTCCTTTGCTTATGAAGCTTAGTTTGACCAGATTCAAAATTCTAGGTTGGAAATTCTTTTCTTTAAGAATATCGAATACTGGCCCCCAATCTCTTCAGGCTTGTAAAGTTTCTGCTAAGAGGCCTGCTGTTAGTCTGATGGGCTTCCCTTTGTAGGTGACCTGGCCTTTCTCTCTGGCTTCCCTTAACATTTTTTTCCTTCATTTCAACCATGGAGAATCTGAAGATTATGTGTCTTGGGGTTCATCTTCTCATGGAGTATCTTACTGGGGTTCTCTGGATTTCCTGAATTTGAATGTTGGCCTGTCTCGCTAGGTTGGGGAAGTTCTCCTGGATATCCTGAAGTATGTTTTCCAAATTGATTCCATTTTCCCCATCTCTTTCAGGTACCCCAGTCAGTCATAGGTTTGGTGTTTTTACATAATCTCATAGTTCTTGGGGTTTTTTCATTCCTTTTTATTCTTTTTTCTCTATTTTTGTCTGCCTGTCTTATTTCAGCAAGATAGTCTTCAAGCTCTGCAATTCTTTCCTCCATTTGGTCTATTCAGCTATTGATACTTGTGGTTGCATTGTGAAGTACTCATGTTGTGTTTTTCAGCTCCATCAGGTCATTTATGTTCTTCTCTAAACTGGCTGTTCTGGTTAACAGCTCCTGTAATGTTTTATGATGGTTCTTAGCTTCTTTGCATTGGGTTAGAACATGCTCCTTTAGCTCAGCGAATTTCGTTACTACCCACCCTCTGAAGCATACTTCTGTCGGTTCATTCATCTCAGCCTCAGCCCAGTTCTGTGCAGTTGCTGGAGAGGTGTTGTCATCATTTGGAAGGGAAGAAGCACTCTGACTTTCTGAGTTTTTAGAGTTTTTTTGTTGATTCTTTCTCATCCTCACGAGTTTATCTACCTTTGATCTTTGAGTCTGCTGACCTTTGGATGGGTTTTTTGTAGAGGCTTCTGTTAATGTTGTTGTTGTTGCTCTCCATTTGTTTGTTTTTCTTTTAACAGTAAGGCCCATCTTCCAGAGGGCTGCTGTGGTTTGCTGGGGGTCCACTCCAGACCCTTTTTACTTAAGTCCCTCCTGTCCCTTGAGGTGTCATCAGTGGAGGCTGCAGAACAGCAAAGATGGCTGCCTGTTCCTTCCTCTGGGAGCTCTGTCCCAGAGTGGCACCGACCCAGTGTCAGTAGGAATGCTCTTGTATAAGGTATCTGGTGACTTCTGTTGTGGGGTCTCACTCAGTCAGGAGGTGCAGGATCAGGGATCTGCTTAATGAAGCACCCTGGCTGCCCCTTGGTGGAGGTGGTGTGCTGCATTTGGGGGAATCCCACTTGTCCATACTGCCCGATTCCTCAGTGCCAGCAGGGGGAAAGACTAAGTCTGCTGATCCATGGAGACTACAGCCTCTCCTCCCTCCAGGGGCTCCATTCTGGGGAGATCAGAATTCTGTCCATAAACCTTTGCCTGGAGTTGCTGAAATTCCCACAGGGAGGCCCCACCTGGTGAGGAGGAATGGGTCCGGGTCTGGCTGAGAGAGGCAGTCTAGCTACAGTCTGCCACGGACACTGTGCTGCACTATGGGGAATTCTTCCTGGGTCCAAACTACCCAGTTTCCTTGGCACCAGCAGGGAAAAATGGCAGACTGGAGCTGCAGTGATGGCTGCCACTCCTCTCCTAGGGAGCTGTCATCTTAGGCAGCAAGCAGCCACAGTGATGTGGCTGCCCCTCTCCCTGGGAACTCTTAGTCTTAGGCAGTCTCGGGCAGTCTCCAGCCAGGCGGCCACAGAGAATCTGCACATGAGGGGTAAGTGGTACCAATGAGCCTAGAGAGGTAAGTGAGGATGTGCAAAGCAGAGATTAGGATTTTGATCTTGGTCCTTAAAACAAGAAGTCATTGATGCCATTAAAGGACTCTTGGTTTCATGTTGTTAAAACCAGTCTGTTTGAATTATGAAGAGTAGATTGGATGGATCAAGAAGTGCATCCAGGTAGGAGGCTGTGCCAGTGCCCAGGCAAGAGCTAATGGAGGTTCGGACTTGGTGGTGCACCAGTGAAAAATCTGAGGGTTATTAAGAAAGAAAAGAATGAGACTTGGTGATAGATGTTATGGGGGGTTATGAAGACTAATAATACTCCTTACCTTTCAGGGAAGTAAGGATGGAATAAGAAAACACAGAAACAATGCCTGCACAGAATAGGCACTCAATAAATATTAGTTTCCTTCCTCATCCTTGAACCTGGGTTTCTGAGGCTCTATCAGCCCTTGAACACCATCTTAGAGATGTTGGCCTACAGCTTCAGCTTCCCAGAGGGTCCTAGAGAATCACCTCCTACCTTTCTAGATTCCACACTTTTGCTGCTATTGCCTACATTGTGGCACTTAGTGGGCAGCCATTCCTTATATAGAAATTACTGTCAACCAAGGTCCTCAGGTCTGTGTCTTCATGCTGCCAAAGCCCACCTCTGCCCCATGCACTTTTCCAAACCATAGGCCGCAGATGAGGAGAAACTGTGCACATAGGTTAGTCCTCTGTTTAGGTGGAGCTGAGACCCCATGACGGGGTCCTCTTGGTAGCTGAGCCACGGACTGAGCAATACCTGTGTCCTCAGAAGAAGAGGGTAGGGGGCAGAGGCCATGTGGCTTCTGTCTTTCCCTAGGTGATATACGGGAGGAAGGGATTTATAAAGAGATCATAGGGGAGAAGGTCTCAGCCAGGGTGAGGCTCACGTATATATGCAATTGCGTGCACGTACCTGTGTACCCAGGGCTGTCTGCAAGTTCATGCTTATGAGTACACATGTAATGGTGTTATGTCCATGTGCTTGCACGCTTGGGCTCAGGTCTGTATGTGCGTGTATGTGCATGCATTTTTCCATGTGTGCACATACATGCTTGGATATGTGGAAAGTGGGTATGTATGCATGCGTGCACATCATGTATCCATGTGCTCTGTGTGTGTCTCTGCAGAAGCCTTGGGCCTAAGCAGCCCCACCCCCAGAGTCACACATGCCCCTGACTGCCAGCAGGTGGCCCCTGAGCACCGTGTGCTGGGCTCTGGGGAAGAGGTCAGTGTGGTCCTGCCTCCCTCTCCTTCCTGAGAATCCCTGTGGTTAGGAAGGCCAGAGCCTTCTCCACTGCTCTAGCCTCTTGGGACTTTACCCCTGAGGCTCTGTCTACCTGGGATTCCACCCTCTTGCCACACAGAGGAGAGGCAAAGCCAGTAGCCAGGGGGCAATCCTGGGCCTAAGGAAGGCAATTCTGACCTGCCTAAGGTCCTGAAAGTGTCAGGGCTTACCTTTATGTAGGACTGCTGAACACCTGTGGTGTTCCTGGCTCTGTGCAAGGCTGTTGCAGAGAGATGCTGGCCCAGACCAAGGCAGGCAGCAGGCACATAGGCAAGCCCTATGCCTGAGCTGAGGCTGGGGAGGAGTGTGGTCTGAGGATGAGGACTGTTCCATCTGGGCCACAGAAGGGGCAGAAGACAGTGCCCAGGGATACTTGCTGACCCCTGCTTGAAGTGGCACTGAGGCCAAGCCAGAGAGACAGATGGCATTTCCCTTTCTTGGAAGGGGGGCAATGCTATCATCCATATCTCATAAAGACAGCAACCAAGTACACAAAGACAGGCAATCTTTATTAATTGTGACTGTGTGGCCTCAGGATAGTCAGGAAGGCTTGAAAAGAAAACCAAGGACTCAGTTGGATTTGACCACATGCCCCTGAGAGCCACCAGAATGCCAGAGAGCTCTGTTAGTCCACTCTGCCTGGTTTAGTCCCCATGAGTGGCTGTGAGCAGACAGGCAGGCCCCTGGACGGCTTGTCTCCGGATCTTTGGTGCCTCGCACAGGGCTGAGCCGGGGTGGACACTCGCTGGTGACTCCATGGTTTGGAGCCTTGAAAGGGTGGTGGCAGTGCCTGGAGCATCTGGGAGGTGGGGTGCCTAAGTAAGGGCAGTCGAGGAGGTAGAGGGCAACTGGAAAGAGATGGTGGTACTTGAAGCTGAGTTTGGACCAAAGCTGCTCTGGTTGGGTTGGAGGGAGTCTGAGAGAGGTGAGGCTCCAGAGAAGGGGCCCAGATTAAACCACTGTAGAGCTGGGAAAGACCCGAGCCATCAGGCAATCCTGTGGTTTTTACACTGCTTCCTGCAGGGCACTAGAGGACCCCCGACGTGCCCCAGAGCAGTCAGTGGTGGTGTGAAGGAAGTGGAAAGAGAGGCATTAGGCGAGACTCTAGACTCCTGCCTCAATTCAGTTGAAGCCACTCAGCCTTTTTTTTTTTTTTTTTCTTTGAGACGGAGTCTCGCTCTGTCGCCTAGGCTGGAGTGCAGTGGTGCTATCTCGGCTCACTGCAAGCTCCGCCTCCTGGGTTCACACCGTTCTCCCGCCTCAGCCTCCCGAGTAGCTGGGACTACAGGCGCCCACCACCACGCCCGGCTAATTTTTTTTTTTTTTTTTTGTATTTTTGGTAGAGATGGGGTTTCACCATTCACAGGATGGTCTCAATCTCCTGACCTTGTGATCCGCCCGCCTCAGCCTCCCAAAGTGCTGGGATTACAGGCGTGAGCTAGCGCGCCTGGCGCCACTCAGCTTTTTATCTTGAGGACAAATTGGAGTTTATTTTATTTTATTTTATTTATTTTTATTTATTTATTTATTTTTTGAGACAGAGTTTTGCTCTGTGGCCCAGGCTGGAGTGCAGTGGCGAGATCTCGGCTCACTGCAAGCTCCACCTCCCGGGTTCACGCCATTTTCCTGCCTCAGCCTCCTGAGTAGCTGGGGCTACAGGCGCCCACCATCACACCCGACTAATTTTTTTTTGTATTTTTAGTAGAGACAGGGTTTCACCGTGTTAGCCAGGATGGTCTCGATCTCCTGACCTCGTGATCCACCCGCCTCGGCCTCCCAAAGTGCTGGGATTACAGGCTTAAGCCACCGAGCCCAGCCAAATTGGAGTTTATTTTAAATCAAAAGCCTATTTATTGAGTGCCTACTATTTGCAATCCATGGTTTTAGATTCTAGTACTAGCTGAGGAACATGGCATATAAGGTCCCTGCTTTCTTGGTAATTTTACTGTAGTAGGGGAGACAAGTAAACAAACAGACATTAATTTTGGGTGGTAAGTGGTAGGAGCACAATGAAACAGGATATGCAACAAAGTTAGGTGCGGGGAGGAAGAGGTGGAGCTCCTTTAGACTGGGTGGTTCAGGATGGACTCTCTGAGGTCATAGCTGAGCTGAGGCCTGAATGATAAGAGTGGGAAGAACATTCAGAATAAGACTTTGAATGAAGAAAAAGCTCTGTGGGAAAATTTGAAAACCACCTAGTTACTCTTCTTTTATATGTATTCATTTAATTAAATTTCAAAAGTAATATGTATTCATCGTAAAAAATTTTCAAACCTTATTATTGTGTTTAAGGTAAAATGTAGAAGCAGCTCCTATCTCCATGTCACCTCCCTCTACCTCCGTTTCCACTTCCTGAAGAAAATCCCTTTATAGGATAGGTAGGTAACCTCCCAGATTTCTCTCCATGCATTTGCAAATCTATCTATCTATCTATCTATCTATCTATCATCTATCTATCTATCTATCTATCTATCTATCTATCTATCTATCTATATGTATACATATGTTTTATTTCAAAATTTGTATTTATTAAGAGATGAGTCTTACTCTGTCACTCAGCCTGGAGTGTAGTGTTGCAATCATAGCTCACTGCAGCCTTGAATTTCTGGCTTCAAGTGATCCTTCTGCCTCAGTCTCCCAAGTAGCTGGGACTATAGGTGTAAGCCACCATGCCCGCCTAATCAAATCTATATGTTAATTACTAACTTTATTTTCAGTTGATTGTCTCCTAAAACATTCAAGTTTAACAAGTCCAGAATGGTACTCTGGATTCTCTTTACTAAACCTCTTCCTTCTCTGGGCTTTCTCATCTTAGTCACGGCACCACCATCTAACATAGTTTCAGTCCTAAGGCTTGGAGATACTCTTAAATCGTTATTGCCATCTGACCACATGTCCAATCCCCTAGCACATACTGCAGGCTCTACCTCCAAAATCTGCCCAATATCTGGACAATGCTTACACTCTCCACTGTGTCCAGCCTGATCTAAGACATCAGCTTATGTTGCCAGGACCTCCCGATTGCACTTCATCCTCCCATTGTTATCTTCTACAATCATTCTCCACCCAGCAGCCGGAGTGATCTTTTATTTTTATTTTTATTTTATTTATTTATTTGTTTGTTTGTTTGTTTGTTTGTTTATTTATTTATTTTGAGACGGAGTCTCGCTCTGTTGCCCAGGCTGGAGTGCAGTGGCGCAATCTCGGCTCACTGCAAGCTCCGCCTCCCAGGTTCACGCCATTCTCCTGCCTCAGCCTCTCCGAGTAGCTGGGACTACAGGCGCCCGCCACCACGCCCGGCTAATTTTTTGTATTTTTAGTAGAGGCGGGGTTTCACCGTGGTCTCGATCTCGTGACCTCGTGATCCGCCTGCCTCGGCCTCCCAAAGTGCTGGGATTACAAGCGTGAGCCACCGTGCCCGGCCCCCTGGAGTGATCTTTTAAACATTGTGAACGCAGTCATGTCCCTCCTTGCTTAATACCCCAGTGGCCTCCCATCACCCTCGGGAATAAAACCCAATCCCTTCACGTGAATCCTAAATGATTGGACCATTGTCTTCCTTTCCAATCTCATCTTGTTCCTTTCTTCTCTTATTCATTATCCTCATCTACATTGTACATTCTTTCCTTTTCTCCTTCCTATTGTATCTGGAGGCCTTGAATTTGCTGTGCTGATTCTTTTTTTCTTTTCATTTTTATTAATTTTTTATTTCAATAGTTTTGGGGAACAGGTGGTTTTTGGTTACATGAATAAGTTCTTGGGCCGGGCGTGGTGGCTCATGCCTATAATCCCAGCACTTTGGGAGGCTGAGGGGGGCGGATCACCTGAGGTCGGGAGTTTGAGACCAGCCTGACTAACATGGAGAAACCCCATCTCTACTAAAAATACAAAATTAGCCGGGCATGGTGGCACATGCCTGTAATTCCAGCTACTCGGGAGGCTGAGGCTGGAGAATCACTTGAACCTGGGAGCTGGAGGTTGCGGTGAGCCAAGATTGTGCCATTGTGCTCCAGCCTGAGCAACAAGAGCAAAACTCTGCCTCAAAAAAAAAAAAAATAGTTGTTTAGTGGTGATTTCTGAGATTTTGGGGCACCCATCACCTGAGCAGTGTACAGTGTACCCAACGTATAGCTTTTTTATCCCTCATTCCCCTCCCATCCTTCTCCCAGAGTCCCTGAAGTCCATTCTGACTTTAGCTCAGTGTCACCCTCCAGGGAGGCCTCCTCTCATGGCTCCACGTAAAATCACCTCCCTTTCACCCTCCACTCTCTCCTCCCCCAGCCACCTTCTTTTATTTTCTGTTTATTATTTCCTTTATAGTATTTACATTATCAGAACTGAACTTCCTTATTTGTTTCTTTGTTTCTTGTCTGTCTCTTCCACCTGCTTGGAACACAGGCTCCATGGGGTAGAAAGCTTGACTTTTATCCTTGTTTGTGGACCTAGTGATGGATAAATAAAACTGTTTCCAGATTGGTGCTAATGAGCAAGGCTCTAGTGAACATTATTGCACATATATCTTTGGGTAATCTTTGATAGATATTGTCAAATTACTGACCAAATTATGATATTAACTTGTACTCCCATCGACTTTGATCAATGGCTTTCTCCATATCTTTGTCAACACTGGATCATAGAAATCTTTTCCCTCTGTTTGGCCTATGCTATGAGCAAAAATCAAGTATTTTACTTTGTTTTAATTTGTATTTCCCTGATTATGTGAAGCTGAATATTTTTTCATATGCTTTTTGGTCATTTGTACTCTTTATTTCGATGACAAACACATTGCTAGCCCCACTCTCAAACATGGTTCTGTTTGTAAGAAATAATAAACAACCGGTAGATGATTACAGTGTCTGCCACATGTCATGTGGTTATATATTTTTTTCTGGCTGTTTATCTTATTCATTGGTAAGAACTCTTCATGTTTTCTGGAGTTAACTTTGCTGTATGTGTCACAAATATTCTCTGTTTTTCCTTTGTCTTTCAATATTGCTTAAGATATTAATGTATTTTTTAAAACGTGGAGATAGATTCTTAACTTTTCCATTTCTGTTATTGTAGAAATAGCATGTGTACCTGTAAAATGTTTTAAAATCTATAAAACAGTATTCAATGGAAAGTGATTCTCTCCCATGACATTAAGGTAAACCTGTTATGTTAGGCCATTCCTCCATTGCTAGAGAAATACCAGACACTGGGTAATTCAAACAGAAAAGAGATTCGATTGGTTCACAGTTGTGCAGGCTTTACAGCAAGCATGGTACTGGCATCTGCTTGGCTTCTGGGGAGACCTCAGGAAGCTTACAATCATGGCAGAAGGCAAAGGGGGAGCAGGCACATCACATGGCCAGAGTAGAAGCCAGTGAGAAAGAGTGGAGGAAGGGTGCTGCACACTTTTAAATGATCAGATCTTATGTGCACTCAGAGTGAGAGCTCACTTGTCACCAAGGGGAAGGCCCAAGTCATTTATGAGGGATCCACCCCCATGATCCAGACACCTCCCACAAGGACCCACCTCCAATACTAATTCAACGTGGGATTTGGTGGGGATTTACATTCAAACTACATCACTTGTGTATCCTTTCAACATTTTTTTCATATGTTTATATGGACATTCATTCGTCATTCATATATCATTCATTTCTCCAGCAAATATTTACAAGTCATTTATACTTTTAATAGATACTTACTGGCTATCTACTATGTTCCTGGCATTGTACTAGGTATATAAAAAAAAGATATATATAAAGGTGTGTGTGTATATAGATATACAGTCTTCCTTTGGTTTTTGGGGAAAAGATGTGCTGTCTTAATTCTTTTTTTTACATTTGAGATGCTTCTATACTAGCATAAACATATCTACCTCATTGTTTTTAATGTTTGATTATTCTATTTTATGTATATACCAGAATACATTTAATCTGGTCCTTATTGATGGACATTTATATTGTTTCCTATGTTTGCAATTACAAACAATGTTGTAGTGAATATCCCTGTAGCTATATCTCTGCAGGCATGTACAAATATATCTGTAGCACAGACTCCTAAAATGGAATTGCATTTTAAGTTTGATAGACATTGCCAAATTGTCCTCCAAAACTGTGTTCCAATTCACACTCCCATCAAATGTGTGAGAGCGCCCATTTCTCTGCTTTATTTGCAGCCCTGGATATTATCAGTCTTAATTTTTTGCAAGCATAATGGGCAAAGAGTGACATTTCATTGTTTTATTTTGCATTTACCTCATTAGGAGTGAAGCTGAGAATCTTTTCATATGTTTATTGGTCATTTGTATTTCTTCTGTGCTGTCTACCCTCTTTCTCTATGTTTTTATATTGAATTGCCTTTAAAAAATTTTAAATTGATCTGTAAATTCCATATAGTATGGATATCCATGCTTTGTCTGTTTTGTGTTGCAAATAATTTTTGCCAAGCTGCCCTTAGTCTTTTAATATTGTTTATGGTAGAACCCCACTTTTTTGATGGAGAACACAGTGTGGTCCTGTGCAGACCACATTTCTATAATGTCTTCCTGCAGATGTCTGAAACTATGTTTAGGGTAGTTTTTTCTTTTCATTCAAAATTCTTAAATGACTACAGCAGAATCCTGATGTAAAGGCAAGGAAGAATCTTTCACTGACTTTGTGGCTGTCATTTTCCTTGTGTTGACAGGGCACCTCCTTATTTTTCTCATTTTCCTTGTGTTGATTGGGTACTTCACCATTTATTTGCACATTTTCCTACAAATGAGAGCTTTTTGTTTTTCTCTCTGTTTAAAATGTTAGGACTGCATGACTGTTTTGTAGCTTAAAAGGTTGTATTACATATAACACTGGATGGCCCCTCATCCTTGGTTTAAATCATCATTTTAACAACTACTCCAGGGAGTTCTAGTGATTCAGTGGAAATGACTCAGGGGCCATCAGTGGTGTGGACTAAAGAGGACAGGTAGATGTTCCCACCCGTCTTCCGTTTGAAGAGCTGCAATTAGGCTTCTGTATTATTCCTTCTGGAGAAAGCAAGGGTTTTTGTCTTAGCAATCTTGGACTAGAGTGAGGTCTTTATTTTCTAAAGTTGTGAAGTTCTGGGGACTTAAAAGAATGTACTCCTTTTATATTATAATCTCTCCCTCCCCTCCTAATATGAGACCTGTCTTCCAGCTTCATTCATTCCAACTTCATTTGGACATAACAGTGCTCTACTCATTCTAGATATTTTCTCTCCATTAAACAAAGCCATACTAGCTGAATGCTCATAGGTATTCATAGAATAGATTTTGGTTAATAGACCATCATGAAATCATTCTTTTTTTTTCTGCGAAAGTACTACACAGTAAGATTTATCAGTCTTTTATTTTTAGAGCAACAGTAACTCACATCTGCTGAAATATATGAATGTTCCTATTTCAATCAAGAAGTTCATCTGGGGCAAAGGTACAGCGAGAAAGGATGCAAGTGGAGGGTCATTTCTGAACATAATCACCAATAATTCCCTATAGCAGTCATGGTGCTTTTGACTACAGTACTGGGAACTCCAACCATGAAGATAATAATGATTTTTTTTTTTTTTTTTTTAACAAGAAGCCCACAGAGCTGGTTAATTCAACAGCTCAACAAAGACCAAGGTTTTTTGTATCTTGCACAATATGGTGGCTGTGGTTCGGGGGCATGTGAACACGCAACATTGTTTGGTGTTTTCACTGCTGGTGAACTCTCCACCAAGTCTCTATTCAGGAATGAAGAACCTCCTGTCCCCAACCCAGAAGTTAATTTCCTCATGTCTCATTTGTTGGAACTGAAACACATCTTCGCTCCTAAACTGATTACTCCCAAATAAGTGAGATTAGTTCAATCAATTTACTATCTGTTCAAGATTTTACACTGAGCTGGGGAGAGGGTCGTGTTTCCTTGAGTGTTGGTTACCTGGTCATAATCGGAGAAGGTATTGTCAGGGGGAAAGCATAGGCAATCAAGAGAGTTGCTAGGATATTGCTTTTATTTTAATTAATGTATGTTTTCCAAAACATTAACACAATTATTGTTGAAGCAACCTGATTTAGTCTTTGGAAATTTTATGGTTCACTTCAAATGATTGTAAATAAGAAAGACAGTGTGCATGTCCATATCTTAAATCTTGTTCCACTTCTGGAAGGAGCACTGAGTAGGGAGGGGAATAGAACTTTGTTGCTGTGAACACAATTACTGAATAGTTGATGTTAAGAAAAAAAAAATCAGATTTATTAGAGGCAGAACTAGATGTACAATTCCTTTATAATCTCCTCACTCTTCTCTGAATATTTAAGACACACTATCCAATTTTAGAATTTCATCTGTTGGAATTTGCATCCATCTAGTTTGGCAACAATGGATGGCAACCATCTATTAATGAGTTTTAATAAATGAATTAGTTATTATGATTTTGTTTTAGATTGGTTGAAAGGAGTTTGGACATAACAGTGCTCAACTGGGTCTAGATATTTTCTCTCCATTAAACAAAGCCATATATATATATAATTTTTTTCAGATGGCAATTTGCAGGTTCCATATGTTGTCTAAAGAAAACAATGGTGGAGAACAACTTGGATTGTGCTAGTGGGGTATTACATACCTTCACGAAAGTTGACTCTGTGGTAGGTAAATGTTGCAAGGTACAGATTTCCATGGACAGAGATAAAATTGTATGTGTTCTGACTAAAGCCACTGCTGGGCTCTGAAGACACTGGAAATCTAGTTAAGTTATGTGCAGTGCATACTGTTCAGAGCACGGCAAGAGTAACAAGAAGACTATGCACTGGGTCAGGATGCATGTGGTGCCCAGGAAACAGCACCAGCTCCAGAAGACATGAATTATACGATAGGTAGCTCCAAGCTATTTGAGCTAAAACTGACCCTCCAGGGTCTGGAACTGAGTTCAAATTTCCTCATGCTGTCATGCCATGGAATGCAGAAAGGGGAAGAGCAGAGAAGGCTCACCTCTTACTAAGCTTTTATGTGCTTGCAAACAGCAGAACTTATTCTCCAAAGTAATTTTTCTTCATGTATCTAGACATTTGAACTGTGCAGCCCAGAGTCAAGCCTTGAGCTTCTTTAGCAAGTCATCTTGAAATTAAATGCCATTCTCAGCCTTGGCAAATATATTTTTCCACTGCCTGGGAGCTCCAGAGACCTGGTGGTCCTGACCTACTGAGGGTTGGAGCTAAAGAGACATGCTGATGATGGTGGTCTTGGGATGGGGATGAGTAGCAAACAAAGGATGATCTGTGTGTGTGTGTGTGTGTGTGTGTCTGTGTGTCTGTGTGTCAGGGCGGGGGAGTGTGTGTGTGTGTGTGAGAGAGAGAGAGACAGAGAGAGAGAGAGACAGAGAGAGAGAGAGAGACTGAGAGAGAATGTACCTGTTTCTAAGAGAAGCCCTGGTAACAGGTTTCTGGGTAAATGAAAGTTGTATTGTCTTCCACCAGAGATGACTTGAAAATAAAGTGCTTTAATGCTAATACTGCAGATGTCTGCAGGAAACTCAGCACCGCACGGAACACTATAGTTAGATAGCTGTGCAAAAAAGTACGTGAAGGAAAGGGCTAATGTGCAATACTTCTATTTAAGATAGAAGGAGGAAATAGAAATTGTGATAGCATGCTATTTCAAGTAATAATAGAAAGTACTTGATGTTTACATGGTGAATGGATCAATACTAATTGTGTAGTCAATGCACATACAGTAGTTTGGATTATACAAGTGATAGATGCATTCAGTATAGCTGAAATTTCCACCCTGCAACATTTATTTCTTGCTGCATGTTAGATGGAATTTTCCACCCAACTATCTGGAAGGATTTGCATAAGAATGGTGATAGAGCAGTATTCTTTAATGATGTGCTTTTCTTTGTTAAACTTCAAAAATGTCTATGGTGCATGATGAGGTTTGGGTGAATTGCCAAGCTAATGCTTTTATATTTTCTTTAAAGAGCTTATCTTCACTGTGTTGTGGGAGTTACTTTATATTGTGGTTATAAAGGCAGTGGCAGTAAAGTCGAATTTGTAGCAACCCCCAATAAATGCCTCCTCCTCCTCAAGAGCTTGGTCCTGTTAAGAAGAGAATTTGGGAAGGCACTTGGCTGCTACTGGTTCAACTGCAAGGAGTCCGTTGAACTCATTTTATGTTCTGTACCTGGTTCTGCTCACCAAGAAGTGAGGAGGCCATTCTCCAGCTCAAACAATGACCTCTTGTTAGCCTAAATCAGCACCGTTCTGTCAAACAGGCTTGACATCAGCCCAAAGTCTGGTGCTTTCATGAAGCTGAGTTGAATTATTCAGATGAGAGTCTGGGAGCAAATGCTGTTTGGAAAGTGACCTTTTTGTCCTCCCGACAAGAACCTAATGTTTACAATGTGAGGAGGAAAAGGGACTGGAATCTTGGGAATTCCAGGAATGCAGTCACCAAGCAAAAGAAGACTCATTCTCCAGATTTTGCTCCTCAGCAAGGATTTGCAAGTACAAAAGTGGAAAAACAAAACCCCAAAGCTGGAGCCCAGAAGGGTAGTCCAACAGAGGACTTCACATTAACCACAGTTTCGATGAGACAAAGAATCTTGAAACCCAAGCGTGGAAGGAAGCTTAGAGGTCACTTAATCTGACCCTTTGCCTAATGCATGCATCTTTTTCCCAACACAGCTTTGCAGCTCATTGATCATAAATTGTTGCATGAATACAGCCAAGGACAAAGAACTCACTTTCTCCCAACAGTAAGGATAACAGATGACATTATATGGAGGACTTACTATGCACCAGGCACAGTGGCAAGCCCTTGAGATTCATTATCCTACTTAACGTGCACAACAGCCTTATGAGGTAGGTAGTTATTGTCATTCCCGTTTTACAGATGGGGAAATGGAAGCTTTCTGTGCTGCAGGAAAGCAATTTAAGCCCACGAAACTCCAGTTTTATGTCCTTAACCCCTAGACTCCTCTGCCCAGCCTGTTCCAACACTGGTAGTGCTGATCATTACTCTTCTGTCCTTTGGAGACACTTGGAACACACCTTGCTCCTTTTTTTACATGATAGCTCTTCAAACATTTGAGGCAGCTTTCCTGTCCCTCTTATGGTTTCTCAGTTCTTTTTCTTTCTTTTTAATTCCAAGGAAACATTCTCCTTTGGCTCAGTTTGATGAGTTCCTCTAGAAACATTTCTGTTTACCAATGCTATTCTCAAAACATTTCATTTGTTTATTGAACATTTTACAGAAACCTCATACATTTTGCTTTCTTTTATTAGGAGACAGTGGGCTTTGTTGGTGACGTCTAACCATGAAGGCATCTATTTTGGGTGCCCAGGGAGCCTTTCCAAAGAGCACATGATGAACTTTTTCCACAGGCCTTTATAGGGAGAAGGCATTAAAAAAATCCAAAGCATTAAAATAAGCCAGGATTGAGCTTCTATGTCATCACTGGTAGAAAAGACAATGTCAGAATAAAGAATAGGAAGCTTTCTTACAAAGCTTTAGTGGTGGTCCTTCAGGGTCCTGTGGGAGAACTGCTCTTGGTTGCAAAGGCAGATCTAATTCAGCCTCTGACCTGGATTCTCTGAAGCTCACTGGCAGGTCACCAAGCCCCTCTGCATTTGCTTCCCGGCTTGTGAAAGGTGATCATGTTGTTGACACTCTGGTGTTATATTTCTCATGGAGCGAGTTCTGACTCAGAATCAGGCAACCTGGGGCTTGTTGCACACCCTTGGGCGAATCACTGTTCCTCTCTGGGCTTTAGTGTCCTCAGCTGTAAAGTGAAGATAAGTAAGTCTTTATAACCAGGTTTGGAAAAAGTTAAATGAAGTTATGTTTGTGAGAGCACCAAGCTTCATAAAAGTTAGTTGAATTGGTCTATAATGAACCTTGTGTAGGTCTTGCAGGGTGTAAGACTATGGCTCATGTAAAATTGCAGTTCATCATAGTAGTGAGGACTAAAATGACCTTTTTCTTCTCTTGCCCAAATTCTTATTGAAGGGGCCTGGGGAGTAACATGCTACAAACCATAAAGTCTCATCAGAAGGGTTTTATTTACCCCTATATAAGGTGGCTTACTTTCCAGTCTGACTCTGGCATAGCATCACATGATAAAGAAGGAAATAAAAATATTTTAACCCCAAATATGTTTTATTTACCCTACTTTGAAATACTCCTGTAAAGCTGACTCTTGTGGGGAAAATCTCCATTCTGAAGAGAATCCCCTTCCTTTTCTTTCCTTTTTCCTTATCCAGGAGAGAATCAACTTTGAGAAGAAACATTTTCAATCTGTTCTCTCTGAAGCCTGCTACCTGGAGTCTTCCTCTGTATAATGGGAACCCTGGTCTCCACAAACCCTTCTTTTAACTCAGACATCGCTTTCTATTGATTCTGAGTCGTTAGATAATAATTTAACTCTTTCAACCAATTGCTAATCAGAAAATCTTTGAATCTGCCTGTGACCTGGAAGCCCCTGCTTCCAGCTGTCCTGCCTTTCCAGACCGAAGCAATGAACATCTTACATGTATTGATTGGTGTCTTATGTCTCCTTAAGATGTATAAATCCAAGCCATATCTTGACTACCTTGGTCATGTGTTCTCAGGATGTCCTGGGGCTGTGTCATGGACTGTGGTCACTTATATTTGGCTCAGGATAAATCCCTTAATATTTTAGAGTTTGACTCTTTTTATTGGTAGTAGAAACAGCTAGCTTTAAAAGAGCATTTCCTACCTGCTAGCTTCAGAGTTATATTATCTTGTTCATTTTTCATATGAGTTTCATATGAGTGAGATGTTTACTTTTATGACCCAATGAGGAAACCAAGGTATAGAAAATTTAAGTATCTTGCTCAAGGTCCTGGGATTAGTAAGTGGTGGAGCTGAGGTTCGAACTCAGGCTGTCAGGTACTGCTTCTATGCTGCTGATAAATGTATTCTTTAAATGAGTATTATTTTGCTCTGAAGAATCTCTGAGTACTGATGAGCTTGTGTTAGAAACATGCTGTTTCCTTCTCAGTCCCTGGAGAACAATGCCTGTTAGGAGTCACATGCATAGTTTCTCCCCAGCCATGAGGAGGGTCTTTCTGATGGTCAAGCTCGATCATTGCAGGCCCACGGAGACCCCCATTGTGGTGCAGCTCTGCATAAATCAAGATCAGCACAAGTGAAACTGCCATTGAGCTAACAAAAGAAATTGATAACAGAGAATTGCATTGAAAGGATTCTAAGTTAAAGACACAGACTTGCTAAAGCAAAGCTATTTTGAGTTAAAAAATGTTCATCACTAGTAAGAAATTGAAAAAAATAAATTTTTAAGGAGCCATTTATGTAAGTCACAATTTTCTCTAATCCCTGTGATTTTCTCCAAATACACATCACTAACGAAATAGTTTTGTTTCCTTACCCACCCATCTTTTTTCTTTTCTGATTTCAGTGCAAAGTTAGAATAGGGAAAGGAAGTGATGGTCCTTTATAGGTTTAAAAGTACGTAAGTGTTTTTACACTGTGGGAAACTTGAATTTTCATTGAATGCAGTGGAAAGAACACTGGGTTGTGTTAGAGATTTGGCTTCTAGTCCTGGTTCTGTGTGACGTGACCTTGAGGGAAACACATTCCTTCTCTGGGTCTTCTATTCCTCATCTGTTGGGGTTGGTGAAGGTGATTTTTAAAGTTGTCTCAGTCTGGATGCTATGTGTCAAAGCGGGTCAAGGCAAGGCAAGGCAAGGCAAGTCCATTTAGTCAGTCAATACCATTGGAGTTCCCATTAAGCATCAGACCTTGTGCTGGGTCCGGGAGTACAAACAGTGAAGACAAAGACATGGAGCTTCAGGCCAGTGTAGTTGTAGCTGGGATTATATCCTACCACTGTGTGGGATTATATCCCACCACTGCCTCTCACTAGCTAGGGAATCACAGTTCTGTTGTTTTCCTTTTGTGCTCCGTTTTCCTCATGAGATTGTTGTGCTAATAAATGTATACATGTCAAGAGATTTCCATGGTGCCTGGCATTTAGTAAACATTTACATAACATTGGCTTTTATTAGAATTATTATTGGAGGAGGGAGGCAGATGCTAATCAAATAATCACATATAAGCATAACAAAATCAATTTCCTAAATGTTCTGAGAGCATATATCAGAAGGATTTCCTTAGCCTAGGAAGTAGTGACTGAGGTTAAGCTCTGAAGGATAAGTTCATTAGTTGAAGGGAGAGTGGAATAGAGTCCTGGGCAGGTGGAACAACATAGCAAAACCCCTATAGAGGGCAGAAGCACAGATTTCTAGGAACTTAAAATAGGCCAGAACAAAGAAGAACAAGGAGAAACATGGCAAGAAAGGCATTTAGAGAGGGGAACGGGGACCATTTGAGCCTAAGATGTTAGAAAACTGGTTTTTCATTTGCTTAATGGAGGTCAGGGTTCCAGTTACAGCCATGTCTCTGATACCCTGAAGTGCTGTTTGACAGGGGTTTGGCTTTCTTTAGGGTAGAATCTAGGAGGAACCAGCTTCTGAGGGACACTGGGACAGTGCATGTGATGAGTGATGGCTCAGAAGTGTTGGTATCACCTGGACCATCATGTACTTAGGTCATGCTTCAGGGACCAAAGTCCCAGACTGTAGTCTCATCATTTCAATGCCCTCTTCAATGTCCTATGGCTGGTCATATCTGAATAGAGTTGAAAGGCCAAACTGAAATTTTCCCCATCTGTAGGGAGATAAGTCTTAACAGGCCTTCAGCTATTGGGATCACATTCATTATTTAAGAATCTGAAGAAACCTGGGGATTATCTATCTAGAGAGATGCATCTATATGCTCGAACCCAAATTTGAGTGCATTTTTAGGTTGGGTTTGTAGGTCCCCATGAAACTCATTCATGGTCCCAGGTTATATATCCTTTCATTGTGTCTTAGTGCATTTAGTGTTGCTATAAAGAAGTATCTGAGGCTGAGTAGTTTATAAAGGAAAGAGGTTTATTTGGCTCATGGTTCTGCAGGCTGTTCAAGAAGCATCATGATGACATCTGCTCAGCTCCTGGTGGGGGCTTTTGTGTTGTGTTGAAACATGGCAGAAAAGGTCAAAAGGGGAGAAGGCATGTGCACAGGGGGATCAAACCCAAGGGGTGTCTTGGTTTTATAACAGCCCACTCTCTCATGGGAACTAATTCATTCCCCTAAGAGCCAATCCAGTCTCACCAGAGCAAGAACTCACTGCCCTGAGAACAGCACCAAGCCATTTATGAGGGATCCACTCCCTAGACCCAAACACTTCTCACAAGGCCCCACCTCCCAACACTGCCATGTTGGGATCAAATTTTAAAGTGAACTTTGTTGGGGACAACCAAGCCATATGCAAACCACAGCGTATTGCAAGGCAATGTCCGGCATTGAAGGCTGTGGATCGTCTTTCTCTGTCTCCCTGCTCTCTGGTCTGTCCTCTCCTTTCCTTTTCTACTGTTGTTGCCTTGATTTTGGACCTTCATCATTATCCCCCCAGGCTATTTTAATTTCCTCTGGATTTGTCTCTCTGCATATAGTTTCTCCCCCTTGAAATTCATTCTCTACATAATCTATAGAAAGAAATGATATTGAAACGGTGTATGTGAGATAAAAGTTAATAAAATTATAAAAATTTATTTTTAGGATAAAGCAATAAGGTTTATTATAGATACTCTGGAAGATACATGTAAGTTTAAAAAAATTCATAGTCTCAGCACCCAGAAACAACCAATGGTAAATTTTTATTTCAGTGTTTTTCTATGGAAAATTTCTTTTTAGTAGTTGTGATCAAGCTATATGCCTGTGTATTTTTACATTGAAATGTTTTAGTTGACATTTATTTTTTCTTTAGTTCAAATGCACGTATTTTTAAAATTTTTTTATTATGGAAAGTTTTTTTTTTTTTTTTTTTTTTTTTAAGACAGAGTTTTGCTCTTGTTGCCCAGGCTGGAGTGCAATGGCATGATCTCGGCTCACTGCAACTTCTGCCTCCCGGGTTCAAGTGATTCTCCTGCATCAACCTCCTGATTAGCTGGGATTACAGGCGCCCACCACCAAGCCCAGCTAATTTTTGGTATTTTCAGTAGAGACAGGGTTTTACTATGTTGGCCAGGTTGGTCTTGAACTCCTGACCTCAGGTGATTCACCCACCTTGGCCTCCCAAAGTGCAGGGATTACAGGTGTGAGCCACTGCACCCAGCCTATGGAAAGTTTTAAACATACTCAAAAACAAAGACATTATTATAATGACCCCCTCCTCCACATACCCAACATTTGCCTTCATAAATTATCAAACTTTTATCAGTGAGCTTTTGATGTGTAACAGGTGGCCTCAAAATGTAGTGGCTTAAAATAACAACTATGGCTTTAGTTCATAATTCTCTGGAGCAGCAATTTGGGCTAGGCTCAGCTGTGTGGTTCTTTTGTTAGTCTTGGCTGACCTCACTCATGCATCCGTGTGCATCTGTGTTTTACTGCCACTTAGCTAGATGGCTCTCCTTCTGGGATTGCTGGCTGATGTCAGGGGTGACAGGAAGAACTAAGTTCTTGTATCTCTCACCATCCACAGACTATCTTTGGACTTCTTCATGCTGTGATGGAAAGATTCCAAATATAGACAGAGGGCAAGTATCAGTGCACAAATACTTTTCAAGTCTCTGCTTGCGTCTCATTTACTAATATTTTATTGGCAAAAGCAAGTCACAGGGTCAATCTACCCTCAAAGAATTGAGAAATAGATTCCACTTCTTAAAGGATATCACACATCAATTGCAAGGGCATGGGTGTAGGGTGCAAAAAAATTTGTGGCCATTCTTATAATCTTCTACAAATGTATTACTAATCTTAACATTAGTAGGTCATTATTTTTTGATGTTATTGGTAACTTGTAAATATAATTTAGATGGCTAAGTAATTAATATGTTACCTAGTGGATGTACTGAAGGTTGCATGACCATTCCCTTATGTTGGGTAGTGAGAAAATTGCCATTTTTTTCTGCCATTATGAGTAATGCTACAATGGATGCTTTGTCACAAAGCTTTTTCTGGTTTTAGGATTATTTCCTTAAAGTAGTCACAAAAGTGATATTACTGTGTTAAACATTTTTAGAGCTCTTAGTACACTTTGCCAAATTGCTTTCCAAAAGGATTTTATCAATTTACCTTCCCACCAATGTGTGTGAGTACCCCACAGGGATCCTTCTACAATGCAAATCTGATTGTCTCATGCCTAGTTTAAAACTGGGCTCTGTTGCCTTCACAATAAAGACTAAACTATGTAAGACAAAACTATATCTACTACATGATTTTTGAATAACTGAAAGACTATTTTAGCTTGATAAGACCCTATATTCAAGCGTTATAGAAGCTAGTAGGAGATGAGACTGGGTAGGTTCAGAACCCAGTTTTCATATTTTCCTGATGGAAACCTGAATTTCCATCATTTTCATGTTGTTTTCAATTAATATGTTGTTACATGTTTTCAATATGTAAGTATATTATGGAAGAGAAAACTGAGGATCAGAGAGTTCAGTGCTTAAAGTGGAAACTTACAGCTTTCTATCTGTGGTATCATCTAACTATTTTGCATCATATAATCTTTGAAGAGGAATTCATATACATAAGCTTAAGAACATATTTAACCAATATAAATACATTGTAACGTGCATTTGTTTTGCTGGTTAGAATTCTCTAGTTCTTAAAAATTAAAGACTAAAATTTAGAATGAGACAGATCTGGATTTGAATTCAGGTTCTGTCATTTACTAGAATGTGAGCAAGACTTAACATCTCTAAGCCTCAATTTTGTTATCTGTAAGACATGGATAATAATACCTAGGTCTTAGGGGTTTGGTGATGATTCAACCTATATTTCAAATGTCTAGCAGAACCATTCAACAGTTCTTCTTCTTCTTATTTGAGATGAATATATAAATAGAAGGGAAAAAATAAATGTAACCAAAATTAGGAGGCTTTACTAATTTAAGACTATAAATAAAACTGTGTGAATTTTAAAAGTTACCGTGGTTGGGACCTAGTTCAGTCTACTAGTTGGAGTTCTGGCCTTTTCTGAAGTTTACCTGTTCTCAATATTTGTGCTAGCCCCCAGGGTGATGAATCGTTGGTTCTCCTTGATGCTCACTTATCCCCTGCCTAAAATGGAGAGCAGAGACCAAAATGGCTTCCTTGAGGTGAAGTTCCTCAACCAAGGATTTCCTGGCAGTCTTGTCTGCTGTTCTGGATGCCTCCAGCACCCCATGGCCAGGGGGAAGGCAGCTATTGATGAGAGCAGGGCTTATACCTTATTATTTCTCTAGAGTAGTATCTGATGAAACTTTCTCTGGTCCCCGAGGATCTCAGGACTTGCCTGTTACCCCATTACAGATAACGTATCTACACATTTACTCAGAGTCACCTGGTTTTCTGCTGCTTCTTTACTTAGGGATGTTCTAGAATGGCATCGTTCAATAGAAATATAGTGTGAATCACATATATAGCTTCGAATTTTCTAGTAGATACACTAAAAAATATATATACATATAGATGAAATTAATTTCTATAATGTGTTATTTAGCCCAATATACCTAAAATATTATTTCAACATGAAATCTATTTACAATTATTAATGAAATGATTGACATGATGTTTGGAGTTTTTGAAATCTGGTGTATATTTTACCTCTGCAGCACATTTGAAGTTGGACTAGCCACCTTTTAAGTATTCAGTAGGTGCACGTGGCTAGCGTCTACTATATTGGACAACAGTTCTAGAGGAAAACTACCTGGGCTCCAAGTGATACAACTCTCCAGGAGTGTAGGTCTTGTAACTATTCTTCCTGAAAACCTACTTCTGCCTCCAGCTAGGCTGGGTTTGTAAGGATCTTGGTTTACTACATCCTGGGTCTAGAATTTGTCCCATTAACCTATTATTTACTGTGTTTATTTTACCAATCAAGACAATATTTCCCATTCAGTGAATTCCCTTTCAGTGGTCTCTTGTGTCTTTCTGTCTATTTTAATTGCTCCTACCCTGATGTATTAGAGAAAAATGCTTTTTAATCTTTGAATATTAACATATAGAGGGCAAGAGAGTCAGTCTTAATTAACTTCATTTCTCCCATGAGGCTCCTTTGCTCCTGTGTGAATTTGTGGATACAAAGTGATATGTGGGAATCTGTAACCCAAATGCTGTACAAGGATATGATGGGGAATGGATGATTCTTAGCAATAGCCAGCAGTGTCTGAGCCTTAGGCAATGGCCTAGCTAAAATGTTCTGATACATAAGTAATAATGACATGCTCAAGGAAGTGTGATGTTAGATGGAGTATAAAGGAATGGTATGGAGGCGCAGAGGGCAAAAAGTTCCATACTGGCAGAGACCTCTTAGAGGAAGCATGCACTGGGAAGAATTCTCAATAGTGTCAATAGAGTCATCAAGGTCCTACCAAAAACAAGAGCTTCACATGCCCGATTTCTTGATGTAGGAATTTTATCCTTTTTTCAAAGATGAAATAGTGAAACTCAGAGAGGTTAGATAACTTAGCCAAGGCCAACAAAAGAAAGGACCCAGGTCTGGGGGTGGGGGGCAATCCAAAAACGCTTTTCATTGATTTATTGCTGCCTTTGACTATTAGGTGGTTAAGGATTGACTCAAGGTATCGCTTGGAGTGTACACGTGAGACTTCATTAGAGAGCAAGAAGTCTTTGCAGCAAACATTTATAATTTCTTACAAAGGATATATTATAGTGTATCATTGTTCTAGCTGCTATTGCAATGAAACAGATTACTTCAAAATGCCGTAAAAGAACCCCTTATTATGCTCGTGACTCCATGGGTTAGGAATTCAGACAGGGCACAGTGACGTTAGCTTATCTCTGTTCTATGTCATGTGAGGCCTCAGTTGGAAGACTCAAAGGCTGAGGGCTGGAATGATTTGAAGACTCATTCACTCAGGTATCTGGTGGTTGAGGTTGGCTGTTCTCCATGTAACCTGCCTGTGTCGTCTCTCCAGGAAGAAAGCTTTGACTTTCTCACAGTGTGGTGGCTGGGTACTAAAGGCTAGAATCAGATAAGAGTCACATTGCTTACCATTGCCTTGCCCCAGAAGTCATGTGCCATGTACTCATATATTATATTCAGCAGGGTGGTCACAAAGCCCTGTCTAGTGTCAGTGGGAGATGAGATAGACTTTGCCTCTTGATAGGAAGTGGCAAGGTTGCAGAAGGGCATGTGGGACCAGAAATATTGTTGGTCCCAATGTGAGGAAAATACAATCTGCCACAGTTAGTATCAGTGGTGTTGACCAACTGCTGGATAAGGAAGGAAAGATCGGTAACTGGGAAGAAAATGTTTTCTTGGAATGCCAGGCTTTTTTTAGCAAATGTTAAAACAGTGAAAGGGAATTAGGAAAATGATGGAAAGGCAAATCAGTTCAAATGCAAATGGGGAGGCTTCCTCCTGCTGAAGACCCCTTCAAGAAAGCTATGATGTCACTCTTGACTCTGTCCGCTGGCCTTATGCTCTTCCTTGCAGCCTCCACTGGCCAGGGCTCTGTGTCCTATGTAACCTTTGATGGCCCAGTCCCAGGTAGAGCCATGACAGCTTGCCTTGGGCCTACCCTCCTTTCTTCATGGCTTAACCTCGAGCCCTCTTTCACTAGAGATTTGGAATTTCATTAAATCAGGGCTTGAACTGAGAAATAACGACTGTCTTTATATGCACTGGCTCTTTACTGGCAAGCTATTATATTAGAGAAAAGATAAGATTATATAACACTGCAGGAATAAAGCCCAGAAAATTATGCGAAAAGCTCCACCATCCAGGATAAATGTTATAGGAGGCATTAACCTTCCATAAAAATCCCTTTGCTAGGCAAGAATTTAAATGGCCGTCACTGTGAGAGGAGATATTTAGCCTTAGAAACATATTATACTGCCACCTCCTCTTAAAATAGCAAGTTCTTTGGTTATCAGTAGTTGAATATTGTTCATCTTTTTCAAAGGCATGCTCAGAAATATAGCAAATGTGTATATGTAGTTTTGTGGGTGTACCCCATATACCACTTCATAGTTCCAAGAAGTTGTATATATAATCTCTACTTCTATTTGGGAAAACTGAATAAGAAACTAATATCCAAGCTAAGCTGAATCAAACTCTTATTATAGGCTCCAAATTACTTGCCTTGAGGAAAAATTATTAGAAAATACTTATTTAGAATATTGGAAAGCTTTATGCTTTAAAGTGGACTAAGTAAAAAAAAATCTTCAGCACATCATATGTAATCCATTTTATTATGTTAGGAAAAGTGAAACTATCAAGGGCCACTCTGTGCCAGGCATTATATTCGTTAAATCCATTTGATCACTGGGCGATGTAGGTGTTATTATCCCACCTTAACAATTAAGAAAACCAGGACATAAAGAGATCTACCAACTTGCCTAGACTTCACTTTACCTAGAGGAAACCAGAGTTTGCCACCTATCACCTCCGAATCATTTTAGATCTTTAGAGTTTCTCTAAATTTCAACATGGCCAGCCCGTAAGTGACAAACCAAGGTAAAATATCAGATTCTTCCTTTCAGTTAAACCTAATTCATTGACAGATTCTCTCAGTGCTGTTCCTACATTGATCACAAATCCACGTATTTCCTTCTGTCATCACTGGCATCATCACTGGAGTCCAAGGAACCATGATCTCTCTCTAACCTGACCCCTGCCATGGTTCCGGCGTATGCTCTCTGCTTGCTTGCTTGCTCACCTCTCATTATCATCACAGAGTAGCCAGAATGATCTTACAAGAAGCAAAGGAAAATACTTCTCTCTCTTGCTTGGAACGTTCCTGACTTTCTGCTGTACCTAGAACAAAATAATGAATGTCTCACCTTGGCCCACAAGGCCTTGCAGGATCTGCCCCAGCCCTCCTGTTGCTTTGCACCTCTGACCGTCTCTGCTCCCGAGCTCCCATCCTTGCTGACATCTGATTATTTCTAGAGAAGAGCAGACTCTTTCCTGCTTCTTGCTTTTTTCCCCCCTCACCTTAGTATATTCTTCCCCTGGCTCCTCACATGGCTGGATCTTGCCCCTGTGGTCTCAGTTTGAAGGCCAGTTCCTCTGTGAGACCTTCCTGGACCACCTTATTTCAAGCAACCTTCTCTGCTGTGTTGTTTGTTATCACAACACCTTGTTCTCTTCCTTCGTGGCACTGGTGACAAACTGTGATTTTTTGGTGTATTTGCTTACTTGTGTGTTGTCCCTCCTTGCCACTTACCCTGCTCTGACTGTAAACCACATGAGAGCAGGAACTCTGTCAATCTATGCCTCAGTGCCCGACACATTGAGGGCATTCAATAATGATTTGATGAATCAATTAGTCCATATTTGAGTGGTCTTTCTGCTCTTAAAGCCCCTCACCATCCCAAGTCATAAAGTCTATTCAATGACCATTTACTTTTTTAGTGTCATATTGGCAAAAATATTGGAGTTGGCTTTAAGCCCTCTTGTCTCCCCTCCCATTTCAACCATTGATTTGCTGTGTAACATGGAGCAAGTCATTATTCTTCTCTGGTCTTCATATTTCTCTTCTGTTAAATGAGGGGTGGAAAGCAGAGATTCTCTAAATTCCTTCCCAGCCCTGACTTCTGATTGTTCCCAATTTCCCTACCACTGTCTTCCCAGAGAAACCTCAATTGAAGTAGCTTGGTTTTAACTAAGTCCTTATATGAAATGCAGTCTGTAATTTATTTTGGTGGGCCCAGTGTTTCTTTTCTGTTTGGAGACTTTTGGGTGATGTTAAAGGAATGTGCTAGGTGCTGATGTCTGGGTGCTGACCCTCTGACAGTGCTGCCCAGGGAGGCAGATGGGTTTACTGCTGGCAGCCACCTGTAATGATGGGGAGAAACCCATTTGCCTCTTGCAACCCTCAGCCAGGTCAGACAAGTACTGAGGAGAGACCAGTACTTAATAATACATAGTGCCCTCAGCTTCTAATTCTCATCATCCCAGGAGGGGATCCTGGTCTGAAAAAGGTGACTAGCAGAGAATCCTGGTCTGAAAAAGGTGACTAGAGGCAGAGAAGACAAGTTCCTGAGTATGGGCTGGATTAGGACTGTGTGCCAGGGCCCAGTCAGCCACCTGTGTCCCCTGGCTATAGGAATCTGCTTTCTTCTGCAAGGATTGTCTGGGGATGGAGGAGGAGAGAAAGGTGGGTGCTCTTTGCTGTGCTAGATGCTGTATGTGCACTGCATCACTGAACACTATGAGGAAGTTAGAATTTTCATGCTATCCCCATTTTCCAGATGGGGAAGCTGAGGTGTATAGAGAAGTTAAGTAACTTGCTTGAGGTCCTAGTGTTAGAAAGTGGTAAAGTTCTGGAGTGTTCCCATTGCAATCCCTACTCCTTTCTTGTCTCATTGGACAGTTGCTGGTATCACAGGGGATCCTGAACCCTTCAGAAGGAGCCATTCTCAGGAAACTGTTTGATAAGCCAATGTGGTTGTTGGAGTGTGCTGGGATCATATTTGGCAGACAGATTCCCAAATTCACAACAACTGAGCTTTGCAACTTTGTTATTTTTTAAAAATAAAATTAGACAAATTGCATCAGATGTCAAGATAGAGACAAAGAAACGAGTACAGAGAAAAATCCTTTGCTTAATAGGAAAAAAAAAAACCAATAATGTTCAGGTAAACTTTAAAAAAAGAAAAATATTTTTATTTATATCTCTGTTGACATCATGGCTTTTGGATATTTTAAGAAAGCTAAAATTTCCTCAAGCCAGGAAATCAACCTTCCAGAAGGTAGCTGAGAGCCAGAAGGAGGAGATATTCAACCATGCTTCTGGAGTGCCGACATTGGGCCAAGCCCTGCTGGTCACTGGAGATAAAAAGGTGAAAACGACATAGCCCCTGCTCTTGCAGAGTCAGCCTGAGGGTGGAGGTCGGGGATCGACAAGTAAGTGGACAATTTAATATGCTGTGGTTCAGGCTATGACAGGACTGAGGACAGGAGCCTGTGGGAATAGGGGAGCGAAGGTTCTGCAGAGGAGATGAATTTTGAAATGGGGCTAGAGGATAAGCCAGCAACAATAGGGGGAGAGTGGAGGGACTACAAAAGGCAAAGCTGTGGAACCACTGGACTGCAGAGTGTTTGGGGAAGTAGGAAAAGAGGCGGGAGAGATGGATTATAACCTGCTTGTAAAGAGCTTTGAATTTCAGACTATGGAACAGACTAGAGGGAGGTTGTTCTAACAGTCCAGGTGAGATTGAAACAGTCTTGAACTTGGCCAGTGGCAGTGTAGGAAAGAAGAGAATAGGACAGTTCCCAATTGCAAAAGGAATTCTACCTATAGAATTCTTATATTAAGATGGTAGAATGGCACAAAGTAGACACTCACTGTTAGAATAAAAGCTGGGTGTTACAGATGGATTGCATTACACATATGATTAGATATTTACATAGAGATACACACTCACATTCACCAGCTATATAATTTTCATGATAAATAAATATACCTGGGAATTTTAAGTTAAAATATTTATTTTCATAACAGAAAGTGAATGCAAATTATGGTGATTTTGAGGCATCTAATGCTTTGTACATTAAGATGACAAATTGTTCTTTCCAAATAATTCATATTTAGTAACAAAGTTTTCTGCTTGATTGCCTATTATTTTATTGTACTATTACAGATATTGTATTTGATTTTGTAGTGGAATTTGCTGTTCCATATCATTAAATAAATTCTCAGGCATATATTTTATTTCATTCCTCAGAGAATTGAAGGTGTTCAGTAGCTTCGAAGCATGTGCCTGTCTTCCAGGGTGTTAGAAAAACAGAAAACACCTTGTTGCAATTCCCTTTTTTTTTTTTTGAAAAAAGATGACATTGAAGATGGGATATGCTCGTGGTGTGATGATGGAGGTGGGCTGAACTTGAACAGCTTATGACTACTTGTCCTTCAGGGCTAGAGAGAGCCCATGACTGCCTGCCCTCCCAGTGTAAATTAGATTCACTTCCCTGCCTGTCCCCCAGTCTATCTCCTGGCACCCTGTTTTCATACTTCACAGTGTTTATCACAGTTGTGAATTATATATTTGTGGTAGATTAAATATGGCTGCAAATTCGTCTTCCATCAGGAAGAAGTGGGGTCTGTGTACTCTCCTTTGAGTCTGGGAAGGCTTCTATGGCTGCTAGACCAATAGGACATGGCAGAAATTATTATTTGGGAGTATCCAGGCTCAGATGTTAATAAACTGGAAGCTTCTGCTTCCTATCTCTTGGAAGACTTCCTGGAGCCTGGAGCTTCTAAGCAAGAAGTCTGATTACTCTGACACTGCTACGATGAAGAGTTCCTGTATAGGCTTTCTGGTCAACTGTCCTAGCTGGGCCCTGTTTTCCAGCCATCCCTGCTGAGGCATATGATGTGCTGGTGAACTGCTTTGGATCCTCGAGACTACAGCATTTCTGCTAGTTAAATAGTGACCTTCATCCACATCATGTGGAACAGAACTGCCTGGCTAAACTCTGCCTGAATTCCTCACCCTCAAAATTGTGAGATGTAATAAAATGGTGGATGCCTTAAACCATTACATTTTTGAGTAGTTTGTTATGTGGCAATAGAAAACTGGAACAACATTCATGTTTATTTACTTATCACTATCTATTTTCTCCTTTAGACTGTAAGCACCATGAGGACAACTGGGGCCGTACCTGTTATGTTCACCATTGTGTATTCACTTAGCCCACTCTTGGCACACAGTAAGAATTTAATAACTATTTATTTAAAGAATGAATGGAAGTTCTAAGACAGAAATGGGACAGAGTAGTTAGCCTAAAACCTAGGTGTGGATCCTCTACGCAAAGGCTCCTTGGGTTTCCTCTAATGTGGTCTGTGTTCTGATATTAAACCTCTTTTGCTTTGTTTGCATGGGATGCATTCTGAAGCTAAGGGTGCTATTAGTTTTGATTGAGGGATATATTCCTTTTTCTAGCACACATCACATGCCCATTTTTTTCTGGGAGCGAATGGCAGAAGGGTGAGCATTATTTGATTCTGGAATTCATTAAGAAGCAGTATCTATCTATCTATCTATCTATCTATCTATCTATCTATCTATCTATCTATCATCTATCTATCTATCTATCTATCTATCTATCTATCTATCTATCTATCATCTATCTATCTATCTATCATCATCTATCATCTATCTATCATCTATCTATCTATCATCTATCTATCTATCTCTATTCATCCATCTAATCATCTCTTTATCTATCTATGTATCTATCATCTGTCTATCCATCTATCTGTCTACCAATCATAGTTTTGGTTCTGAGGCTCTGATGCAACACTTGAAAAATAGTTCTTGGGTTTATTGGCATTTGATACCTCACTGTGTACAGAGAAACAACCATGTTTACAGTGGAAAGGATGGCTTCCTTGCCTGACTGGCTCTGATAGCCAAGCTTCTGCTTTCTCAGTGTCCACAAATTGTAACCACTAGTGAGGTATTCATTAAAAAGTGGAATGCTGGCACAGAGTGCTTTATCTTTTCACTACACAATTGTATATCTGTGCCAGCAAATCTAATTATTATTATTTTGTTTGGTTGCAATTTCATCTCCCACACCACAGCATATGGTAAACATTTGATGACTCTTGAAGCATCTTTATGAACTTCTCCAAGAATCTTTTTCATCCGCTAGATGATAGGTCTTTTGGAAAAGGCCAATCAGATGTGACTGCCGAGGTGGCTTGACAATATCCTTCTGGATGGTTTTAATAATAGTATTTTGTTTTCTTAAGTACAGCACTTTATAGTGAACTAAAAAAAATGCTGCCATGACTTTTTTGCCTGGCTGTGTTTTAAATGGGCTGTCCTGTGTGTGTGTACATCATTAATACAACCCCTTGGCTGGGAGGTGGGTGTGTATAAAGACAATTGGATGATGGACTGGATACTTACTTTCTCACAATCGGGCATTTTATATTAGGTAGATCAGAGTCCTAAAAGCCCTCTTGTTTCATTATTGCATATATTTTTCCTTGTGGGGATTTTAAAGAATTTGATGGTATAGTCAGAGATAATGCAAAAAGCAGTGTCTGGTAATAATTTATTAATGTGATTCGTTCTATGGAAGACTCAGGGAACAATTACTTTTAGGGGGTCCATTGGGTATAGGTGTGTAAGTGGATAGAAGAAGGGGTGCTCATGTAGTCAGTGATTGTGGTAAAAGCTATGTTGTACCAAGGGAGTCTTAACATTTCATTCATGATTGAAAGTAATCAAGAAAAGCTGGTGTTTCAGTCAGGATTCATTTGGTTATAAATGCTAACAAAACAAATCAGACTATCTTTAAAAAAGATAACATTTATTGACACATGTAATTGAAAATTCTACTTCTTCAGGCATAGTTGAATCCAGGTGCTCAAGTCATGTTACCATGTTGGAGTCATTCTAAGGAATGCTTTTTCTAAATGGTAGTAAAGAAGGTCTCCAGCAACTCAAGGCTTTTGTAGCCCTTACAACTTAACATTTTAGAGAACCCAGAATAGATTCTTTTCTAAAAGCTTCAGCAAAAATCCTGGAGGTTATTCTCATTGGGCTTATTTAGGTCATTTAATTATCCCCAAACCAATAACTGTGGCCAGAAGGAGGTTGTGTTCTAATTATCCAGGTCTGAGCTATATTCTTTTCCCTGGAACTGAGAAGTAAGGTCAACTCCAAGTGTTGGTTAAAAATGGTGGCAGAGTGGTTTCTTTCAGGAGAGCTTCAAGACCTGTTTCATTACGATTGCTTATTTGTCTTCTTGGATCCTAGGAGCAAAGAGTGAGATGCTTCCTGAATAGAGATTCAGGTGGGAAATTTGAATCTAGACCCATTTTGCCATTTTCACTAAATGATCATGGGTGGGTACTTTCTCTTATAGGGTCTCAGATTCCTTATTTGTAAAGTGAAGAGTTTGGATGAGGTGATCCTGATAATCCTATCTGGCTCAAAGCTTCTACAATTTTCTTTACCCTTGCTAGAAGGATTATTGTGAACGTCCAGGGGGAAAAAGTATGTAATGTGCTCCAAACTGGAGGGATTTCTGACTCTGATGTTGATGGTGACGATGATGACAGCAGTCCTGCACTCTATTAGAAACAGCCCCCGGTCCTCACTGCTCTCAAAGACTCTGCTTCAGAGCTCTTCCTCTCACTTTCCCCAAAGCTCATCAGCAATGCTGGCAAGAGACATTCTGGCTGCTGGAAGGTCACTGGGATAAATGGGAAGGTTGGCCGATTGCCTGAAAATGAGTTTGGCTTAAAAGTTTCTTGCCCAAGAAATGGAAAGAAAAAACCTGCTGGGATAGCCAAGGGGAAAGAGAAGAGTGAGTGACCTCTTTATAAAGAACTGCAGCCCTGGAAATCTGACTAATGGCTGAAGAGCGTATGTGATGATAACTCACAGCGGCCACTTGGATTTAATTATAGCAACATTTGCAGACAATAAGTGGGTCTTGAGTGAAGCCTGCCTGATGATATGGCAGTGACAAAAGCTAATCTGGATTTCTAGCCAAAAGGATGGATGAGAAATGACTTGGGAACATTTCCTGTAGAATATTTTTTTTGTTGTTGTTATCACCATGGCCAAATATTTATTAAGATTCTTGGGGTGAAGATGGTACTTTTCTAAATTGTGGAAAGAGAAGTGGACTTGGAATTAGAAAACCTGGGTTTACTTCTGGAGATTTTACTTATTCACTGGATCTCATTTTCATTATTTTCAGAATAGAAGCTTTGTTCTTTGTGGTCTTGAAAATTAGTAATTTTGAGACTACAGATTCGGCCAAGGTACATTCTAGTTTTTAAAACATTCTCTGGTTTTTAAACTTCTCTTGCTTACATATAATAAAAGAAAATAAGAGTCTTGACTTTTAGGTACTCCTAATAAAAAGGACTCATAGAGAATGTAGTAGAAAAATTAAAATTCTTAATAATAAGCTGTCAATAGGATCCTAGGAGAAAAATCATGGTCCGAACAGTAAAGTCAAACATTTTTCCAACTTGCTTTCTGTTTATTGAGTATTTATATGTCAGCACTGTGTTTGGTACTTTATGTACAGATCAATACTGTGGGGTAGGTTTTACTAAACCTGTTTTAAAGGTGAGGTTACTGAAGGTCAGATAGGTTGAATAATTTGCTCAAGAAATTGTAGTTTTTAGAATGAACATTAATAAATTTCTAATCTCAAAATTAACTTTCAAGGCTACAAAAAACAAAGCTCTTCATTTTGCAAATGATGGAAATGAGGCTAAATGAATAAGGAGGAACTCTGGAAATGAACCCAGGTTTTCTAACTCCAAGTCCAATAAGTAAACTTATAAGGGATGGAGTGGGAATTCAGGTCTGTCCGAATCCAAGGGTTGTTCTCCTAGCACTGTGCTATACTTTGGCTCTGTTTTTTTCTCCTTACCTCCTCTCTAGGTCTCGTTAAATGCAGGCAGCTTGGGAGTTTCTGGTCTTAGAAACCATCCTCTAGAAGTAGGTTTCTGCCTGGTATCTGGGATGTTTGAAATCCAAGCTTTGAGAATGGTGAAGGCAAGTCTTTTCTGCAGTTACACAGAGTGTGGAAGCGTCTGGGGAATGGGACCCTAGAGGATGTGGAGTATTGTGGTTAGTAGCTTGCAGTCAGCTAGCACTGCAAGAATATTAGCTGGTAAGGATGTTTGCTCCTTTTCTCTTCCAAACAAACTCCATTTTCTTATGTGTAATGGAGTTGTGCCTTCCAAGAGGATGGTCTTAAAGGGGTTCTTATTATATCTCATATCTATGTAGTATTCATGATCATGAAATGATTATTTTCCTTTGGCTGAATAATGCCTTGTGAAAGAGCTCAACCACTGTATCAGTTAACTTTTTCTGCTTACAAACCTTTCCAAATTTAATGGCCTAAACAATAAACATATTTAGATTATGATTCTATGGATCAGCAGCTCAGGCTGGACTCGGGTAATTCTTCTGGTCTTGGATTGCCTCAGTCTTACATCTACTACCAATCACCTGGGTGGCTTTCTTTTGGGGACTAGTGGGCCGTTGGCTGGAGAAATGGGGGCAACTGGGCCATATGTCTTTCATCGTCAAGGAGGATAACCCGGGCTTGTTTACCTGACGTTTGGACAGGATTTCAAGAGAGAGAAGAGAACTGCGCAAGTTCTCTTGAGTCTCAAAACTGTCTTAACATTACTTTTACTGCATTCTGTCTGCTGAAACAAGTCACAAAACCCACCCCGATTAAACAAGTTGGGAAATAGCTTTCATCTTTTGATGGGAGGAGCTGCAAAGATACATTGCAAAGGAGAATTCATACAGAGAAGCACTCTGTTGTGTCAATTTTTGTGAACAGTCTACCACACCCATTCCTGTTGATGTTGAGCTGATGAATGACCACATAGATGTCACAGTTGCTACAGAATAATAGCACCCTGCAATAGAAAATAGGGCATTGTCTTCAGTGAATAGATGGAGCTTTCATTGCAGATTTTTGTCCTTTCTCATTTCAGAAGGAATTTGGGGTGGCTTGCAGAGATACATGTAGTAGGACAAGGTCAAAGAGAAAATAGAAGGCTTTGGAGCCAGGAGCATAGTTAGTATGAGAATACACAATTTCTTGTATAGTTGCTAGAGGTGGGCTACACATTTGCATCTGGTCTCCTCATAGCCAAAGTACAGAGGAGAACATGATCAGTTGTGTGAACCATGGTATCCATAAGAGAAAAGGAGTCTAGCATCTTAGTTCAGTGTTGGGTGTGACAGGTCAGAGTTGGTATGAGTGTAGCTTAGGGAGGGAGCTTTTCTTTGAGCCTCATGGGAAAACCTGTGGGGTAAAATGGACTAAGCAAAAGTTGAAAAGAGGCTGAGTCAGGGTACTCCAAGTCTATATGTGTATATTGAATATATTTGATAATAACTAAAGCTCACAGTCCTTTTACAGGTTATAGGTGCTTTACAAGTTCAAAAGGTCTAGTGCATCATCATCTTTTTTGTTGTGGGAAGTCAGGGACCCCAGATGGAGGGACTGGCTGGAGCCATGGCAGAGGAACATAAATTGTGAAGATTTCATATTAATATGGACATTTATCAGTTCCCAAATAATACTTTTATAATTTCTTATGCCTGTCTTTACTTTAATCTCTCTTTTTTTTTTTTTTTTTTGAGACCGAGTCTCACTCTGTTGCCCAGGCTAGAGTGTAGTGGCGCGATCTTGGCTCACTGCAAGCTCCGCCTCCCGGGTTCACGCCATTCTCCTGCCTCAGCCTCCCGAGTAGCTGGGACTACAGGAACCTGCCACCATGCCTGGTTATTTTTTTTGTATTTTTAGTAGAGACGGGGTTTCACTGTGTTAGCCAGGATGGTCTCAATTTCCTGACCTCATGATCTGCCTGCCTCGGCCTCCCAAAGTGCTGGGATTACAGGTGTGAGCCACTGCGCCTGGCTACTTTAATCTCTTAATCCTGTTATCTTCATAAGCTGAGGATGTACGTCACCTCAGGACCACTGTGATAATTGTGTTAACTGTACAAATTGGTTGTAAAACATATGTGTTTGAACAATATGAAATCAGTGCACCTTGAAAAAGAACAGAATAACAGCGATTTTTATGGAATGAGGGAAGACAACCATAGGTCTGACTGCCTGCGGGGTCTGGCAAAAAGAGCCATATTTTTCTTCTTGCAGAGAGCCTATAAACAGACGTGCAAGTAGGAAAGATATCGCTAAATTCTTTTCCTAGCAAGGAATATTAATATTAATACCCTGGGAAAAGAACGCGTTCCTGGAGGGAGGTCTATGAATGGCCACTCTGGGAATTTCTGTCTTGTGCAGTTGAGATAAGGACTGAATAAGGACTGAGATACTCCCTGGTCTCCTGCAGAACCCTCAGGCTTACTAGGGTGGGGAAAAACTCTGCCCTGGTAAATTTGTGGTCAGACCGGTTCTCTGCTCTCGAACCCTGTTTTCTGTTGTTTAAGATGTATATCAAGACAATATGTGCACTGCTGAACATAGACCCTTATAAGTGGTTCTGCTTTTGCCCTTTGCCTTGTGATCTTTGTTAGACCCTTATTAGTGGTTCTGCTTTTTGCCCTTTGAAGCATGTGATCTTTGTACCTACTCCCTGTTTTTACACCCCCTCCCCTTTTGAAACCCTTAATAAAAACTTGCTGGCCTGAGACTCAGGTGGGCATCACAGTCCTATCGATATGTGATGTCACTCCCGGCGGCCCAGCTGTGAAATTCCTCTCTTTGTACTGTCTCTCTTTATTTCTCAGCCAGCCGACACTTATGGAAAATAGAAAGAATCTATGTTGAAATATTGGGGATGGGTTCCCCCAATACTTTTTTTTTTGAGATGGAGTCTTGCTCTGTCACCCAGGCTGGAGTGCAATGGCGTGATCTCGGCTCACTGCAAGCTCTGCCTCCCAGGTTCATGCTATTCTTCTGCCTCAGCCTTCTGAATAGCTGGGACTACAGGTGCCCACCACCATGCCCAGCTAATTTTTTGTATTTTTAGTAGAGATAGAGTTTCACTGTGTTATCTAGGATGGCCTCGATCTCCTGACCTTGTGATCTGCCCCACCTCGGCCTCCCAAAGTGCTGGGATTACAGGTGTGAGCCACTGCACCCGGCCTCATCTTTTTATTGCCACTAACAATGAGATAAGTAGGGAAGATATTATAATATAACCCTTATTTAACACATAAGGAAACTCAGAGAGGTCAAGTGACTTGCTCAAGGTCATATAGTATAATAATACATGTTGTCTAACTTCTGTGACACTGAGTTGTGTCAGAAATACTGGATGAGATGTTTTGGAAGATACAGAGGAGTGGCATGGTCTCAAACTATGAAGTCTTCAGGGAGGAAAAACTTAATAATGGTAATAATAACAATAAAGGTGCTTTTTTCTTGCCTTCTTTTTTTACATGTATTATTTTTCTTAATCTTTGCGCAGCCTCTTTGAGTTATTATTTCCATTTTACAGATACTAACCAGAGGCTCAAAGAGTATAAAAACTTGACTATCTTTTCCAAGATGGTAGTGGCAATGTTGGTTTGTAATCCCAGGTCTCTCTTAGATCAAATTCTGGAGACTTCCCACTAATGGATACTGGCTGAGACACAGGTACACTTGATATTAGTAGGGGACGCTATAAGACAGTGTATAACAACATGCAAATAGAGTCTTAGGAAATCAGAAGAAGCCGAGGCCAGGACAAATGATCTTCGCAGGAGAGAATTCAAGAAGGAACACAGAATTTGCCAAAACTCAAAGGATTGACAATGATGTCCATGGGAACAGAAGGCCAAAGTGTAGGCCAGGAAGGGGAATTGCACCAGGATAGTGGGTGATGTGTGTTCAGAGTAACCATGAATGAGCATTACTTTTTAAAATGTATTCAACTTATTGAATGAAGACTTATTGAGTACTAATGGTGAAAACAAAGATGAATTAGATCTGACCTGGCCCTCAAAAAACTTGAGACAAACATCAAAAACCATAAGGAAGGTGGTGGGAACTGAGGTAAAGGAAGTACTGGTTAGCCAAATAGTGATAAAATTGTCAGGATGAGGATCTCGAGCTTGATTTTATTGAGATAAGGAAGAAAGAAAACACACACACAAAAACAAAAGAATAAAAGAGAAAAACCTGTATGTAAATATAAGGATTCTGTAAGTCAGAGGACAAGTGTAAGGAGAAAACAGTCTTAACGTCAACTATTGAATAGTCTGAATTCAATTATTGAATAGACTAATAACAGTCTTAACGTCAACTCTGCTAGCTGAGTGTCCCGAAGAGGCTACAGGTCCAGATACTGGGCCAAACTGTGGCAGAGAGTTTGAGAATCTTGAATGCAGGAGTTGACTGCAGATTTCCTTGGCACCATCATGAGCCTTGGCCTGAAAACAATAGTTAGAGATAAAATATGTATTTATATGACTTCCTTAAAAAAAAGTCACATTGTTTTCTCTGATAGATGTAATATATGTGCATTGTAAAAAATTTTTTTAATACAGAAAAGAACAAAGGTAAAAATCATTCATAACTATACCACCCAGAGAGGAACATTGTGAACCTTTTAAAGAGCTCCCTCTAGACATTTTTCCCAGTCATGTGTCTTATATAGCTGTATTCATCTATTTCCTCTTTTGTGTTGTTTAGAGAGTGATAGCTCAATCCTTGCCCTTATCTCTGAAAACTTTTTTAGAGTCTTAGAAGTGGAATCACTTGGTTTCATTAAGGATAGTCTTATTACTAAAATTATTTCTGGAAAAGGTTTAGCAATTTTTACTCTCACCATATATGAGAATGCTCATCTTAATGCACCGTTGCTAGTCTTGAGTTGTATCATTAAAAATAAATCTATTCCCCAAACCCCATAAACCCAGTATAATCATGCATCAGGCAAATCCAAGAGAGAGACGTTATACAAAATACCTGGTAAATGCTCCTCAAAACTGTCAAAGTCATCAACAACAAGGAAAACCTGAAAAACTGTCACAGCCAAGAGTAGCCTAAGGAGACACGGTAACTACATGAAATGTGGTCTCCTGGATGGGATCTGGGAACAGAAATGTTAGGTCAAATCAAGGAAATCTGAATATTGGAGTTAATAAATAATAATGTATCAATATTGATCAATAATTTGTCTCAAGTTTACCATACTAATGGAAGATGCTAATAATCGGGGAAACTGGGTGTGGGACATATCTTCACAATTTTCCTGTAAATTTAAAGGTGTTCTAAACTAAGTTTATTAAAAAATCAAGCATGCACACAAGCAAAAGTGTAACAAATGAAGTCACTGATGTGAACAGATAACTATGACTGCATTTCTGAAATTTGCTAATATTGCTAGTCTATACCTAATGATTTGTGATCTCTAAGGTTTTCTTGAAATAACCAGAGATGACAGATGAAATTACAGAAGATAATCATATATAATACATATTAGGTTGAAAGTATGGTGCTTAAGAACACAGAGACTGGAATCAGAATGCCTCAGTTTAAACCCTGGTTCTATTATTTACCAGCTCTATGATCTTGGGTTAGTTATCTCATTAATCTGTGCCTTGGTTTTTGAGTCTGTAAACTAATGATAAAATACTTCAGTGGGTTTCTCTGAGAATGAAATAGGTTGATATTTGTACAACAATGCCAGGCAGTTAGTGCTATAAAAATGTTTAATAGTGAGAAAAAAATAAGTCTCTTGATTTACTTATGGTACAAACATTTATTGAGCACCCCGTGTGCCAGGCATTATGTTAAGTGTTAAGGACAATTGTGAAAAAGACAATGCTCCTACCCTCAGGGAGTTTACTGTTTAATTGGCAGAGACAGACAATAAACAAACAAGTAATTGTAGATTGCAATAGTGCTAGGAAAGAAATAACAAGCCCAAAGTGATGGTAAGAAAGATGCCTTAGTTGGCTGGGCACGGTGGCTCATGCCTGTAATCCCAGCACTTTGGGAGGCCGAGGCGGGCGGATCACGAGGTCAGGAGTTCGAGACCAGTCTGGCCAACATAGTGAAACCCTGTCTCTACTAAAAATACAAAAAAAAATTAGTCGGGTATGGTGATGTGTGCCTGTAATCCCAGCTACTTGGGAGGCTGAGGCAGGAGAATTGTGTGAACCTGGGAGGCAGAGGTTGCAGTGAGCTGAGATCATGCCACTGCACTCCAGTCTGGGTGACAGAACGAGATTCCATCTCAAAAAAAAAAAGAAAAGAAAAAAGATAGATGCTTTATTTATATTTATTTGACTCCTTGTGATAATGACTATGCATTAATATTTTTGTTAATGACTTAGTCTTTTGTCAATTGTGTGTGCCTTTTGTCTGTGTTTCTGTTGTGTGATTTTTTTACACTGATTTGTAAGGGCTGTTATTTATTTATTAGTGGTGCTAATCTTTTCTCTAGTTTTATATTTGCCTTTTATTTTTTTGAGACAGGGTCTCACTCTGTTGCCCAGGCTGGAGTGCAGTAGTATGATCATGGTTCCCTGCAGCCTTGAGCTCACCTCACCAGTAGAGACAGAGTTTTATTACACCATGTTGCCCAGGCTGGTCTCAAATTCCTGGGCTCAATTGATCCGCCTGCCTCAGCCTCCCAAAGTGCTGGGATTACAGGTAAGAGCCACTGTGCTTGGTCTATTTTTGTTTTAAAACTATGTACATGCAAGATTTTAATTTTCATGAGGGCCACTTTATCCCACTTTTCTTTGAGGCTTCCTCCATTACTTTTCCAAGAAAAGCATAACATTTTTCTTCAATCCCCAAACATGTTTTCTAATATATTTTTCTTTTGAATATTTCCTGAGTTCATTTTTCACATTTAGCTCTTTTATTCATCTGACTTTTATTTCTGGATAAGTGTGATGTAAAGATTCAGACAGAAACTTTTTCTAAATCTGGTCAATTTCTTGAATAATCCTTTTTCCTTCTATTTACTTGTGAAGTTATTATCATTTCCTAAATTCTTTTACATACTAGAGGTTTATTTCTGTAATTTCTATCGTATTTCTCTGGTTTTAAAAACATTACCATACTGTTTTGATTACTGTAGCTCTATGGAATATTTTATTATTGATATGGCAGGTGCTACCTCCTCACCTTTTCTCCTCCAAAATGTTCAGTTATTACTACCAATTTTTTCTTTCAGATAAACTCCTGAGTTATTTTGACAAACCAATAAAAGTCCAACTAAGTGATTGGAATTTTATTAACATCTTATACTATATTGAATAGAGTTTTTATGTTTCCAACATTACAATTAATGTTCCATTGAGGAACATATTACATTTGTTAATTTGTAAGGTTTTCCTTCTTATTTCTGTATAAAATCTTCCGCACATAAATTATTAAATATTTAACTCTATTTTCACTTATTTGAATTGAAATGTAATTACATATTCAATGTTTATGTGAATGTGAATTTCAACGTAGTATATCAACTCACTTTTATTTATTAGTATGTCTATTCTATGGTTTTAATCATTATACTTGTATAGTACATCTTGATAGCTGGTGGTGCAAGTTACCTTTTATTATATTTACTTTTTTCACTTAAAAATTGATACACAATAGTTGCACATATGTAATATCACTATTTGTTTTCAAAATAGAGATACTCCATTCATATTTTTCTTCTTTTCCTTCTATGAGATTGGCTTTGCTGTTCTTCCTTTCTAACTTCTTTTGCTACTGATTAGTTGTTTTATTTTCAGTCTTTCTTGATATAATTTTTAAGGCTGTGAATTTGGCTCCAATGATAAATTTGGCTGTACTGCATAAATTTCTAATGTAATATGTCCACTATTCCTGTTTTCTAATTACACTGTAATTTGGATTTCCCATTAGTGATTATTTACAACATAATTTTTAATATTTCAAAACAGTTGTTTTTCTTTATTTGCATAAGCGTTCTTTTAATTTTAAATTTCATTATGTCGTAGTCAAAAAATGTGACTCATACAATTGATGATTTGGGGGATTCATGTGGTTTTTCATGATTAAACTTTGTGTTCCCAACATAAAAAAAATGATAAATGTTTGAGATGATGGATATGATAATTACCCTGATCTGATCACTATACATTGTGTGTATCAAAACATTCACTATGTACTCCGTGTATACAATTATGATGTGTCAATTAAAAAAACTTTCAAGTCCCGGCACTGTAGCTTAGGCCTGTAATCCCAGCACTTTGGGAGGCTGAGGTGGGCGGATCACTTGACGTCAGGAGCCTGGCCAACATGGCGAAACCCTGTCTCTACTACATATACAAAAATTAGCCAGGCGTGATGGCAAGCGCCTGTAGTCCCAGCTACTCAGGAAGCTGAGGCACAAGAATAGCTTGAACCTGTGAGGCAGAGTCTGCAGTGAGCCGAGATAGTGCCATCGTACTCCAGCCTGGGTGACAGAGCGAGACTCTGTCTCAAAAAGAAAAACAGAAAAAACAAAAATCTTTCAAGAAAATTTATACATCTAGAAAAAATTAAATAGCACAAATGAGTTTGTCTGAAAAGCAAGAGTTAACCTGTCAACCTTTTCTTATTCTTACTCTATCTCTTGCCTTTGTGTTTTTACTTTCTTTGGGGATTGTTTTCACACCTCCTTATAATGTGTTTATGCTGCCATTACTTGATTTATCAATTGTAGGTAATATTAATTGACTCTGCACTATGGACAGTGAGAATTAACATCCTTACATTATTTATTTTCCCTTTCCCAATTTCTAATATTTAAATGAATCTTTTCAGTTCTTTTATTAATTACTGTAAAAATTTTACATTAAATATCTTTCTCATGTATATTTACAAGTTTTGTTTTTAGATATTTTGATATTATTCACCACTTATATAATCACAATTGTTCTACCTTCAATATGTGTTGTGACCATTATCAGTATATATTGGTATTTTCTCTTACATTGCATTTTTTGCCTTAAATTCTCATTTTTTGATATTAATAGTTATCTCTGCTCTTCTCTTTTGTTTTTCTCTTTTTTCACCAACTTTTTTGTTACTCTCTCCAAAGCATTCTTGCTGAGAATATAAATTTGATCTCTTACCTAATGTTAAGAATTTTCTTAACGTATTGTAATTTAGACTTATCTTACCTGGTGTTAAGAATTTTACCTAGTGTTGAGAATCTTCTTAACTGACATCCTTGAGAATCCTCTTAACACTAGGTAAGAGAAGTCTAAATTATAATATGGAAGTCTAAATTAGGTATATTTTGATAATGACATGTCTGTCATTTATTTTTATGTTTTTAAAAACTTTTTGAATTCCAATTTTTTGCTCTATGGACATTGATTTCTTTGGTTTTAGTAATCCTACTTCTATCTATATTACTCTACAAATCAACGTAACAATTTTAATTTTTCCAACATATAGTAATGAACTAAACATGTTTTTGCTACTCTAATATTTTCCCCTACCCATTTCTGGACTCTGATAACACTGTCTATCGACACAGAGCTATTATTAAATTATCTTTTTTACTTTTGTATTTATTTTCTTTTAAGATAATATTCTATTTTCTAGCCACATTTATAATACTTGGTTATCCAGAGTTGTATGTTTACTGATTTCACACGATATCCAGTTTTTTAATACTATAGAAGTCTCATTTTTGACTTGTTTGTTTGAGTTAACTCTTGATGAGTTAGATCTGTCTTCAAGTACTTTTTCTGAGTTGTATCTGGGTCATAATCTCTATTAGTCCTGTTTTTGTCAGAGAATATCTTTGTAGTTTTTCTGATTGAGTCACTTTTAAACACTGTGTCATTATTTAGTCATTATTTATGTATATAAACATATTTATACACACATTTATTTATTATATTGGTATATTTATTATGGGAATTGGCTCAGGTAATTATGAATGCCAAGAAGTTTCACCATCTGCCGTCTATAAGCTGAGAACCAGGAGAGCTAGTGGTGTAATTCAGGTTGAGTTCAAAGGCCTGAGAACCAGAAATTCTGATGTCCAAGGGCCAGAGAAGATGAATGTCCCAGTTCAAGAAGAAAAAGGGAAAACTAACCCTTCTTTAGCCTTTTTGTTCTACTGAGTCCCTCAATGGGTTGGATGATGACCGCCCACATTGATGAGGGTGGATCTTCTTTACTCAGTCTACTGATTTAAACACTAATCTCTTCTGGGAACACCTCCACAAATACACCCAGAAATCTTGTTTTACCAGGTATCTGGGCATCCCTTAGCTCAGTTAATTTGACACATAAAATTGACCATCACAGTTACCATGTTTTTCCTTTAAAAAACTGTGAAGAATTTGCTCTATTTTTTTTTGTTTGGTGTTTAGTTTTAAGGAGAAATCTGAGAAGACTCTATGTTTTTATCTTTTAAAATAATTTGTATTTATTTTATGTTTGGCAATTGTTCTTTCTGGCTGTTGTTCTTTTTAATCAGTGTTGACTGGTACTTTTAAATCTTTTTATTTAGTAGACATCAATTTTTCTTTAATGCTGGAAGGTTTTTTTCCCCCACCTTTATCTTTGATTTTTGCTCTATTTCAATTTTGTTCCATTTATTTTGGTCTCATTTTTAGGAATATCAACTATCTGCAGATTTGATTTCTGTTCTCACCTGTACATCTACCCATCTTCTCTCATTTTATTTTCTTCTCTCCCCTGCTGTTTGCATTTTTGAAGGATTTTCCAGATTTGTTTTTAGGCAATTAATTTGATTTTCTACAGTGTCTATGATTATATTTTCTGCTTCTAATGTAGATTTTAATTGTGGTATTTCATTTCTAGTTTCCTTCTCATCTCAGCAAGCTTCTCTTTATGTCTCTGTATTTCATTCACCTATTTTTAAAGTTGCATCTAACACCTGACACTCTCAATTTTTATTTGCGCAATGGTATCTGTATTCTCTTGAACCTAATTAAAAACTAAAATTTATGGTTTCTACATTTCTTTAGTCTTCTGTATAAATAATTTTCAGAAGACAGCTGTTTGAATCAGTCAGGGTTCTTAGTTTAATGTGGAAGAAACTGACTTTGGCTAATTTAAATTGACTGTATTGATGTTGGGTAGTCTCTGGATTGTTGAATAGAGGGCATGCACTGGATAACTGAACCTAGAGGTGACATGGCTGGAATCCTGTCAAAATCACACCACAGAACTGGCCAGGTGAGCATTATCTGCTATTTTTGCCAAGCACCCAGTGCCACAGCTTCCACCTCTGTCATTATTTCCTCCAGAAACTATGTTGCTGCCATGGTTGCCCTTCTGCCATCGGAATGGATTCTCCACTGTTCTGCTTTTTGCATTACTAGACACTGGTTCGTAGTTCAGGAAGCATGCACATGATTGGCTGAACCTAGATTACATGTCCATAGTCTAACTGCAAGTAAGTCTGGTAAAGTAAGTTTCTGATCTTTTTAGCACCAGTAGTAGAAGGTGGCCTCTGTCTCCCACCAAGGCCTATAAAGACAGTGAAAATGTGAACAAAGAATGGACAGTCAATACAGTAGGGTCCATTATATTCTTCTTTGTATCCTGAGTGCTGTGCTATTTTTCCTTCTGTTTCAGAAACTTCTAAATTCTCAAGCTTGATTTTTACATTTTTCAAATGAGTATATTCCTTTTAACAAAGATATATATAGCAGAGCTTGGCATTTGCCAAAAAACCAAGTGAGTAGATTTCTTTGGTCCCTGGCTCTGCTGGTGATTACTTTTCAAAACCTTCTTTTGCCTTTTGAAATACTAAGCATGGTGGGCAGAGTGGGAGAAAGCTTTCCCACAGGAATAATTTATATTTTTTGTCCACTTTGGTTATTGTTGAAGTATGAAAGGTAGAGTAAAAAAGGAGAGGTCTCTCTGAGCCTGAACTGAAACAGCTATCTTTTGGAATAAGCACATTAGGTTTCTTCTTTTAATGGCCAATATAATACTGAATGGGCAAAAGCTGGAAGCATTCCCCTTGAAAACTTGCACAAGACAAAGATACCCTCTCTCACCACTTGTATTCAACATAGTATTGGAAGTTCAGGCCATGGCAAGCAGGCAAGAGAACAAAATAAGCATATTCAAATAGGAAGAGAGAAAGTCAAATTGTCTTTGTTTGCATATAACATGATCTTACAGCTAGAAAACCCCATTGTCTCAGCCCAAAAGCTTCTTGAGCTGATAAGCAACTTCAGCAAAGTCTCAGGATACAAAATCAATGTGCAAAAATCACAAGTATTCCTATACACCATCAATACACAAGCAGACAGTCAAATCATGAAAGAACTCCCATGCAAAATTGAAATAATATTTTAGTGGGCTGTAACCTTATTGTAAGTCGAGGAGCATCTGTATTATGTGAAGTGTCTGTTCAAGTCTTTTGTTCACAATTCTGTCAGTTTTCTTATTGAGTTGTAAGAATTCTTTATGTATTCTGAATACTAGCTCTTTGTCAGATTACAAATATTTTATCCCATTATATGGCTTTTCTCTTCATTTTTTTCAAGGTGTCTTGATAAGCAAAAGTTTCAAGTTTTGATGAGATCTAATTTACCAATTTATTTGAATGGTTTGTGGTTTTGTGTCCTGTCTAAGAAATTATTACCTATTCTGAGGTTGCAAGGATTTTCTTCTTTGCTTCTCTTTTGTTCCATCACATTTAGGCCTATGGACAATTTTGATTAATTTTTGTTTATGATATAAGGTAAGGGTCAATGTTCATTTTCTCACCTAAGGGTATCTACTTGTTCCAGCACAATTTGGGGAGAAAACTTTCCTTTCTTTTTAAAATTACCTCAACACCTTTATTGAGAACTAATCAAATATATATGAATTTATTTCTTGGTTCTATATTCTATACAAATTGATGTATATGTCTATCTTTTTGGCACTGCTACATCGTTTTGATTACTGGGTCTTAAGGGTAAAACTCAAAATCAGATAGTGTAAATATACCAATTTTTCCTTCTATTTCAAAAATGCTTTTTATTTTCTAAGTCATTTTGATTTCCGTATAAAATGTATAATGAACTTGTAATTTTCTACAAAAAAGTTCTGCTGAAATTTTTTGGCATTATGTTAAAACCATAGATACATTTGGAAATAGATATCTTAATTACATTGTCTTCTAATCCATGAACATGGTATACCTCTCCATTTATTTAAATCTTTGCTAATTTATCTCAGCAAAGTTTTGTTGTTTTTGTTATAGGAGTCTTGTTTCACTTGTTAAATTTATTCCTAAAGATATTATATTTATTTGGTGCTATTATAAATGCAATTTTGAAAATTTATGTTCCGATTGTTTGCTGGCAATATGTAAAAATTCAATTAATGTTGATTTTATCTTGATTTTTAAAAATTTAATTCTATAATCTGAGATCTTGATAAATTCCCTCGTTAGTTCTAGTATTTTTTTGGTATCATCCTGAGGGTGTTTTACATAAGTAGTCATGTTATTTGCGAATAGAGACAGTTTTATTTATTCCCTTCTAATCATTATGCCTTTTAATTTTTCTTAATTTGTTAAATTGCTAGCACCACTAGTGTTGAATAGAATTGGTGAGAGCAGATATCATTGCCTTCTTTCTGATCTTAAAGGAAAAACATTCATTATTTTATCATTAAATATAATATCAGCTATACATTTTTTCCCAGATATTCTTTATCACATGGAAGAACTTCCGTAATTTGCCAAGAGTTTTTGTCATGAATGGGTGTGAAATTTGTCAAGTGCTTTTTTCTTCAGAGGTTAAAATATCACAGGACTTTAAAAAACTTTTATTTTAGGTTCAGGGGTACATGTGCAGGTTTGTTATATAGGTAAACTTGTGTCATGGAGGTTTGTTGTACAGATTATTTTACCACTCCAGTACTAAGTCTAGTACCCAATAGTTATTTTTTCGGTTCCTCTCCCTCCTCCTACACTCTACCTTCAAGTAGGCCCCAGTGTCTGTTGTTTCCCTCTTTGTGTCCATGTGTTCTCATCCTTTAGCTTCTGTTTATAAGTGAGAACATGTGGTATTTCTGTTTCTGTGTTAATTTGCTGGAGATAATGACCTCCAGCTCCATCTATGTCCCTGCAAAAGACGTGATCTCATTTTTTTTATGGCTATGTAGTGTTCCATAGTTTATATGTACTACATTTTCTTTATCCAGTCTGCCACATTTAGATTGATTTCATGTCTTTGCTATTGTGAATAGTGCTGAAATGAACATACGTGTACACGTGTCTTTAGAGTAAAATGATTTATATTCCTTTGGGTATATCCCAGTAATAGGATTGCTGGGACAAATGGTAGTTTTGTTTTTAGCTTTTTGAGCAATTGCCACATGCTTTCCAGAATGGTTGAACAATTTACACTCCCACCAACAAGATGTAAGTGTTCCTTTTCTCCACAACCTTGCCAGCATCTATTATTTTTTGACTTTTTGGTAATAGTCATTCTGACTAGTTTGAGATGATATCTTATTGTGGTTTTGATTTGCATTTCTCTAATGATCAGTGATAAAGAGCTTTTTAAAATATGCTTGTTGGCTGTATGTATGTCTTCTTTTGAAAAGTGTCATTTCATGTCCTTTGCCCACGTTTTAATGGGGTTGTTTATTTCTTGTAAATTTGTTTAAATTTTTTATAGATGCTAGTTACTATACCTTGGTCAGGTGCATAATTTGCAAAAATTTTCTCCCATTTTGTAGGTTGTCTGTTTACTCTTTTGATAGTTTCTTTTGCTGTTCAGAAGCTCTTAAATTTAATTAGATCTCATGTATTAATTTTTGCTTTTGTTGCAATTGCTTTTGGCGATTTCATCATGAAATATTTGCCAGTTCCTATGTCCAGAATGTCATTGCCTAAGTTTCCTTCTATTTTTTTTTATAGTTTTCAGTTTTACATGTAAGTCTTTAGTCCATCTTGAGTTGATTCTTCTATATGGTGTAAGGAAGGGGTCCATTTTCAGTTTTCTGCATATGGTTAGCCAGTTATTACAGCATCATTTATTAAGTAGGGTGTCTTTCCCCTATTGTTTGTTTTTGTCAAAAAAATCAGATGGTTATAGATGTGTGGCCTTATTTCCTGGCTCTCTATTCTGTTTTATTGGCCTATAACCAAAACAGCATGGTACTGTTACAAAAACAGTATGACATTGGGCAACATGATGCCTGCAACTTTGTTCTTTTTGCTTAGGATCGCCTTGGCTATTTGGGCTCTTTTTTGGTTCCACATGAATTTTAAAATAGTTTTTTCTAGTTCTGTGAATAATTTCATTGGTAGTTTGATAGAAATAGCATCAAATCTGTAAATTTATTTGGGCAGTATGGCCATTTTAAATATATTTAGTTATACTGATTCTGCATATCCATGAATATGGAATGTTTTTTCATTTGTGTCATCTCTGATTTCCTTGAACAATGTTTTGTAATTCTCACTGCAGAGATCTTTCATTTCTCTGGTTAGCTGTATTCTTGTGGTAACTGTGAATGGGATTTATGTTTCTGATTTGGTTTTTGTCTTGGCTGTTGTTGAGTGTGTAGGAATGCTAGTGATTTTTATATGTTGATTTTGTATCCTGAAAGTTTGCTGAAGTTGTTTATCAGCTAAAGAAGCTTTTGGGCCATGACTATGAGGTTTTCTAGATACAGAATCATGATCATATCATCTGCAAACAGGAATAAGTTTGTCTTCCACTCTTCCTATTTGGATGCCCTTTATTTCTCTTCCCTGATTTCTCTGGCCAGAACTTCCACTACTAAGTCGAATAGGAGTGGTGAGAGGGGGCATCCTTATCTTGTACCAGTTTTTTTTTTTTTTTTTTTCCTGAGAGGGAGTCTCACTCTGTAGCCAGACTGGAGTGCAGTGGTGCAACCTCGGCTCACTGCAACCTCCGCCTCCTGGGTTCAAGTGATTCCCCTGCCTCAGCCTCCTGATGAGCTGGGACTACAGGCGCGCACCACCACACCTGGCTAATTTTTTATATTTTGGTAGAGATGGGGTTTCACCATGTTGGCCAGGATGGTCTTTATCTCCTGGCCTCGTGACCTGCCTGCCTCAGCCTCCCAGAGTGCTGGGATTACAAGTGTAAGCCACTGCACCAGGCCATGTTGTGCCAGTTTTCAAGGGGAATGCTTCCAGCTTCTGCCCATTTAGTATGATGTTGGTGGTGGATTTGTCATAGATGGTCTTATTATTTTGAAGTATGTTCCTTCAGTATCTAATTTATTGAGAGTTTTTAGCATGAATGGTTGTTGAATTTTATTAAAAGCCTTTTCTCTATCTATTGAGGTAACCACATGGTTTTTGTCTTAAGTTCTGTTTATGTAATTAATCACATTTATTGATTCACATATGTTGAACCAACCTTGCATCCCAGGGAATAAAGCCTATTTGGTCATGGTAGATCATGATTTTTGATGTGCTACTGGATTTGGTTTGCAGTATTTTGTTAAGGATTTTTGCATCAAACTTCGTTAAGGATATTGGCCTGAAGTTTTATTGTTTTGTTATATCTCTGTCAGGTTTTGATATTAGGATGATGCTGGCCTCATAGAATGAGTTGTGGAGGAGTCCCTCCTCAATTTTTTGGAATAGTTTTAGTAGGAATGGCACCATCTCTTCTTTGTACATCTGGTAGAATTCATCTGTGAATTCATCTGGCCCTAGGTTGAGTTTTTTTTGTTTTGTTTTGGTTTTGGTTGGTATTTATCACTGATACAGTTTTGGAGCTCATTATTGTCTGTTCAGGAATTCAATTTATTCCTGGTTCAGTCTTGGTGGGGTGTGTGTGTCCAGGAATTTATCCAACTCTTCTAGTTTTTGTGCTTGTGTGCATACAGATGTTCATAGTAATCTCTGATGATTATTCATATTTCTGTGGGGTTAGTGACAACATCCCCCTTTTCAAGTCTGATTGTGTTTATTTGGATCTTTTCTCTTTTCTGCTTTATTAGTCTAGCTAGTGGCCTATCTTAATTTTTTTTAAAAAGCCAACTCCCAGATTTATTAATCTCTAAAATTTATTTTTTGTTTGATATTCTTCGGTTCAACTCTGATTTTGGTTATTTCTTATCTTCTGCTAGCTTTGGGGTTGGTTTCCTCTTGCTTCTCTAGTTCTTTTAGTTTTGATATTAGATTGTTAATTTGAGTTCTTTCTAACTTTTTGATGTGGGTGTTTACTGCTATAAATTTCCCTCTTAACACTGCCTTAGCTGTTTCCCAGAGATTCTGGTATGTTTTATCCTTGTTCTCTTTAGTTTCAGTGAACTTCTTGATTTTTGCCTTAATTTCATTATTTACCCAAAAGTCATTTAAGAGCATGTTGTTTAATTTCCATGTAATTCCACGGTTTTGAGTGACTTTTTTCCCTCAATTTTGATTACATGGTTGATTTTAGAGTATGTGACATGTGGCAATGAGAAGAATGTATTTTCTGCTGTTTCTGGCTGGAGAGTTCTGTAGAGGTCTATCACATCCATTTGGTTCAATGCTGAGTTTAAGTCCTGAATGTCTTTGTGAATTTTCTGCCTCAATGATCTGTCTAATACTGTCAGTGGAGTGTTGAAGTTTCCCACTATTATTGTGTGGGATTCTAAGTGTCTTTGTACATCTCTAAGAACTTGCTTAATGAATGTGGGTGTTCTTGTGTTGGGTGCATATATATTTAAGATGGTTAGATCTTGTTGAGTTGAACCCTTTACCATTATGTAATGCCTTTATTTGTCTTTTTTGATCTTTGTTGGTTTAAAGTCGTTTTGTCAGAAATTAGGATTGCAACCCTGCTTCTTTTTTCTAATTTTCATTTGTTTGGTAGATTTTTTCCTTTGTCTCTTTATTTTGAGCCTGTGGGTGTCATTGCATGTGAGATGGGTCTCTTGAAGACAGTATACCATTGGGTCTTGCTTTTTTATCTAGTTTGCCACTCTGTGCCTTTTAAATGAGGCCATTTAGCCTACTTACAATCAAGGTTAGTATTAATATGTGTCAATTTTATCCCGTCATCATGTTGTTAGCTGGTTATTATGCCTGCTTGTTTGTATGGTTGTTTTACAGTGTCATTGGTCTGTGTGCATAAGTGTGTTTCTGTATTGGCTGGTAATGGTCTTTCCTTTCCATATTTAGTGCCCCTTTCAAGATCTCTTGTAAGGTGGATCTGGTGGTAACAAACTCCCAACGCATTTGATTATATGAAAAGAATCTTATTTCTCTTTCACTGAGGAAGCTTAGTTGGGCTGGATGTAAAATTCTTGGTTGAAGATTTTGTTTTTTAAAAATGTTATATATAGAACCTCAATATCCTCTGGCTTGTAGAGTTTCTGCTGAGTGGTCTGTTTTTAGCCTGATAGGGATCCCTTTGCAGGTGACCTACCCTTACTCTCTAGCTGTCTTTAACATTCTTTCGTTCATTTCAACGTTGGAAAATCTGTTGATTATGTTTTTTGGGGCTGATCCTCTTGTGTAGAATCTGGCAGGGATTCTCTGTATCTCCTGAATTTGACTGTTGGCCTCTCTAGCAAGGTTAGGGAAGTTTTCATGCACTATATCCCGAAATATGTCTTCCAAATTGTTTGCTTTCTCTCTGTTCATTTCAGTGATGCCAATGATTCATATATGTGGCCTTTTTACATAATTTCATATTTCTTAGAGGTGTTGTTCATTCATGTTTATTTTTTCTTTATTTTTTTCTGACTGTCTTAATGCAGAGAGGCAGTCTTCAAGTTCTAAGATTCTTTCCCCAGCTTGTTCTATTCTGCTGTTAATACTTGCAATAGCATTGTGAAATTATCATAGTGTGTCTTCCAGCTCTGTCAGATCAGTTAGTTTTTTTTAAAAAATACTGTCTATTTCATCTTTCAGTTCCTGTATTGTTTTGTTGTGATTCTTAGTTTCCTTGGATTAGGTTTTGCTATTCTCCTGAATCTCAGTGATCTTCATTCCTATCCATATTCTAAATTTTACTTCTGTAATGCAAGTGAATCCACCCTGGTTAAGAGCCCTTTTTGGAGAACTAGTGCGGCCATATGGAGGATATAAGACACTCTGGCCATTTGAGTTGCTAGAGTTCTTGCATTGATTCTTTCTCATCTCTTTGTGTGGGTGTCCCTTTAACTGCTGGGCTGCCTCTGATTGAAATGGTCAGGACAGAGGCAGGGTGCTGGAGTCCCAGGTTTGGCGGCCTTACCATGTGAGGAGAAGTGAGAACCGAGACCTCACTTTTGCATGAGGTAGGTGCTCTGTGCTGGGCATCTGGACCAGTTCCAGGTCCCACAGACTCCCCAGATATGGAAAAAGCAAGGACAAGGGCTGTGATACAGCCAAGATGGCAACTTATGCCTCCTACTGGGAGCTCTCTTCCAAGGGGTTGCAGAGTTGCTACTGGATTGATTGTCCCAGTTTGGGTGGCTGGAGACCCACACCAGGAGAACCTGCCCAGTGAGGAGATACAGGATTGGAAACCCATGTAACAAACAGTCTGGAAACTTTTCCATAGGGCTGCTGCAGTACCTGAAGATATCAACAGTAAAGACTATAAAACAGCAAAGATGGTGACCTGCCCCTTCGTTTGGGAGCTCCAGGTATGGACCTATTGCTGGCTCAGACATGCTGGTGGGGTAGGGTGCTGGGGGCCTGGGTTGGGAAAAATGGGGTCAGGAAACTGTGTATAAAAGCACATTTTGGTAGAGCAACTTTGCTGTGTTGGGGGTCTGCTCCAGCCCCTGGTTACCTCAGACTCTCCAAAGCCTGAAGGTGACAATGGCTGAGACTGCAAGTCAACAAAGATGGTGGCTTATCCCTCCCACTGAGGGCTGTGTCCCAGGGAGGTTTGGAATTGCTGCCATCTGGAAAACACTGGTGAAGGTGGTTGTAGACCTCAGTTGGGAGATTCCATCTACTGAAGAGAAACGGGATCTGGGACCCATGTGAAAAAGCAGTCTCGCTGACTCTTCATAGAGCTGCTATACTGTGCAGGGCGATCAATCCAGTCCCTTGGTTGTTTCGGATTCCCCAGAGCCTGAAGGCATCGATGGCTAAGGCTGTGAAACAGCAAAGATGGTGGCCCACCCCTCCCTCTGGGAGCTCTATCTCAGGGACGTGTAACACTGCTACCCATGGCTGGCTGGAGTTCCAAGCCAGTGGGTCTTACCTTGTGAGGTGCTGTGGAAACAGGGCCTGCAGACTGTTGCTGGTTAACCCCCTGGATTCAGCCTTTTTGCTAGGGGTATGTACAGGGGCCTAACCTCTTGCTTTGCTGGAAAGCCTGGGCATCTAAAGCCCACAGGTCTCTACTTATGCCTGAGGGTCTGCTCTGCTGAGACTCCATGTAGCTCTGCATGTCAGACCGTGGGCCCTGGTGGAGTGGGTTCAGAAGGGAGTCTCCTGACCTGAGGTTGGCAAAGATTTATGGGAGTAGTGTGGGTCCCCAGGGTCACTCACTTACTCACCACTTCCCTGGGCAGGGGAGACTCCCCTGGCTCCTCGTTCTTTGTTGCTCCTGCGTAAGCAGTCCTGCCTTGCTTTTTTCTGTTCTGTTTTCTGTCAGTCAAGGTGTTTTATTTTTATTTTTTTAATTAATTTCAATGTGTGTAACTGAGTATTTCAGTTGAAGGTGCTGTGTTTACTTGCCCCTCCTATGTCTCTCCATGAGAGCAGTGCACACTAGCTGCTTCTGTGGACCATCTTGGCCAGCCCCCTTTGGGATTTTTTTCTTCTTTATTTTGTTAATATGGTGAATTGCATTTTTTTTTTAAATGTTAAACCAACCTTGCATTACTGGAATAAATACACTTAGTGATAATATATTAACTATTCCTTTGATACATTGCTAGGTTTAACTGGCTAAAAGTTTTTTGTACCTGTGTTTATGAAGGATATGAATCTATAGTTTTTAAAATTGTAATATCTTATATAATTTTAGTATCAGGATAATGATACTACTCTTTTTTCCTGTTTTCTGAAGGAGTTTGTGTAGAATTCTTATCTTTTTTTTCCCTCATATATTTGGTAGAATTCACCAGCAGGGATATCTTGCCCTGAAGGCTTTTAAATACAATTTTTATAGAAAAGGTTTTTTTTTTTTTGAAACAAGTAATTTCATTTCTTTAGTAGATATCAGGTTGTCTACTTCTTCTTGGTTGTGCTTTACTAGTTTTCAAAAAGTATGTTTATTACATTTAACTTGTCAATTTTTCTTATCTTTTTAATATGTGTACTATTTATAGTTATAACCCCTTTTTATTCCTGATATTTGTAATTTGCATCTTCCCCTTTCCACCGCCATTTTCAACTCAGTTCAGCTAGAGATGTAGGAATTTTTTTAAATTAACGAATCATCTTTTGGCTTTATTTTATTTATTGTTTATTTCCTATTTCATTGATTTTTTGCTTTTTATTTACTTTCTTCTATCTGCTTTGGATTTACTTTGTTCTTTTTTTTCACTAGCTTCTCAAGGTCATTAATTACAAGTTATTCTTTTTTCTTTTTCCTGACATGAACATTTAAAGTCATAAATTTCCCTCTACTGCCTTAACTGCAACCCACAAATTTATTTCTATGTTGTATTTTTATTATCATTTGGTTTCAAATATTTTCTAATTCTTAGATTTTTATTTGACCCATGGATTATTGAGATATCTGTTGTCCAATTTCCAAACATTTGTAATATTCTAGCTATATTATTGTTATTGATTTATAATTTAGTCTTTTGTGGTCAAAGACCATACTTTGTATAACTTCAATCCTTTGAAATTTATTGAAACTTGCATTATGACGTAACATATGTTCTATATTGGTGAATGTATCAAGTATATTTGAAAATAATATGTATTGTGTAGTTATCAAGTGTAAAGTTCTATAAATACAAATTAGGCAAAAACGAATGACATGTTCAGTTATTCTATGTATCTACTTGTTTTTTTTTCTAGTTTTTAAGTAATTTGCTGAAAGAGGGGTATTAAATTCTCCCGCTCTGATTATAGAATCATCTATTTCTCGCTTTAATCTTATCAATTTTTGATTCGCTTATTTTAAAATTCTGTTATTAGGGACACACACATTTATAATTGCTATGCCTTTCTGATGAATTAATCCTTTTATTATTATAAAGTATTCTTCATTATTTTTTCTAATACTCTTGAGATCTATTTTATCTGCTATTATCACAACCACTGTAGCCTTATTATGGTGACTCTTCACATGATATGTCTTTTTCTGTCCATTTACTTTCAACTTTTAAATTTATATTTAAGATATGTCTCTTGTAGATAGGATTTGGTTGGGTCTTCATTTTAAAAAATCCATTCTGATAACCTGTGCCCTTTAATTGCAGTGTTCAGCTCAATTAACATTTAATATAATTACTGATATGGTTGAATTTAGGTAGCCATTTTATTTTTTATGTATTTTGAATCCCTCTCATTTGCCCCACCCTCATCTTACCTTCTTTTGGGTTATTTCAATATCTTAATTTCCATTTTAGGACACTTATTCATTTGAAATTATATTTCTGTACATTTCAAAAACATGTTTGCTCTATACATTCTTTTCACAGTTTATGCAGTGCTAATATGATAAAAAGTAGAATTATTGTAATATATAGATAGGTCTATTTACTTTCTATCTTACCACTCTTTAAGTTATAGTTGTCACATATATTACATCTAAGTACATGGTAAATCCTACAAGAAAATGTGATACTTTTTGCTGTGAATAATCATTTGAATTCTAAAGAAATTAAAAGAAGAAAGTGTTTTTATTTACCTGTATATTTACCATTTGTATTTCCTACTCTTCATTCATTCCTGAAAATCCAAGATTTTCCTTGATATCGTTTCCTTCAACTTGAAGACCTTTTTGTACAGTTCTGGTGGAGACCAATTCCCTTAGTATTTCATTACCTAAAAATGTCTTTATTTCACTTTCCTTTTTGAAGCAAGCTTCACTGAATTTAGAATTCTAGGATGACAGTTATTTTCTTGTAACATGTTAAAGATGTTCCACTGTCTTCTAGCCTCTATAGTTTCTGGGAAAGGTTTGTGAGAAAAGTTTGTGATAATTTCTATCCTTGTTCTCCTATATGTAATGTGATGTTCTTTTCTGGCTGCTTTCAAATTTTTCTCTCTCTCTTCCCTGAACATCAGTTTGGCTATAATGTACTTAGATGTGGATTTCTTTGCATTAATTCTCTTTGAGGTTTTTTGAGCTTCCTAGATCTGTAAATTTCCATCTTAAAAAAATTGGAGATGTTTTCTGGTATTTATCTGTAAAATATTTACCTGCCGCATTGTCTTTCTTGGTAAGAGATATTGAAATTATTTCATGGGTCCCTGAAGTTCTGCTTATTTTTTTTTAAATTTCCCCTACCTCTCTTATTCAAATTAGATGATGTTTATTGATCTATCTTCAAATTCACTGACTGTTTCCTTTCATCTCCATTTTGCTATCAGGACCATCCACTGAATTTTTCGTTTGAGATGTTTTAGTATTCAGTACTAAAATTTCCATTCATTTCTTTTTTATGTGTTATTTTTTCTTGCTGAGGTTTTTAATCTTTATATTCATTATATTTCCTCGACATCATTGAGTATATTCACAATAGCTGTTTTAAAATTCTTTCCTGATAATTCCAACATATAGGTCATCTTGACATGGGCTTCTATTGTTTGCATTTTCTGTTGAGACTGGGTCACATTTTTCTGGCACTTTGTATGTTGAGTAATTTTGTATTTTATCCTGGATGCTGTAGAGGCAATGTTGTGGAGACTCTAAATTTTGTTATATTGCTCTAAAGAGCATTGATGTTTCGTTTTAACAGGCATCTTATTTCCTTTGGTTTAAACTGAAGCCTGTAATGCCTTTGCTGAGTGGAAGTTCAGAACTGAGTTTAATTCTATAATCCTTAACTGCTAGCTGCTTTCTATTTGACCCATTCATACATAATTCAGGGGTCAACCAGAAATTTGCACTGAGTGTAAACAGAATTTGGTAGTATTCTTTCATGGCTTTCTTCTCCCATAACTTCTGATTGTCTACTTTGCCCGGAATTTTCCTAGTTCCTCCAGCCAGAAAAGTAGGAGACTTTTTCTTGGAATTTCAGCAATGCTACTTTGGTCATGATTCTGGTTGTCTTCAGGGCATACCTGCAAAAATTATAAATCACTCTGTGCTGACTTCTTACTATAAGTTTGACTGCCTTTCAAAATATGCCTGCTTTTTTTCAGTTCTTGGAACCATCAAGTGTTTAAATTTTTTCTTCTAGCATTTATAGATATTATTTATGGAAAGATACATTAATAGACACCCAGCCTTAAGTTAGCTTGAGTTTACTTGAGTTAGCTTGACTGGGTTTTTATTTCTTGCAGCACCATAACAGAAGCCATTAATTATGGAATCCAGGATTACTACAGGCTTGGCAGAATGTTGCAGTGGCAAAGGCATAGGTTTGGGAAATGGATATACCACTCTATTTAAGCTATATGACTTAAGCAAGAATTAATGTTAGTTGTCTATTGTTGTATAATAAATTACTTGAAAATGTAGTCACTTAAGATGAAAAACATTTATTATCTCACATGGATTTTGAGGATCAGGAATTTTGGAGCTATCTAGATGGATGATTCTGTCTCAGAGCCTCTCATGAAGTTGCAATCAAGTTGTCAGACAAGGTTGCAGTGCTAAAGACTTGACCAAGGCTGGAAAATCTATTTCTAAGCTTACCCAGTGTTGTCAGGAGGCTGTTGGCAAGCAGCCATGTGTCCTTGCCACATGGGCCTCTCTATAGGGCTGCTTATAATGTGGCTTTTTCCAGAAAGCAAGTAGTGTGTGTGTGTGTGTGTGTGTGTGTGTGTGTGTGTGTGTGTGTGTATGCAAGAGAGAGAGGTGGGGGGTGTTAGCAATTAATTCACATAAATGAGCCTCCTTTCTTATGCTATCCTTAGCAATTGGCTTTGAGTTTCTTAGAATCTAAGCTACTAGGTAGCTGGTTTACTTACTGTAGCTTTCAAAGCTCATGGTCACATTAAAGCTGTTGCATTCTTCCAGCACCATTCCCTAAAGCTTTCATCTGAGGTAGATTTGTAATTCTCAGATAAAAATCTTAGAATTTATGAAAATCCTAGCGATATGAAAGAATCCTGAGCATCATGCTTTGACTCACTGTTATTCTAATAATTCATTTTGGACTTTTTGGAAGACACCAGAGGGCATAGCTGCATGAAAGTTTAAGAAGAGAATAGCTGGGTTGATTCTGGTGCTTCTTACAATCAACAGAATCCCCTCACTTCCCTCTGTGCTTTCCATGAGTAATTCCCACTGTGCTACAGCAGAGAGGCTTGGATCCTGGCCTTTCCCTACTCTGTAGCCAGCCCATTTCCATTTTTCCATTCTTATTCTCAAGGAGGAAGAGTTGGACTTTAATAGCTCCTGTGAGGTTCTCCTCCCTGGCTGTCCCCAACAGTAATGTATTGCTTCTGTTCTACCTCTGGAGTTTCCTATTCTCTATCTCTTTATACTTTTTGGATCCATATTATTTGTACTGTACACTTAGTATAGAAGCTAACATTTTGATTGTAACTGTGAACCTTAAAGTGTATCTAAATTCCGTGGGCTCTCCAGATTGGGAGGTTGCTGAACATGTAGAAATATGCTTGCTTTTAACTTCCAACACTTGTAGCAATAGCAACAGCGGCAACAACAAAATTGTCACTGTAAGGGAACCTAGAGAACTCCTTGAATCTATACATTGCATTACCCCATTGTATGTGTAAATGGTTCCAAAAGTAGGTATCTTTTGGACTTTTGAATAGTTAACATGGCTCTAATAGACCTCATTTTGCCAGAATATGAAGTGAAGGAAACCCTTGTGAGAGTGCGTTTGGAACACTCGCATTTGTGTAAAGAAAATGAAAGAGAATCATAACGTTGCCCATGTAACCTGATGTCTTTTTCCCTGCTATTGGAGTGTGTAGCCATGGTTTTCTGATTAAGGTATCTTTGAGTTTCCTTTTCCATTTGGCAGTCAGTCCAGCTAAGCTATTTTCCTGACATCTGAACCAAGTCTCCCTCTTCGTTTTTGAGCAGGGTGTCTGCCTATATTTCCATCCTCAAGACTAGGCAATGAAGATACCTTGACCTTTCCCTTCCATACATATCTTTCAATTTCCAAAGGTACCACTCAAGCAACAAGAACACTCAGTGATATGACCAACGACTGCTAAAGAGCAAAGAGGATGTGGGAGGAAGGACAGGAGCCAATGTGCTGCTATGCATACCCAGTTGCTCCAGTGATTTAGAGTCAGTTGATCTGAAGAGACATAGATTGTGATGGACTTAACTTACTTTGTCACCTTTCTTCACTAGTATGTGTACAAACATAGCCTTTTCTGTATTATTTATGTCAAGAGAGTGTCCTTAAGCCCATTAGTTACCTCTTTTATATTAAAAATTATCACCTAATACCCCTGGCAAACAAAAAAGTACTCATCCCCTAAAGCTCTCTGATGTCTTTAATTGGGTAGATTCCATATTTGTTCCTTTGGGTCCCACAGCAGTAGTCATTAATGCACACTCTGGAGCCATTCTGCCTGGGTTTGCATCCTTGCTCTGGCACTTACTAGCAGTGCAATCATGGGCAAGTCATATATCCCCCTCTCTGTGCCTCACTTTTCTAATCTGTAAAGTGGGGATAATTATGGTACCAACCTTATAGGGTTGCTATGAAGACTAAGTGAGTCAATATTTATGAACACCTTAGAACAATCCCTGGTACTTAGTAAGTGTTACTTAGTAAGGTGCTGCTGCTTCTTTTCCTCTTTTTTTTTTTTTTTTTGAGACGGAGTCTTGCTCTGTCGCCCAGGCTGGAGTGCAGTGGCGCGATCTCGGCTTGCTGCAAGCTCCATCTCCCGGGTTCACGCCATTCTCCTGCCTCAGCCTCTCTGAGTACCTGGGGCTACAGGCACCCACCACCACGCCTGGCTAATTTTTTTTTTTTTTGTATTTTTAGTTGAGACGGGGTTTCACTGTGGTCTTGATCTCCTGACCTCATGATCCGCTCGCCTCGGCCTCCCAAAGTGCTGGGATTACAAGCGTGAGCCACCGCGCCCGGCCCTTCCTCTTCTTTTACTTGTCCTTCTCCTATTCTTCTTAAGCACTCTGGATCCTGGCCTTTCCTATGGTCCTGAGATGATCAAAACATAGGGAAGAGCAGAAAGCAAGGCTGGAGAAATTATATGTCAAGCTCATATGACTTGTCTTTCCAGAAAAATATAACTTACTTATTGAGCCTTATTATATGTTAGACACTTAACATGTATTTCTCTAATCCTTACAGCAACCCTGGAAAGCAGTTATCATGATTCCTATTTCATAAGTGAAAATAGAGTAACTTTACCCAAGTTACTTTGGTAACTTGCCCAAGGTCCCACAGTGTCAGTCCTTTTTTTTGTTGTTGTTGTTGCTGTTAAGGAATATCCATGGCTGGGTAATTCATAAAGAAAAGAGGTTTATTTGGCTTATGGTTCTGCAGACCATACAAGAAGTATAGCACTGGCATTGGCTTCTGGTGAGGGTTTCAGGCTGATTCCTCTCATGGCCTAAGGCAAAGGGGAATCAGTGTGTGCAGAGATCACCTGGTGAAAGAGGACGCAAGAGAAGGAGAGGTAACGGGCTCTTTTTAACAACCAGCTTCTGTGGGAACTAACAGAGTGAGGACTCACTCATTACCATGAGAACAGCACCAAGCCATTCATGAGGTATGTGACCCAAACACCTCCCATTAGGCCCCATTCCAGTACTGGGGATCAGATTTCATCGTGAGGTTTGAGGGACAAACATTATCCAAACTATAGCACACAGTTAGTAAGGGCAGTTTTGAAATTCAAACAGCTCATCTGACTTCAAGCCCATTTAGTTTTCTCTCTGCAGTTGGGACTTTTGTGATTGCTTAATTCCTTGCACTAAGATTTTGTTTTTTTTTCTTTTTCTTCTTTTCTTTTTTTTTTGAGATGGAGTTTTGCTCTTGTTGCCCAGGTTGGAGTACAATGGTGCAATCTCGGCTCACTGCAACCTCCACCTCCCAGGTTCAAGTGATTCTCCTGCCTCAACCTCCCAAGCAGCTGGGATTACAGGTGTGCAACACCATGCCCAGCAAATTTTTGTATTTTTAGTAGATATGGGGTTTCACCATATCGGCCAGGCTGGTCTTGAACTCCTGACCTTAGGTGATCCACTCACCTTGGCCTCCGAAAAAGCTGAGATTACAGGCGTGAGCCACTGTGCCCAGCCTACACTAAGATTTTCAAGGGAATCCCTAGGGAAAGGGATGGACGGAAAAGGCTTGTATTATTTGGATGAGATTAGGAGCTGTCCTTGTAGAAAGCAGAGTAAAAAGCTCAGAGTTGTGTGAACACTTGAGTGCTGACCTCACAAGTTAATAGGCTGTAGGTGGCACCAGTAGCATGATCAACAAAGCTGTGGCATTTTAGTCGTTTAAAACTTAATCTTGGCTTCGGTATATTTGAGACTTAACTACACTAAATGCTTTTGGGTATATGTCCAGGTCTCTACAGGGGAGTACAATGGATGAGAGCATCTTTATTTCTAGTAACATTGATGCAGTTTTGTCCAAATACATGGAATATTCCCACCTCCACTGGTTTCTTCCCTAGTAACAAAGTCATGGGCCATTTATGGCCTCACCCACGTACCTCTCTATTGAAAGACATAAAATATGGCAGTGCATTTCTGTGCCAATGAGCAGAGAAATTGTCAGCTTCTCTTTTCCTTATTCATGTGTTTCCCAGGGTTGTCACTTGGCATTATGGGTAATGTGCATATTGATTGGTGCATATTGACTGGGTGTTGCAGACATCCTAAAAAAATGAATACATGAGATGTGGAGTTTCTCTTTGCTATACAAATTTGAGGGAAAATGCTGAGTTAATGGGAGGATGCTTTGGTATAAAACAAAAGTTAACATGAGCCAGGCTGCCAGCAGAAGTGCTAAGGGGAGAGACATTTTATAATTTATCAAGTTTTAAGTCTTTGTCTCACCAATAAACAGAAGTGTTATTCATGTTGATTAGCTAAAAAGCCTCCTCACAGACAAGGATCTGATTCTGAGTTTAGGGATTCTTTGCTGATTATAAGTTCAGGCTCCTGAATGGCTCTCCTTGTCCTCTCGCCTTTCCCGCCCAGTGCACCACTTCAGAAGAGGAGAGGCAGTTATATTCCTACTCTGTAATTCCTTATTTTGCCCCTTTCCCCACTAATTCATTCTGAACTCCACACACACTGATTTCCCTTTGCTTCAGACTGGTTTTACCTAATTATTAACCCAGCAGGAAGAATTAACTTGTAACTCCAGCGTTGTTTTTGTGTCTCTTGAGACATCTCAGCATGACTGAGCACCATAAAATTGGAGTTGTGATTTCTGGACCTGGAGTGTAGTTGTAGAGAAGGAAACTTTGAGGGGTGGCTTGTAATGTAAGGAAATCATTTTGATGGGAGTAAATGTCTGCAAGTGAACATTCACTAATGAGGTTGAGAGTTTATTTATAGCAAATAATCACCGTTATTATTCTTTACTTGCTATGCATCACCCCAGCACTGGGTTGTATACAACTTGCCAAGATTTTTGCTGAGTGTTTCCTCTTTAAGTCATATAGACAAGACAATTTAAACATGTGAAAGATAATCCAATTAGAGGAGTGGGGAGTTTTCTTGATCTTTTATGTCACCAAGTTAAGAAATTAAGACAAACAGTTCATGTGTACATATCTGAAATCATAAATCTATGATCAGCATAGTCAAAAAGCAGTGGAAGTAGAATCTATTGGGAGAGAGGAATTTTGTGTGGAAGAGAATGATAAATAAAGTTATATGCTATTTGCTATGGCTTTTTAACATTAGCTATCATATGAAGCTGTTACTTGATGCCAGGAAAATCTATCCTGCTGCCTGTTTGTTTAAATAAAGTTTTACTGGGGCTGGGCACGGTGGTTCATGACTGTAATCCCAGTAATTTGGGAAGCCGAGGCAGTAGGATCACTTGAGTTCAGAAGTTTGAGACCACCTGAGTAACATAGTGAGAGTCCATCTTTACAAAAGATTAAAAAAAAAAAAATAGTTGGGTGTGCATACCTGTGGTCCCAGCTATTCAGGAGGCCGAGGTGGGAAGAAGAGCATTTGAGCCCAGGAGGTCGAGGCTGCAGTGAGCTGTGATTGTGCCACTGCACTCCAGGCTGGGCAACAGAACAAGACCCTGTGTCTAAAGGAGAAAGTTTTACTGGAACAGAGTCACATTCATTTGTTTAGGTATCACCTATGCCTGCCTTCACATTATAATGGCAGAATGAAGTAGTTGCTACTACTTTACTATTTAACCTATCTGGAGTACAGATGGGTTAAATAACTCACCCAAGCTCACACATTTAGGAAGTGGTTGACTCAAGATTCAAACTCAAGCAGTCCGATTCCATAGCCTGCCCTCTTCACCTTTGTACCATACTGCCCCTTTACTTTATAAGACATAAATCTGGTTGCCTTGTAGGTAGAAAACAAGTTGAACTTACCACTCCATTGTTCCTCTCACCAGTCTGGCTCAGACTCTGTCTGGACAGAAGAGCAATTTAGTGAAGCTAGAGGCTACACTGGGGAAGTGGCTGAAGGTACCATCAGCAGTGAAGCCATCTGCTGTGGTCTGAATGTTTGTGTCCCCGCCTCAAATTCATATATTGAAATCTTAACCCTTAATGGGATGGCATTTGGAAATAGGACCTTGGGGATGTAATCAGGTAATGAGGAGGGGGCACTCATTAATATTGGTGCCCTTATAAAAAGACATAAGGAAGTTTGCTTTCTCTCTCTTAATCACGTGAAGATATAACAAGAAGATGACTGTCTGCAAACCAGGAATAGTCCCCTCACCAGACACCAGATCTGCTGGTGGCACCTTGACCTTGGAATTCCCAACCTCCAGAACTGTGAGAAATAAATGTCTGTTGTTCATGCCACTCTGTGTATTCTGTCAGCCTGAACTGACTAAGACAACACCTATTTTCTACCACTGGGTCAAAGTATGCCAGACTGAACTCTGCCTAGGCAGACACTGGTGTTTTCTTTTTAAAAGTTTACTTCCAGTCTGGCGGTACAATTGGCACATGGTAGGAATTCAAAGACTGTCATTATGGAGTCCTGCCCAGTTTCTATTAGCTTTCCTTCCTGATATTAGCACCTTGAATTTCCACTGAGAGAGCACCTTTCCACCATAGTCATTCATGTAGACTGAGTGGGGTTGACCTCACCCTAACTCCAGTGGTGGGTCCTGATTAGCCCATCAAAGTGTCCTGTCCTTCTTTCTATCATGATGGTGTAGTGATGGGAACATGATTTAAGCTGATCCAACTAGAGTAAAGCTCACCATCTGTCAGGGAATTGCAGGGACACAAATGCTCTCTTCCCCACAGAAGGTGGTAATAAGGATTTGTACCATGGAACTGTCTTCTCTGTGAGAGGAGAACTTGTGGTTGCTAGGGAGCTGCTATGTAAGGTTTGAAGTTGGAGCTACCCAGATTTTTACCTGGGGTCTGAAACCAGACTTATTCCTTGAACTATTGATTTGCAAATTTTTGTTATTGTTGTTGTTCAAGTGGATTTGGGTTTTGGATTTTCTGTTGCTGCCAGATTTCTAATTGATAGAGGCAGCAATCTAGTATTGCACAAAGAAGATAGGACTAGAGTGAGGAAATCTGTGTTTAAGACCTGGCTTTCCAGTGAACTAGTTTTGTGTTCCTGCGTATGGTGGCTGATTTATGATTCCTGTTTCCCCACTTGAAGAAAAAGGACAGCCCCATCTTCCTCACAGGACTGTTGTGAGAAGGAAGATACATCATTATACCTTCAGAATTGTGTTTGAGGGTAGAGAGAGTATCCCCAACAGGGGTGAAATCTTGCAGACAGAAGTCAGCTCTACTTTGTCCACTGAGATACAGCAAAGCCCTCCAGAGCTCAGTCTTGCTTCCCTGGCAATTGCACAATGGTTGGATGATGCCATTTATGTATCTGGTTTGATAGACATCTCATTTTATTAGTTTTCAAGGGGAAGGATTCTTTCATTAGTCTCCCCTAGATTTTCTACTTTGAGTCAGGAATGGAGGACAGAGTGGGTGGATGAATAACGAGAATGCTATGTTGACTCAGGTGGAAATGATCAGGTAGAGGATAGATGGCCACACATTAGGGATGCAGAGAGGGCACACCTGCACCTGCACCAGACCTGCATGTGTTCCACATTTCTTTCTAGGTAGAAATTTTCAAAGTAATTGGCATGTCGTACCATTAGAATAGCAAGCAGACAACCAGGCTTTCAGTCCAGGCACCATTTCTCACTGTACAAGGCTGTGCTAGTAACTAAATGGTTTAAACTTCCTGAGGCCTCAGGCTTTCTCATCTGTCAAATGGGCATCTAGTATGTACGCTGGCAACCTTACATTGCTGGTATGGGAATACAATGTGAAAATATCAGTGAAAATATTTTGGATTTGCGGAAAGCCCAAGTAAGACAGTATGCAAAAATTTAGAAGCTGCACATCTTTTTAGATTTGGTTTTTACTCACTGAAACCCTTTGCAAAGGGAATTCTTACTCTATGAATTACACTTTCCAATAGCATATCTCACAGGGCATGGTAAGTTCTAAGCCACTGATGATCTTCAGGACTTAGTGTGTAAGTGCAGCTACTGTCTAGAGAAGGCCTGTGGTTCATCTTCATTGTCATCATCATCTGCGTATCTGCATCCTCATCACTGCATCATCACCAGTACCATTTATTAAACACAAGGTATATCAGGCACTGTGGTTGGTGCTTTACATATATTCTCTAATTTAAACCTTGCGATATACCTGTAAGATATTATCTCCTTTTTATGTATGAGAAAATCAAGATTCAGAGAGATTGAATTTCCTAAGGTCACATAGTTAGTTGAGAGCTGTGCTGTAACCCAAACCCTTGCTCTTTTCACTGCAGCATATTGCCTCTACCAAAGGGAGCTTTGGAATTAGACCTGGAAGTTCTTATCTCATTCCATTGCTTCAGCAATTCAACACAAAGGCTCTGGTCCAACCCTTTTCCTTTTGTGTCTCAGTAGGTAATATTTCATCCTTCTCCCCTCTGATCCCACCCTCATTGCCAGATTCTGGAACCGTCTGCATGTTTCTGGTCTATAGTTCAGCTTCTCTCCCCAGGCGTTTGAGAAAGGCATTCTCCACAAAAAGGGAAAACACATTTTATTAAAGCAAACATGCAGTCCTCAGCACTTTTACTTATCTTATTTATACACTGCAGTACAGCTTTCTATGACCTAGTGATTATCATTTCCCAGAGCTATCATCATTTTAAAGCTACCTGTTCGTCCTGCTTCAGCAGATGGTACTATGCTAGGAGTATTGTAAGAGCGTTAAAGAAAGGAAAACAAACAAACAAAGGAAAGATCTGTGGTTGGGTCAGCCAGAGGAAGAACTCACTTGCATTGTCTCCCAATACTGTTCTGTTTCAGCTGGGGCTATGACGTGTGATGTGACTCCTAGAGGCCTAACCACTGGGGAAATTTATTTAGCCAGTGGTTTTCTTTTTCCCCTCTTTCTCCCTGTCAGTTGGTGGCATATAGTTGGTTTAAAATATTCTTATATCCGATCTTCCCAATTAAATCTCCTGGTTAAATTGAAGTCATTTGTCCCTTTACTCATTCATCTGACAAAAGACTTTTTGAGAACCTACCCTGTGTAAGGTAGTGTTCTAGGTTTAAGTTTCGATTGGCACCAATAGTTCTATGTCCTTGGGCAAATCCTTTGCTTTTCCAGACCTCACTTTTTCCTTCTATATGATGAGGGTTGATATGGCTCAGGTTGCTAAATCTCATCTCAGAAACAGAAGGATTGGAGCTTGTAAAACCATTTTACAGATAGAGAATTCTAAGGTTCCAAACAAGCCAGGCTTGGTAACAATGCACAGCATCCAAGGAGAACTCCCCAAAGGATTATAATACAAGTGGGTGGGCTGCTCAGGCCTAGTGAGGACCAAGCTGTCCTTCTTCTCTGTTTCAAATTCCCTGAAATTCTTAATACTCTAGAGCAGTGTTTCTCAACCGTTTTTTCATTATCTCCCTCATAAACAGCCTTTTAAGATTTTTTTTTTGCTAATCCCCTCCCCTGTGAAATTTTAATCCCATAGAAATACTGGATACCTCTTTATGTACTATGACCTTTGGGAAGCAGGGAGCAAACCATGGGAATATATAAGGTTTTTGGCTTTCAAGAACCACATTTCATCCCCTTGGTAGTTATATTGGCCCCTACTGAGAATGCATACCCTAGAGCAATGATTTTCACACTTGACTTTTAGTCTATGCAAATTCCATGCAAAATTCAACATATGAAATGTTGAATGTTGTAAAAGCGGTATTTTACACAGCCAATGAGGAAACAAGTTGATATCCTGGTAGTCTGCAAAAGGAACACTGAATACAGGACACTTGAATATACCTTTTCTCTTTGTCTGTCTTTATTTATTTATTTATTTTTTTGAGATGGAGTCCTGCCCATCTTGCCCAGGTTGGAGTGCAATGGTGTGATCTTAGCTCACCGCAACCTCTGCCTCTTGGGTTCAAGTGATTCTCCTGCCTCAGCCTTCTGAGTAGCTGGGATTACAGGCGCCCACCACCACGCTCAGCTAATTTTTTGTATTTTTTAGTAAAGACAGGGTTTCTCCATGTTGGCCAGGCTGGTCTAGAACTCCTGACCTCAGGTGATCCACCCACCTTAGCCTCCCAAAGTGCTGGGATTACAGGTGTGAGCCACCATGCCCGGCTGAATGTACTTTTTAAAAATTATACTTTTAAAAGATATTTTAAAATGTATTTTGAGGAAAACGGTTTAAATGAAACATTGACAGAACCCCTAAAACACTGACACACAGTTTGAACACCATTGCTCTATAGTCTCCTGGAACATGGGATTTAGAATCAGATCGGATGAGTCTAAGTTTATTTGCTATTACACTGACTACCAGCTATACCATCCTGGGCAAGTGTTAGAGTTAGAGTTTCATCATCTGTAAAATGGGTATTTGAATGAGAATGTACTTCACAAGATATCTATGAGAACTGAAACAGATAATCAACTGTGCCTGGCACATGGTAGGCACTCAGTAGAATTTAGTTATCTCTCACGCCACTCTTTGTCTTTACATTTTCTTCCACTGATTATAGCAACTTGTGCTTGAACACACAGGAAACAATAGCTGCTGAGGAACTGTGGCCAAATAAAACAAGGAAGGACTCCAGTATCACTCTCAATGTCTCTGTTTTCCCTTTCCTGGACACAGAAAGGGTAAGGGTAGGGTATTATTACGCTGCCTGAAATGATGTTAAACTGGCATGAGTCCTGAGTTCTTTTCTTATGAAACTGGTGGACCCGGTTATTAACTCTTCATATCCTGAGTAAGGTAAATCTTGTAAAAAAAAAAAAAAAACCATGTCTCATTAAATGGAGACCACCCAGTTTTATAGGGGAAACACCAAATGTTGTTTTATAACAAACTTTCTTTAAAAAGTATGCTCTATTTTGAGGATTTAGCAGTACGTATCTTTTTTTTTTCTTTTGGACATATGAGTTGTCTATGTACATTTATGGGTTTGTTGTGTTTTGAATATAATAATATCCATTGAGTATCAATGACCATGTTCTCTTCAAATTTCTAGTTGGGGTTGTTATCCATAAAGCTGGGAGATGACTTGCTGGGATTTGACACCAAGATAATCAAGAGTACTACCAGATATCTATGTTGTAAGGAGAGTTCAGGGCTGTAGTCTAATCCCATTTGAATTATTTCTGGCAGTTTGCCATGGTCATCTATAGAAGAGGCTATGGTAGGGGGGTCATGTAACGTGCATTCTTTCAGATCCATCAATATGAAAACCAGAAATGGTGATTCCAGTGACCCTACTCCCCACTGTAACAAGTTTTCAAGAGGAAAAAACTGTGGAGAAAATGAAAAAAAGCACAACAGATTCACTGCGTTAACCTTAAAATTTCTGCTAGGGGAAAAATATAGTATTTCTTCTTTTGTATGTGTGTTGACTCCAATAGTTGATAAAACTGAAGTTCTACATCATAAATTCCCATTTGGACATTCAGTTCTGAGAACCTGCATCCAGCAGCCTTATCACTTTGAAGTAAAGTCGCAATCACTAATGGAATCTGCTAGCTTTTCACACACTGAAATTAGCTTTGATTCTTCCCCCCAAACATATGTTTAAAAGCAACATGCGCATACTGTACACTGACCCATCAAAGCAATCAATGCCATGGGGGAGGCTCGTGGACTCAGCTATTGGGGTTGAGGAAAAAAATGTATTTCTTTCAGGAGGAGAAACAGGATTTCTGAGCTCTCTTCTGGCCCCAAAGAATGGAGAATCTCCTTCTTCCTTCCCTATGAAAGAAGAGAATGTAAATGCCATTTTCCTTTGCGACTGTGAATAATAACATTTATGCTCTGAGATTGGTTTGCTTCTTTAATATGAAAAATGATATTCTGTTTGGATGAGACATTTCCTTGAATGCTTAGCATAAATTGAGCCCTTAAGCTTTTAACAAGAAATTCTGGGCTGTCTTGCCTGAAAATTCTGTGTAGATCTTGGAAACATTGCAGGTTTCTTGATTTGATGCAAAAAACTAGCCTTTTTCATGAGATTACTAACAGCACCCTTTGTTTGATATTCAGGAAGAGCCATCCAAAACAATCCTTGTTTGTATATCATTTTTTCTCTATCTTTATCTCATTCTCTCTCTCAGATTCTGTTGCTCACTTGGCTCTTTCTTTGTCCCCCTCCTTCTTCTCCCCTTCTTTCTTCCTCTTCCTCTCCATACTCCCTCTTTCTCTCACATCTTTACATATACACTTCCTTTCCTTTTTATTTTTTAATCACACACTTGAGTGACACAGACCCAGTTAAGGTACTACAGAACTGAGAGATATGTATGCTGGAGGAGGAAATGCATTTTTCGTCACTCATAGTGACAATTAAAATGACAACAATAAGGCCAGACTCCTCCATCATTTTTTTTTTTTTTTTAATGCTGTCAGCATCAACTTTGCCAGAATTATTCCGGCTGATGCATGAGTGGACTTAGTCATTTTTTACATTGTGTGATGCAGAGCTTCAATATCATTTCAGAGAATAAATTAGCCTCCATCTCATTTAAACCAGCATCCTAAAAACCCTTCTCAGCAACATGCTATTCTAGCCAAAGAAGGTGTATCTGTATAGATATAAAATCTCTACAAATTTTGGCTGGGATGTTTGTAGAGATGTAAAATCTTTCTCTTTGTAGCTTAGATGATGCATTAAATTCCGGTGTCAAGAGATCAAAGGCATTTTGGTGTATCACATTTGGATTCCCTAAGAGGACTCAGTGGGTAAGCTGTAGCCACTCAGATTGAGACTCTAACATATACCTTGATCATTCTTTGGTTCTGGAGAATACACAAAGGATGGCAGAAGCACTTGGAACCCTTCCAAGGGAATGCAAATGCAAATGGCTAGTTGTTTCACAGTATGTTTTGCATTTCTGTACTGGCAGGATGTATCTCCATGCTAGACAGAAATTTGGTTGAGCCTCTTTGAGACAGACTGTCCCTGCCTATGACTTGGGTACCCTGTTCTGCTGCTTCTCGTTTTGATGCCTACAACGGATAGTCTGCTGACAGACTAAGTGGGGCCCAAAGAAGACCTGTATTCATGTCTGCAGCTGCCAGAGATCTCAGAGTATTTTATTGTTTGAATGGTTTTTTAGAAGGGGTATGAGTTGGAGAGATGGCTGCCAGGCAGAGGTTGATGCCACTGAAATCTCACTTGGAGAGGCTGAAGTCTGATTTTTCTGATAACATGTAACCTTCTGAAATAGACTCCTGGGTGACACACACACACACACACACATAGGTATATATCTGCCCTCCTGGTTGGTCCTTCTTTTACACTCATCTCTGCCTTGGCACTTGTATGACATTGCAGATACTGGTTTGTCTCTCTCTCTACCAGGCTGGTGCTCTCTGAGGGCCAGGACTGTGTCTTACTCATATCTGTGCCCCAGTATCTAGCACAGTGCCTGGCACATTCTAGGTGCTTAGTTAATACTGAGTAAAATTTCACAGACCAATTTACAAAAACTGCTTGAAAAAAAAAAGTATGATTTTGTATACTTGTGTCAGGCCTTCCCCAGACTTAGTTCAGGTGCATGCTTGGAGAAAATTTAGAAACCATGGCACAGATAAGAGTTATAAACCATTTAAGTAAAGTCAAAGGATGTTAAACAACCCTGGGAACTCATCAATCCTAATTTAATAGGAGTGAGAGATGTTTCACATTTCAAATTCTGACTTTCTGGTTTTTGAGGGTAATGCCATGTTGACCAATTGTTCATGCCCAACACTTTTCTTCTTCCTTTTTCATCTGTGAATAGCAGTCTCATTGATGTTGGGAGATGTTCATGGATGTTGAAAGCATTTCACTTTGTTGTCTAAAGAAGGCTTTGTCCTAAAGGCATGAGATTATTCTTTCACATGAGGTGGAAAGGAAAATAAGAAAGCCTCCTTCTGTCCTTGGGTTCACATTGTAGGAACTCTTTCTTGCAGCAATAAAAGCCTTTGGAAGAGACCTTTCATTATAAGGGTTTCATGTTAAGTACCGCACATGGGGACAGAAGCTAAATTCCAATTTACTCAGCTGTATTTCCCAAGATTTGTTCCCGTGCAGCATAGGAGCTCTGTGCAAGCTCCATCAGGCCACTGCAGACCAAGCCAGAGGATTTGAATATTAATGCCTTTCAGGTTTCCTTTTAGAGGAAGCCCTCTTAGTCACAATAGTGAGACCCTGCCTGCAAGTCTATGACTGAACGCAAGAATAAAGAGTTCAGAGTATATCAGTAAAAGGAAGAATCAGGAAAATGAATGCAAATCATGCCCAACCATCTAACATGTCTCACCTTCTATCAGGGTTTGGAGAATGCTATTTCTAGGGAGAGATGCTCATTGCTTAATGAAGGCTTGTCATTTAGGAGCCAAAATAAAATCAGTTTCCCATGTAGTCAGATACATTCTTGATGAGATTCCGAGTCTCACAAAAGAATTCGCAGATTCTTTCCACTCACATCAAGCATCTAAATGTTGATCTGGAGAAACAAAGACATGGAAAAAGAAAAATGAATTTGTTGTCAAATTGAAATACCACATTTTTGTATTGCTGGCTGATGTGTCTGTAATTCTCATCTGCCATTCCTTCATCATATGTAACTGTGTGTGTGTAATTTTTCCCTCCAAACCTGCAAAACATTGCAAAACTAGATTTAAATATTTCAGGCGGACTGCACCCAGCATTTGCATTCCTCTGACTCATTCAGAGAAAAGACATCTGAGCAGAAATACAGCAGATAAAAGAGAAACCATTAATCCAAGGAAGATTACTGGCACAGAATCTTTATCTTGTATCCTTCCTGAAATGAGACAAAGATCTCACTATGTACATCCCTCTGGCTTAGCTTCAGATAGAAAGCAATATAGAAGTATAGACATGGTCCTTTTTAAAGGCACACTGCTGTATTTGTCTGAATTCTGAAGCATCATCTTTCTGTTAGATTCTTGCTTTCCTGAGTGTCTTGCCTTCTTTCTCAGCATCTTCTGCCCTGGCTTTCATTCCTTATAGTGTAGCTTTCTGACTGGGATCCCTGCCTTCCCCAGGATGTTAGGGTTGACTTTTAAAAGACTATTACATAATATCCAGGGTAGTACTAAGTGCTTGAGCCATGAGGCACTATAGCCAGAGCCTTAGCTTAATGCATTTACTGTAGGAATCTAGGTATAACTTTACTTTCTTTATCTGTTAAATGGACAAATACCTAATCCTTATACCACACTTCAGACACAGAAATGTTGGGTTCATTTGAAAAAAACTTTGGGAGTAGAAGTGATGTAAAAATGCAAGCTATAATATTTTAAGTATAATATTAAAAACAAGTTGAATACAAAATTAAATAACTTTTAAGAGTATTAGCACAATTTACTAAGATCAATGAAATCAGTCTTTCTTAGGAAAGGATTCTACTGTCTTCTTAGTTAAAGCCAAATACAGTAGTCATTGCCATTGCCATTTTGAGCATCTACTGCACTGTGCTGGGTATTATTCAGGAATTACCTTATTTAATCCCTACAACAACCAATTCCTACAACAACCCTGAAAAATAAATGTTATCTATTAACATTTCTATTTTGCACATTAAGAAATGGAAGTTTCGAGAGGGTAAGAAATTTGTCCGAATATTCATAGCTAATGGGTGTCTGGATTTGAACTAAGGTCAGTCTAGGCTTTAAATTATTTCCAATATTTTATTCTGCTACTGCAGTTTATAAGAGTCCAATCAGGTTAATATTCAACTTTGATGTTTCTTCGTTTACATATTTCCACTCCAGATGGATGAGAATATGTGCAGTTACAAATGTATTACACACAAGGTGGTTTAATAAGCAGTTTCCAAGTTTAACAGCCCTCACTGTCATTTCCTGATGAATCGCCCCAGTCCATAGATCAAGCCTAATGCCTCTCAGTCTTACTGACAACCAAGAGCACTGGCCCTCACTGTATATATAAAGTGATGTCCTTATCCTGAGTGTCCCATGATGAAGGGAATGTCAGGTCTGAATCTCTCATAGAGAAGTGACACTAGTCTGAGATGTCTCTGGGCACTGCATTTGTCTCCATCTTCATCTATCAGAAAGGTGTTATCAAACAAGGTGTGTTAAAACTTTCAGATACTCCATGACTTCTACAATGGAAGGGATGATTATGATAATGATGATGATGATGATAGAGAAGGGGTTAGCAAAGTGAGGAGCTAGAGAATAAATATTTCAACCTTTGCAGACCACATGGTCTCTGTCATTAACTACTGAACTTTGTCATTGTATTGTAAAAGTAGCTATAGGCAATACATAAATGAGTAAGTATGACTGTGTTCCAATAAAGCCTTATTTACAAACACAAAATGCTAGATTTGGACTGCAGGTATAATTTGTTGACTTCTGACTTAAAGGAATTTGGGCCAATTATTTTGTGCAGAAATGATAGGAGTTACTCATCCCATTTTTATTTTAGTGGACCTCCTCAACCTAAGGTAAAGAGAGAATGAACAGTATACAGTATTCCCCTCTAGTCATTATTCCTTTCTAAGATTACTAAGAAATATAAGTCAGGATGATGACGATGACGACAATAATGATGATGATTATAAAATAATGATGCTATTCACAACCATCTGAAATTGATGTAAGCAATTCTTTCTATCTCAAGCCATAATTGGAAGCCATACTCTTCTCTGACCCCTATTCCTGCTGAGCTGCCAATGGTCATTGGCCATTTTAAAAATAATTTATCTCCATGTTGCAATGATAGCAAAACTTACTGTATCCAATTAAATCTCCACTTATGGCAGCCCAGGGAGTGTGATCACTTTCTGGACATAGATCCATGTCCCTGTGACTTTATCTTCCTATACTTTGCATTTAGCTATGACATGAAATTGCAGGAAATGATACAGTTTTGCATCATTCCATTCAAAAGGCAGGAGCCAAAAGTTCTCCTATGAGTGACAAACACATGGACTGCTTTTCAGATGGGAAGCATCAGTACTTTAAGTGGGCTCTGTAAACTGGGCCAGAGGTTCAAACATCTCCAAGCCTGGTGGGGTTTGTGCTTTCAGATTTGCTCCAGCTAGATTTTATTTCCAACAAAGGCTCTTATTCAGATAAAAGGAGTTTGCCTTTCTTGTTTCCTAGGAGACTTTTTTTTTAATAGTTCCCTGGGAAAGATTCTTCTTGAGGCATTCTCAATCTAACTTCCTCTTCTGGTTAAGAAACTGAAGAACATTAAAACTTGAGGTTATGGAGAGTTATGCCAACTGGGACTAAGCTGTGATTATTTTGTTGATTTAAACTGACAGAAAGGTGAAGTCAGAATAAAATCTTGTTTCTCCTGTAATTTAGAGGCTAGGAACCATGATGGCTTTTTCCCCCCTAATAATGTTCAAATTATCCATTCAGAGTGATTTGATTTCAGTTTGAAGCTGGAGATCGCAGTAATAATCTTTCGCAGTATGAAGCACTTATTTACGAAGTAGTCTTTGCCATTTTTAATTGCACTTTCCCCTCATGCCCTTATTAATTATCTCTCTAGTTCCTCTTAGGTCTTGTCACGATGCCAAGTATTGAAATAGAAAAGGTTTATTTATTTCCAAAGACATGCAGAACAGGACAGGTTTCACATCTTGCTGTTTTGACTCTTAAAAGGTCATACTTGCAGTGGGCAAAAAGGTGCTCCATGTAAATTGGGACCCCCCTGGATTTTCTGCTGATCATGCACCCTTGGGACTGTTGCTTGCCTGGGGCGTCCTTGGAAACCTCAAAAAGCATTGTGTTTTGTGAATCTAGTGAAGCTAGAGTTCCCAATTAAAATGTTTCTTTGCTCAATAATGGTCAGCAACTCCCAAATGCTCCTGGGATTAAATATTATTTCCTCTCATATGACCACAGCTTTGTTTTCTTCTACTTTCCTCTGCTTAGTCAAACAAGTCTCTTCAGTGTGCCCAAACTATTCTTAACACTTTTCTGCCTCTGTGTTCATGTCATTTTCTCCATTTGGAATGTCTTTGTTCATGTCTTTCTTTCAGTCTGTTGAAATCTTACATATAATCCTTCAAATCTCATCAAATTTTCAATTTTTCATAGAGCCCTTTATCAACCCTCCTTTGCCTCTGCAAGGTACTTGGATTATACTTCTTTTGTCCTGCCTGATATTATAACCATTAGTAATCTTGTCTTAACTGTCCCAGCTTGATTGTAAACTCTCAGGAGAAGAAGGTATTGACTCATTTTATATTCCCCCGGAACCTTGAATGTGTGTATGTGTGTATGTGTGTAGTGGGTTTCCTACTCAGGTTTGATGAACTCAACTACAACAAAATATTCCAGTTCAATTCTTGAGGATCTATTCTAGAGAAGGTTGGTAATAAAAGAGCTCCTTTGAAAGGACAGATCTGATTGTCCTACCTGGGCTTTGAACACTCCAGAGAATTAGGTGAGGTCTAAAACAAACTGGATCCTAAAACCTATTGGAAGCAGCAACACCATGGTTAGATCCTATTCCTCAGCTCGAGGTGGCAGGGACATGAGAAAATGAGATAATTATTGACAGTAAAACAAAAGAATCTCTGTGGCTGAGAGACAGTATGAGCTGAATATATATGAAGAGCTTATTTTCTATCTGTAAATTATAGAAGGAACGTTGGAGTTTTATCTGTATCTTCTTGAGTTTCACTACAACCTTCTTGTACAAAAATATTATTTGTTATGAGGGTTAGAGATGAGTGTTACCCAGAGAGGCAGCTTTTATGTTTTGCTCTTTAAGAATCTTTCCAATTCTCAAACTTACCCTTCTCTAACTTCTAGGGCAGTTGAATGTCTTCTAACTGAATGATCTCAGCAGGACATCCTGAGCTTCTAAGGAGGTTAGCATTCCAGCAAACATTTGGCTTAGAGAATTCCTAAAAAAACAGTACTCTGAAGGCAGTTAAAATTTAAGGAGCCAATAGAAGCTGTGTGTGTATGTGTGTGCGTGTGTGTGTGTGTGTGTGTGTGTGTTTCAGCCTCTGGAATGTGAGAGCTAGTATTCTCTCTAGTAATTTGTTTTTCTCTCTCACACTGATTACATACTCAGATTTGAAATGTAATGGAGTGCATATTATGTTATTCTCAGAATATTTGAAAGGAAACCAAACATTCCTTCCTTCATGAGTCAGTTTTCCTAGTTGTAGTGTAGAAAAGTGACCTCTCAGAGAAGCCAATGAAATGACAGATTACTTTTTTTAAAATGGACTTACATTTTCTGCAATATTCTAAATCTGAATCATCTGCTGAGTAGCTTTCCTTTTTGTGTATGTATTTTAAAGTACCAGTCATGGTTGAATGTTAATAATCAATCTGGCCATTGATCTTCAAAGATACAGAATGTCTTTCTAAATGTGCTGACTGTTGTGTTTAATACAATTTTATTTTTGTTCTTGGTGAAGAGAGGAAGGAGAGGTCAGTCATATATTTGTGGGATTTGTATGTTTGTTCTTGACATTTGAACATTTTTGAATCTTTCCTTATCCATTTAATCTTTTATCCATCAAATATTTAATCTGCACCTCTACTATGTGCCAGGCTCTGTGCTAGGAGCTGGGAAGTGTCTGTGAAGCAACAGCAAAGTCCTCATAAGAGACAAATAAAGAACAATTTCCAAGGGGGAAAAAAAGCTTCAGACAGTCCTCCGATAACTGCCCTTTCAGAGCCACTGTTGTCTGCTACTGGCCCCATACAAACCCTCTTCCCTCCTTTTATAACCCCACAGCCCCGGAGACCTTTGTGTGCCTTAGAGGTCAGCTCACAGATGTGGCCCTGGGACGCACTCCTCTTTATCTATATTGTACTTACAAGAGATGGAGGCTCATGGGTCTTTTCTAATTTTTTCCTTTTTCTTTTTTTGATTAGCATCTGCACAAATGGCCTCAGTTCATTGCTTTAAACTAACTAATCCGGCTTGTTAAGACAGAGATTGTCATCCACAAGTTGTTATTAGCAGGCTTCTAAAGGAAGAGGGTCCCAGTCAAAGCAGGGCGGGCTTTGGAGAAAGGTTATATAATATAATATGTTCTTCAGGCGCCGTATGAGAGGGAGACAATGCTGCCTCCCAGGGCCTGTTCTCAAGAGCTACTTTACAGGCTTACATAGTCCTGCCTATTCTACCTCATGAAAAGGGAGATCCAATCATTGCTTTCTGGAAACTATTCTCCTCATCTCTTTGGCTGTCATATGTATTTAACAGTAGTGCCCTCAAGGACAATGGGTGGGGGGTGGTAAGCATGCTAGGGGCTCCAGCCTACAGCCTGTAGTTTTTCATTTCACGTTGCTGGGTTTGCTAAGAATGGTCTTCTTTGTTTCCATTTTGAGTCATGGCTGAATTCTTATATGTTGTCTGATCTTCAAGCTCAAATACCCAAGGGACCAGGCAGCTGTGAATCAACCCTGTGCGTGGGTGTGTGTGTGTGTGTGTTTTCTAGGAGGTACTATAGCAAAGAAGACAGTATACTTTTCCTTATTTCTTTAAATCGATAGGGATTTGGAGGAAAAGACTTTAATAAAATAGAATTGTGACTGATTAGTTTCCCCTTTCCGAGCACTGCTGTGAAATCAGAAGGTTATGAATAGCATGAGGAAAAAAAATAATAAAAAACCCTTTTCTAAGGCATTCCTGTGGGTTTAAGCCCAAACCTTAGATTTATAATAAAAGCTCAGTGTCTATATGCTAACCTCCACCGTATGAGATGGATCTCTTTTCTGATGGCGGAGTATAAAGAAATCTTCCACATGCTTTCACTTACTGGGAAGGTACACAGTTGCTTATCTGTTGTTTTTCTTCCACATAGTCTACATTGTGATTTGGAAATTTGACATCATGTATTTTTTTCCCCAGGCCAGATGTTTTATCCTGCTATGTTAAGTCATCTTGACATGTTGCCATGAAATGGAAACAACTGCTCGTTTTAATATTGCTCCATATCTTTATTACAAGGTACGTCTCATGCATCTTAATTCCTCATATTTTCCCTCACTGTCGTTCTCTGATCTTCTTCATCCCAACCCCCCTTTACTCCTGAAGAAGGCATATTGTAATTGCGTGACAGTCGTGTCCCAGTAGCTAAAGAGGTTCTAGATAGCATAATGAATATGCAGCGTATTATCTCCCAGGATGTGTGCCTGTGTCTTTAATCACAGCTGGAATGCAAAATCGAGCTCCACCTTTCAACTCTATCTCCATCATGCTGAGAGAGTGAGAGAGAGCGAGACGGAGACTGCTAGACAGCTCGAAAGAGATTGCAGCTCAGATGTCCTGAAAAACAGCAAATCCCTCAGACCTGGCAGATTCCGTTACCATGAGAACTGCAGATATTTCCATTGTGATGGTTCGCTCCAACAGCCATCTGTTACACCCATTTGATTAGGAAGTACAGTTCAGCTTGCATGGGATTTTCATCACACCTTATCCCAGGGCAGTATATAGAGGCGCTTGCTTTTTTATATGCTAAACTCCAAGGCTTCAAAGTACTGTAATTTACCGAGGTGGAGGGCATTTAATGAAATGTATGAGAAGGTCACCAAAGACCGAAGTGCCGAGAAGAAATACACACAGGAGATGTAAGAGAGGATTAGACTCCACAGCTGAAATGCAACCAACTCAGAAAATTAACCATGTTTAGCCAACCCTTCCCTTGGTAGAGAAAAGTAAAATGAAGACCTGGGATCTGAGATCTTGCATCCCGAAGGGGTGGAAGATGTTTTTGTGCAGTCATGGCATGAGTATTACTGGAGCAGTAATTCTTTCTCAGGACTCAAGGACAGTCAAAAGAAAGGGAGAGAGGGGTAGTGCCTCAAACACATCTCATCAGTGGAGAGGAATCCACTGTATAGAGATTACATTAGCTCTAAAAATTTTATGATGCCATCTAACTTTTCCGTAGACACAAAACGACCTTAAAAGTTCCTTGAAGCAGTGCTGTAATTTACAGATTTAAACCAGTTATTTGGACTAGTTGCCCCTCTGTGTATTTTTGTGGGGGAGGAAATGCTGATGGTACATCATATAGACATAAAAATAGGAATTTCCTTCAATTAAGATTCTCCGAATACCCTTCCCTGGTGGTAGGCATTCTAAGTCCAGGCTTCCAAGAGGGCCAGCGTGGTCTAGGAGGAGCTACCTAGAGTGTCTTAAATTGACTGAAGCTCCTGTAAACCTGGGAAGCTAATTAAATGCTTACACACCAACATGATTTGGTGATTGCTGCACAGGGGCCCTTGATGTGGCCTCCCTTTGTTTTCCAGCCTACATTTTCTAGGATGGACTCTGATAGTATATAACTCAGGTTGCGTGAAAGCAGCCAAATTTTCCAAACTTGCTAAGTTTGCAAGTCTCATTATATCACATTTTGTCTGTTGGTTTGTTTTCTGGGTGACTGTTTCTGAACAAGGGAAATGCTCACCCTATCTGATTGCACTGAGGGCTGAAGACCTTTTCATCTACTCTCCTTCCTGGCCTGGTGTCAGGTTGCCATCCAGGTAGGCTGGGATGTCAGGAGAAACCAGAAGACTCATTCCCTGTTTTAATGCCGAAGATGTATTTGTGGTGTGAAAGAAAAAATTCTTCATGGCGCTTGTTCAAGATGGTAAGGCAGACATTATTCAAGTGGGGCTCTGGTGATGGGCATAGGACCCACTGGAACAGGATCTTGCAGTAGGGGAGAGAGATTGAGCTGGACTCCGACTCCAACAAAGACGAGTGGGGATGTATAACCAAGGAGCAGGGTGGGGGTTGGTAGATGGAAAATTGCTAAAAGGAAAACAGGGGGGATTAGGGTGATTCTTGCTAGACTGACTCAATAGAATTCTTGCTGAAGGCAGACCAGGGTGCTAAGATGTAGAGGGTGGTCAGAGACAAAGGGTGGGGATTTTCAGCGACTGACTTAGCAGGATTCCTTCTCAAACTGGATTCTAAAGGAGAGAGAGGGAAGTCCAATGTTGCCCTTGTCAGAAAGGATTCAGAGGCGCCTGACTCAATTTTGGTCACAAAAGAGCGTCTTTGTCACTGGCCAGATAAAATCAGTAACGAGGACCATGGAGATTAAAAATCAGAACAAGATGTTGCTCCTTTTCTTTTGCTGAAACATAGTGGATTCTTTTATTCTGCAGTGGAAAGACTCAGACTTCACACATGAGGACCTGTGTTTTCCTTGAATGAGGAACCAACTAGTTTAGCCAGCAACTGAAGGTATAAACCAGTCTCCGTCCCTCTTTTGAAAGTCAAAAGTTAGGAGGCTCTGCTCCTCCATCCTAGCAGCAAATGCCTAGCACTGCAGATCCTCCAGTGGTGTTGACTTTCTGTCAGTCCTACACCCTGGAGATTGCCCTTTCTCGGAGGTTTTGAGGCAGGGCTCTGGTTTTATGAACACAGCGTCTGTCTTTGAAAGGCAGCAGATGCAATGAGGGCCTGAATTGAAACAATAAATACCATTCAGGTTTCCTGCTCGGAACTTCTTATATAGTGGTTCCTTTGTTAGAGCAAACATGGACTAAAATGCCTTCCCCCTTCCTCCCCGCTCCCTCCAGCTCCTCTCCACAGCTAGGATCTCAGCCACCTTCGGAAAGCAAAGGTTAAGTACCTGAGGCAGAGAGAGTTGAAACACAAAGGAGAGGAAATCCAGAGTGTCCCTTACTTGCCAGAAAGAGAGTGAGTAGGACAGAGAGCTTTTGGGGAGGGGGATGAATTTTAGTTGAAGCTGGAAGAGAAACAGACCTTGGAGGGGAATGCTAGCTAGAAATATTCTCCTCCGAGCTGGGATGTTAACAGTGGCACCTTCTGACTTAATGTGGCATCTTTCTTCATCGTTATCAATCTCATGAGAGCTTTCCTGCCATCTGCACCATTCCTGCTTCAGGCTCCCATATGAAAGTCCAATCTGGCAGCATAAATACTGGCTAATGAAGAGTAGATGTCTGACTGCCTGGGAGAGAAGCGATCCTGTGTCATTGATGGAGCAGAATTCATTCATTTAAAACAAAATCTGCATTTACACAGCCATTCAAGAAGAAATTCTCTCCCCTTCTCTCTCTCTCTTTTGTCCCCTCCCTATACTCTCTCATCCTCCTTTTTTATTTTCTTCCTGTGTCATTCTACGTGAATGGAGTTCATGCAAAAGTCAGCATAAAAATGGTCTTTGCCCAGAATGTTATACCTTGGAGATTAAAAATAGGAATGCGATGTGGACTTGCCGACATGTGGTGGGCTATTTTTTCCCCCTTCAGTGGGAAAGCTATAACTACATAGATTAGCAAAACTTGTGCAAGAATGGATGTAAAACAGATTTATCTCTGTGTCAGCTTTATCTGATCCATTTGGTCTTGCAGAGTTTGGATGGCTTCCTTTGTTGCAATAACCAGCTTTCAAACATCTATATCCGCAGGGTATTAAATGTCAGCCTCCCATGTACCAGTCAAGGATAGAGGGTTGACAGTCTGTGGGCTGGAGGAGTACTCTTTGTGTGCGCATGAGAGGAGTCACTCCTGTACCAAGGCTGGCTCCTGGTATGACCTAGAGGAACTCTTACAACCTCCCTGCTATCACAGCATCACAGTGGAGGGGTGCTGAAGCTTGCAGTGGCCATTAATATCCCTTTACGAAGAATTCAAAAAGATTTCCTGTCATTGACAAGGACAGATTTGTTAGAGGTCTCTCAAGGAAATGGACAATAACTAATTAATTGAGCACTCCATGACTTTCTGTACTGTCGTTTTTCATTTATCTGTTCTAGTTTCTCATCATGCAGGTCTAGCTCTTCTTTTTCTTTCATTCCTTCCTTTATCTACCTCTTTCATTATTTCTGTCACCCTCTCCTTTCCCCTCTTATCTCATTTTCTCCCAGATCTCTTCTCTTTCTCTTTTATATAATCTCTACTTTAAAAAAATCCCTAGTAGGGTACACATATGCAAAGATTTTATCCAGGAATATGGGTACATTTTCTCTGAGTCTGATAACTGTCATCTTTTAGGGTTGGAAGAAGCCTCAGAAGTTTCCTCTTTGTACTGGATAGATACATAATCTTCAACGTCCTTGACAAGGTATTGCAAAGTTTTTGTTAAAAAAATCCTACTGTGCCTAAGTGGTGCATTATTATTAGTAGTAGTATTATGACTATCCAGGAATGATAAACTATGTATGCTGTAGAAAATAAGGAACCATGTTGTCTCAATTTACAGAAAAATTATTGAGTGCCTGTCTAATTAAATGGCATTTCATCAGACCCTGCAAGCAGTTCTGTGGATCTTGAATGCTAAATGTAGATATTGCCTTATCCTCATAACTGTGCTGCCTGGCTCACTGGGTTGGAGCAGGGTGCCAGTGAGCTCAAGGTCTCCTGCTCCTTCTGTCACTTCTGCACATGGGGAATTGGAATTCCTTAGCATGTACTACCTCTGTTCTCATGCCTGTCTATGTGAAGAAACACAGGGCATGGAGTGAGGTTGTTGGAGAGAGATAGTTTTAGATAAAAGCAGACAGACCTGGGATTGAATCCTGGCTCTACCACTTTCTTTGTGTATGTGGCCTTTAGCAATCAGTGGACCCCTTTGTGCCTCAATTTTGTCATCAGAAAAGTAGGGATACCAGTATCTTGACTCACAGTAAACTCATGGTGTGAATCAAATGAAGTAAGTCTTGAAGTGTTAGAAACTGAGGGCTGACTCTAAAGTGACCAACTGTCCTAGTTTCTTTGAGAGTGACAGGCTGCTAGAAACACAAGACTTTAAGTGCTAAAACCAGGACAGTCCTGGGAAAACTGGGGTGGTCAGTCATCTTACTCGGGGCAACTTATCCCCTTTGGAAGACCCAAACACAGCTTAAACAAGTACCCGAAGGGGTGATGGAACTTTCTCTGTGGTTGAAGAAGGTCTTGTTTTCTTCTGTGGACTAGTTGCCTGCTCTATTGTGGATTTATGTATGGATTCTTTTTTTTTATTTCCAACTTTTATTTTAAGTTCAGGGGTACCTGTGCAGGATGTGCATATTTGTTACATAGGTAAACATGTACTATGGTGGTTTGCTGCACAGGTCATCCCATCACCTAGATATTAAGACCACCATCCATATTGTTCCTGATGCCCTCCTTCCTCCTGCCCCCAGCCCTCTGACAGACCCCAGTGTGTTGTTCCCCATCAAGTGTCCATGTGTTCTCATCATTCAGCTCCCACTTGTAAGTAAGAACATGTGGTATTTAGTTTTCTGTTCCTGCATTAGTTTGCTGACGATAATGACTTTCAGCTCCATTCATGTCCCTGCAAAGCATATGATCCCATTCCTCTTTATGGCTGCATAGTATTCCATGGTGTATATGTATCACATGTTTTAATCTAGTCTATTATTGATGGGCATTTAGGTTAATTCCGTGTCTTTGCTATCGTGAATAGTGCTGCAATGAACATATGCATGCATGTATCTTCATAATAAAATGCTTTTTATTCCTTTGGGTATGTACCCAGTATTGGGATTGCTGGATCAAATGATATTTTTTGCCTTTGAGGAATTGCTAAACTGTCTTCCACAATGGTTGAACTAATTTACACTCCCACAATGTAAAAGCATCCTTTTTCTCCACAACCTCACCAGCATCTGTTATTTTTTGACTTTTTAATAACTGCTATTCTGACTAGTGCGAGATGGTAGATCTATGGATTCTCAGCTCTGGTTTATAGAAAACTTACTCACTAACCTTATCCTCAATATCTCAAAGGGTAGCCTAAAACTTAAAAATAAAAGTATGAAGATATAAAATGAAACAAATTCCTCCTCCGAGTCAGAGCTTATTCATTCTTCAAAACCCAGTACATTTATTATTCCATTCACGAAACTTTTGCCCATATCCATCTTTTAGCATGATTCAGTGCTTTCCGAGAGCAGTGTATTAGGTTATTGCCTTCCCTCCAGCTTGATTTCTAAACTCCTTGAAGGCAGAAAGCCTGCCTTATGTTTTCTGATAAACCATTGAATAAGTGAATCAATGAAAGAATGAATGATTTATAAGTGGGAAAATGAGTCAGAGGGAAATAAACGAATGAATGAGAGAGTGAGTGAATGCATGTATAAATGAATGACTTTTCTATGCTTATTAATCAATTACATGTCTGTTTAGTCTTTATCTGGCCCTGTTGTGGATTTTACATACGTCTAAAAGTTTTGACCTTCAAATCCCAGATACTAGTTCTCGCTTTCAGCTGCCATATTAAATTCCTAATACCCAAAAGGACCCAGCTCATTTTGGGGGCACCACTTGCTCATAAGCTGAGAGAATATAACTTACTTTTTTCTTTATAATTTTTTGAATTTATTTAAAAACTAAAGTACAAACTGCCTATGCCAAACAGAAAAAATTATTTAAACTACTCATAAGTCTAAAATGAAAAGTAAATATTTATCTTGTCTGTTTCCCTCCTGTACCCCAGTTTTATCCCTATGAAATTCAAGTTTCTGCTTTTAGATTTTTGGTTGGTACAATTAAAATTATAAATCATGGAATTTTATGTTTTTTAATATATCAACATTTTAGAGTATATTTTGACATCCTGCTATGGAAATGTGAGGTATTTGGTTATTTTTAGTATTGTACACCTTCCCTCCCCTTCTTTACCTCTTGAAATTTTATTGATATTCTAATGGTTAGCCTTATACCTTTACAAATTCTCCATTCTCTGTTTGATGACTTATATTTAGACATTATCTATAGAATTCCCACTCTGTAGCACATTTATGTTTATTTCTGCATCTCCCCTTTGTTCTAGATTTTTGTTGCACTTCTTTTTATGTTGTCAAGTTTTAAAGTATTTACCTTCTGTTGTCACTACAATTGTTTTTGGTAATGCTTTATCCATGGGTTAAATTTGATTACAATTATTAACCAAGGAAAAGTAGTATCTATAGAACTTATCCCTGTGAAGAGATTGGATCCAAAGAGAAGGGAATGTAGTCCCAAATCACTCAAAAGATCCTAAGCCACAGAAACCAGAGTTTTCTCTCTTCATTTCTTTGGAGCTTGCTTTTTTCTGGGTCATGCTCAGATGTTTTTTTTTTTTCAAATATTTATCTCATTTTTCTTGTCATATTCCAATTTTGTTTTACTGGAGCCCTTCATCAGAACTTTAAAAAATATGAAATATAAGGGAGCAATATTTAATAATCTTTGAATATCTAAAACTATCTTTATTTTTACTTCACTTTTGATTGACAGTTTGGCTGACTATATATTTCTAATTTCAAACATCTTTCTCAGAACTTTGAAGGAATTGCTCCCTTGTTGCTGTTGAGACGTATGCTATCATTCTGATGTTGTTACTCTGTAAGAACCTCCCTTCATTGTGATAATTTTTAGGATTTTTGAAATTTCACCAAGATTTGTTCAGATATGTATTGTTTCTGTTCACACATTAACTTGGTAGGTCTTTTCATTATTATTATGTATTTGTTTTAGAGACAGGGTCTTGTTCTATTGTCCAGGCTGGAGTGCAGTGGTATGATCATAGTTCACTGCAACCTTGAATTCCTGGGCTCATGGGATCCTTCCACCTCAGCCTGTCTAGCAGCTGGGACTACAGGCATATGCCATCATGTCAGGCTAAGTTTTAAAAAATTTTTAGAGACAGGGTCCTGCTATGTTGTTCAGGCTGGTCTCAAACTCCTGGCCTCAAGCAATCCTCCTGCTTCAGACTCTGAAAGTATTGGAATTGCAGGGGTGAGCTACTGCATCCAGCTGGTCTTTTCATTCTTACGAATTATTTCTTTCTTTACCCCTGGGATTCCCACCCACCTGTATTTCTTTGATTATTTTTCTCCCACTATTGTTGCAATTTTCTGCTTCTAGGACTCAGATATGTGTTGCCTTACTAGCCCTATCTTCCACAAGCTCATATTTTCTATCTCTTCATTTTTGCTCTTTTTAATGAGAAATTTTCTCTATTTATCCAGTCTTCAACCTTATTTGTTGTGATTATCTATTCCATACATTGAATTTTTTAACGTTCAGTAACCATATTTTTAATTTCCCAACATTTGTTCGTATACTCTGATTACTCTTATTTCATGGAAGCTTTTACAATCTATTCTTTTTTTATGTGTGTTCAACACCCACTCAAATATCTCTAAAGAAACTTCTGAAAACATTTAATAATTATTTTCACTTTTCTGAATCATTTTTATTTCTTCTGATGTCATATTGAGTTCATCTTGTTTTAATGTAAATTGATTTCCTCAAATGTCTTGTGATCCTGGTTATAAATGAAGGAGTGGTTTGATTCATATAGGTAACTTACATGGGATTTTCTCTGCGGTTTTTAGAGTCTGTTTTCTCAATAGTCTTCTCTTTCAGTTGGGAGGTCTTACTTAGAGCTCCAAAAAGGTGAACAGATGGGCAGATTTTCAGGTAGGGTTCATAAACAAAGAAGAAGCATGTAGACTGGCAAACTTCTCACAATCTCCAAAGTAATAGAAATTTACTCTGGAGTTAGAAAACTTTAGTTTATTTTACTCCTAAATGGAGCTGACTTCTCCTGTCTCCCATCCATCTGGTCTAACGTGGAAGTGTATAGTCATCTATTCAAACTCTTTCAGGCCCCATCTCCTGTACTAACTCCCTTTCCAGTCACATTTCTAATATTCCTAGAGAGAAGTTGTCATGCTTTATCCTGAGGGCATAAAATGCTGCTGCCATTCTCATAGGCTCTGTAAGCCTGAGGACACAGCAAAGGTCTGATTAAGACTCACACTCCTGTTGTAATTCTGTAGTTTATTATCCTGATAATGAGTCCTCTACCCATTCGGGCTCTGTCATATGCTTGGGAAGGACTGCTTTGATTGTTTATTTTTAAGCTATCGTTTTCCCAACTCTTATTCTTCATTGAACTTGTCCTAGCTGCTTTATATTTTACAGGATTTCTTCAATATTTCTTGTGACAGCTGGCTTCCTTTATATTGGTTTCATAAAAAGCTTTTTTCTATCATATCAATATATCAACATGGCCTCAGTAAATGGGGAGGTGATGCATGTGCTGGGTCTATAAGTTGGAAATGCAAGGCAGAATACAATTTTTGAGAAAGTGTGTATAGTGTTGGTGGAGTGCTTGATGAACTTAAAAATGTTCCTGTTTCATTTAAATGACTTCTTCCATTTGGCCAAACATACAAATTCTTCATTTCATTGTAGACCTGGCCTCCTTTGCCTTCTACCTCAAAGGCCCAGATGCCTTTACACTTTCTCTCTGAAATTTCTTTTGACTTCTTTAGCTCACCTAGAGTCTTTCTGGAACTCCAGAAGCACTTCAAGTCAGGGTCAGAGAGGTGAATGCACAAGACATTTTCATAGGTTTTTCCTGTTTGTTTTCTACCCCTAAACTGGTGATACAACCCTTCAGGACTGACCCATATATCTTTTTTCTTGTGTATTTGTATAAGAAAGTGTGTGTTTTGGAAATAGAGTGGGGTTTAGAGGGTAAAAGGATGTGGTCTGCTAGCCCCACAGAGCATGGTTACTAAATACTTGTCGATAAATTAAAAAACAATGAAAATTCATTCTCACAGGAGCTTGACTATATACTGTTTCTTTTCCATAACCTTATTTAGGAATGTACTAGAAATGTGCTACTGAAACCTTGATAGAAACAAAATTTTTTAGTCTGCACAATTTTTAAAAAACATTTTAAAATAGCCCATTAGTGCCTGAGGGGTTTAGGTTTGTAATACATAATTAGGCATTTTTCCCCGCAAGTCTGAAATCACATATTCATGGGAATCCGACATCCCTGTAATCTTACTCTTTTCTTCCTTGCACAAGGAAGGTTGAAATATTAATTGCTGCATCAGCCACTTTAAGATTTAATATATATATTTTTTCCCCATTCTAGGGACTACGTACCTCCTATGTGACTTCTAACTGTCTATTCTCACAGCTGTCTGAGAGATAAGCAACTCTATGTCTGTGGAAGTAATCTATAAATCATATTCAAATTCATGTGTCCAAATGATCCTTTCTTTAATCTCTAAAATAACTCTACTGGAGACTTGCTAGTGAACTTCAATTGAAAACATTGTGTTTTCCACCTACTCATATTCCTGTCAAATATGTTAGTGTCAGAAAAAGAATAGAACTGGTGAAATAGGCCTTCAAACTCTGCTGGCTAGAGAGACTGCATGGGTACAGTAGGGCACCTGGTTCAAATCAGTAAACCTTGGCTTTTGAAAGCAACCTAGAAAAATGAGGATGAAATAATTTGGTTGCTGCTAGAAGAGACATCTCTTGTGAATTGTTTTTGTCGTGCCATTGCTCTCAAAGGGAAAATGTCTTGATTATAATAATCATTTAATATTCTAAAAATATGCCAAAAAGAGGGTATAGAGGTGAGTTACCATGTGAGTATCAGAAGGTACCCATGGCTTACAGTTTGGCTCAGTGGCACTTCAAGTTCTGCATCATCTGAGCCATTCTACCAACCTAACCTTTTCTCCAACCTCTAGTCCTAGTGGGTTGGAGTTATGCCCATTCTCTGCATATGCCATGTTCTACATATTCACACTTCCATGCCTTTACTCCTGCCATTCCTCTGCCTGGAATACCTGTATTTATTCTTCCTCCATCTTCAAACCTTTTCTAATGAGCAAGTAATCTCTCTAAGACATTCCTCAAAATCAAAGAACTAAATGATTTCTTACTAAAATTCCAATTTATTCCTAATAGTTTATCAGCTGGATAGGATATAGAGAAATATTTATAATTAACATTTATTCAATGCCCGCTATATGCCAGACATTAGACTAGGTCATATGTTTGGAACATTATTCAAGTCAACTATCATACCTTGCACAATTTCTAATTTGTAGAAAAAGAAACAGAAGTTATCCACCTAGTAACTGGAAAAAGTATTATTTGAACTCATGTCTATCTGACTTCAAATTCCATGTACTTTTCCCTACACCATGATGTTCATGCCAATAGATTTACAATCTAGTTTTGGTGTGAGATAGAGACAGGGATATATAGAATCATACATCACTATGATCTCAAAGTTGGGAAGATTTTTTGACATCATATAGTTCAGCCCTCTTTTGGATACTGAATATTTTGTATATAATAAACGTAAAAAAATAATTTATATCAGAAAAGCTTCAGCAACAGGAATTCCGTACTTGTCATGTTGGATGAATGGACATGGGTGAAACTTCACATTTGTCTCCGTTGAATGCCATATTGACAGCTTTGTCTCTCTCATCAGCCAATTCAGAAAATTTTGTAACTTTATTTGGTCATTCAATATTATCATTTTCCCTCCAAGTTGTATATTTTCCCCAGAGTGCCATAAATATTACCATTCTGCCATTGACAAAAATAGTCTTGAAATAGACTCATGAACATACCACTAGAGCTCTCCTAGCTGGTTGACAACAGTGCAATGATTGGCATCCTTTGGGCATCCTTTCTAGATAATCATTTGATTATCTAGATCATCAAAGGTACTTTTGCTCTTAAATTTTTGGGAAGGAGAGACTTTGTTAAATACTTTGGTGAAATGCAGAGCATTGCATGTATTCTATTTTCCTATTATACCTTTCTAAAATCCCTGCACAGGAAGGAATTAAGCTAGTCTGGTGTGACTTGTCCTTGATGAGCTCAGGTTGGCATCATAGGATCTTTTCATTTCTTTCCAAGTCTGCATAAGCTGCCTATTTGCTAATCAGTTCTAGACTTTGTGTCAAAAATGATACAGATGACTTATGACATTCAAATTCTTGCAATTTTGAAAAAATAGGACATTGATAAAACAAGAAACAGTGACTTGGTCACAAAAGTCCATAATAAAGCACAATGTTGATTGACACAGCACTTGTGGGAGAATAGCAGGGCACAGGGCAATCAAGAAAGTCTTTATGGAAGAGGTAAACTTTGGAGGATGCCTAGAATTGAGTTAGGAAGTGAGAAGATTTCAGAGAATTCCAAATGATGGAAACAGGATGAGCAAAGATACAGAAGTTTCAGATATGAATGAGTTTGATGTGTTTGTGGGTCCAAACATTGTTGGTGTGGCTGGAATAGTGAGTACCTGCTGAAAAATATTGTGAATACAGCAGGATAGGCAGGGTGGATCTTGCTTGTGGGATGGCCAGAGAATGCTGGCTTTGAATACCATGGTAGGATAAAAAGCATTGAAGGTTTTTGAGTAGAGGAGTGACCTAACAAAGAGTAGCATGAAAGTGGATGCTGCTAGCAGCTGTGTGCAGCATTGCACCGTGTGGAGAAGCTGCTGGAACCCAGGGGGTTTAATTGGAATGGACACAGTGATCCCAGCATGAGGGTGGAAGAGTCTTGCCTTGTGTAGGGATATTGGAACTGAATAGTAATGAATACAAGAGCCACTTCAATGAAAAAGAGGCCAGACTGGATGGTCGACTAACTCTCGGTGATGGAATTATTGAATGAGGGAATATGAGGAATGAAGGGTAGTGATGAGATCACCTTCATTCTTCACCACGAATATAACTCTTCTTGTCTTGGTGTTAGGGAAGATTCTGTTGTCATAAATAGAAACTCTGTAAGGGGTTGGAGTGGGCGCATATACTTTGGTTGCAAAACTGGGTTAATTGGAAATAAAATCCTATACAGAAATGTTACTTTCAGAGGCCTTCTAAATACCCCTCTACCAAAACTTACATTTGGAGGTGAATCCATTGTAAGTATCTCTTTAAATATATATGTAGGAGCAGCAAAATAACCTCCCACCTCAGCTCTTTAGAGGAAATAAGAAGCTCTGTAACTATGGAGGAAAAATACATTCACCTTTAAATTATATTGTTTTAGAGGTTAAAAGTATGTAATTTCCCAAGGAACACATCGCGATTCAGCCTGCTGGGAGCCTATTGCTCAATTACTCTCAGCAGTGGCGAAGGTGCCTACAATTCTTTCAGCTCTGTTTAAGCTGGTGGGAACAGAGGTTGTCCAGGCTGCAGGCTGACAGGGCAAATTTGGGCCTAACAGGGTATATGGTTCTGTCCCTTGGGCCATAGTCCCTCTGCTGATATGCCAGGAGCCTGCCTAATCACAGGTTGCCTGCACAGGTGGCCCTGGCCTCTGTGCCCCAGGCCTGTTAGTTAATTTTTCTGGCTGGCATGTCTCTGAGCACATTCATGTACCAGGCTCCATCCCCAGGGTAAGACCAAGTGGAAAGATCCATGTAGTTTCTCGTCTCTGTGAAAAGAGGTCATATCTGGGATTAGCTGATTGAATGGGCCACGGTGGCTGTTGGGATGACCCTGCCCTTGCAGGTGTGGACTCTGTCACCTTTGAGCTGCAAAGGCCTTGGTGAATAAGATGAGCTGTAGAGTGGCTCAGCAGGCTCTGGGTTTGTGGCCTGAGAATGTATCTTATTAGAGATACAGCTACTTGTTATTGGGCATTGTGAGGGGCTGTGGCCATCCTAAATTTTCGTTACTTTAATAATTTAGAATCTGATGTTGTCAGAGGCTTCCAGTGTGACATAAGGGGGTCATTCCCTGTTTGCATGTACACACCAACGTGTAGATCATCAATATAGACAATGTGCTTTTCTGTATTTTTCCTGTGTGCGCAATGTCTTGATGTTCCGGTAATTTAAAAAAATAGAATTATTGAAACTCACTGAACAGGATTTTAGGGCTATCTTTCTTGCTACTACAATTCCTTAATTTTTTCAATTTGAATGTGACTTGGCATAAGCAGAAGCAGTGCTTGACTTAGGCAGAAGGTGGTGGAGAGAATTAATTGGTAGCTTCAAAAAGTAGTAGAGAGAAGAAATCACCCAGTAGTAGAGAGAAAGCAGGGGTGGTGCGAGAGCCTGGGGAACTCTCATCCCCTCACCTCCTTCCTTTCAGGCCATCCATCCCTCCCACGAGCAAGCCTTGAAAGATTGTTTGTTAAGGCTCTGAAGAAATGAGCAACCAAAACAAATCCACTGCAATCAATTCTAAGGTTGATTCTGGTCTGCAGTTTTAGATTTTGGGAAATGATCACTGGCTCAGGTTGGAGATTTATAAACAGGCCCCAATGTCAGTCAAAGGCAGAGCATCAAGAAAGGAAAACGCTAGAATCTTTGACTCATCAAAGAGAATCGGTAGCTTTTCCAGCTCTCCTCTCTCTTTCTCAGCATCTCTGTTGGTAACAAGGAGAGTTTGGAAATTGTTTTTTAGCAAGTGCATTTGAGGGCAGGTTGAAGGGAAGTGACACGTTGACAGGTGACTGTGGGAACAAACCTGGAAAATGATGGTTAAAAAAAAGGAGCTGCTGAAAAAGAGGGCCTCCCGAAATCCCTTCAAGGTTTAATTGCAGGTGTGCAGCTGACCCATGTAAAATGGAAACTTCAAGGGAAGTGACAGCATATCTTCTTCCCTTTGAAAACAACAGATCTTAAAACAGCCTAATAACAGAAGCAGCAGCCCCAGCCCCAATTACTTAGGGCCGGCTTTGATGGTATTGCCTGTGTGCACTCCATCTGCAGTTTGGTTTATGCAGCTCCATCCTCCACCTTTGTGCAGGCTTCCTACATCATCATCATCATCATCATCATCATCATCATCATCATCTTTGTCATAATAGCAGGTAACATGTAATGATGTTTATGCTGTGCCAGGTGCTATACTCACGGATTGTTTTTCTCCATGAAGTAAACCTGTGGGGCATTTATTGTTATTATTTCCCATTCTATAAAAGGGGGAATCTGAGGCTTATGGTATTAAGTGCTTTGTTCAAGTCACACATCTAGTAAGTGATTGAGTAAGGGTTCAATTCAGGAAGGCTGCCTCCAGAGCCTCTATGCTGTAAATGAACAGATGGGTGGCTGAATTGATGGTTAGGTAAGCAACTGAATGGATGATTTTCAGTAGGCTCTCAAGCAGTGTTCTCTTTGCCCTGGCTTACAAATTCATAAAACCCAGGGGAATGGGCTGTGGCATCCCTCTGCAGTCCTCACCAGTGGTAGGCATTTGTTTCCTATTTGAGGTGTGTGTCCCTTGCTCAGATACTCAGCTTTCCTGGGGCAGGTTGCTGATGCCTCTGGTGAGCCCCATAACAACCCTCTATGGTAGCACTGGGCAGGTTATCTCTGAGAGTTCCCAGGAACCCCAGGGGAGAGGAGCATCCTCAACCTTATGTACCTTAGGTCTCCTAGTGGTGCTTAATTCAGAGGTACCAGGTCAAGTACCCCTCTCCATGCGTGGAAACAGGGAAGAAGGGGAGGCAAGTTCTCAGTGCATTAGTATTAATTGCTTCCATTTACAAAGAGACTAGTATGTGCCAAGCAGCATGCTAGGTTCTTATGAGCATTGTCTCATTTACTTACTGTAACCCAATAAAGTACCCACTTTATTACTGTTTAATTAATGAGGGAGCTAAGACCCAGAGTTAGTTAATTAAGATATTAATAACACATAACAGCAGCAAATAAGTTTTGAGTACTTATTATGTTCCGTGCTGGGGATTTTTCATACATCCTTTCATGTAATGCGCCTAGTGACCCTTGGACATCCATTTGGTTATTTCTCCCAATTTTATAGGGAGGCTAACTTGCTCCATATTGTTTAGTGTGCACACTGAATGTGTGTTCATTGCACACACAAAAAATGACTTAAGATGTGGCACCTGCCCTCTTGGAGCTCACAATTCAGATGGGGAGAGGAAACTCTTTTATATGGAATAATTCAGGCTGTGTTTACAGATGGGTGTAAGAGTGAGCTGAGGCCCAGGGTGGCTTCAAGAAAATATTTCTCTCTAGGAGAAGGAATGGGGAGGAACCTGTGGAGATTGTTAGTGAAATACCTCGTTTCAATTATGTTGGAGGGGTTGCAGCAAGACATAGGGCCTCACAGTTGGAGGTCGTCAACATTTGTAAGACATTTCCCTTCTGAGGGGGGCAGTTGTGTACATCGGTCTAGAATGGCTGAGGTTGGCTATCTTCCTAAGAAAAGAGCTGGAGGGATGGTCCTTAGATATATCACTTAATGAATATTAAATATGTTCACATTGAATTAAGAAGAGCAGTGTGTGTTCTCAGGTGTGTTGAGAATTCGCTCTTCACTCATCTTTCTAGTTGGGATAAATCGTTCATGGGGCTTTGGCTACAAACTGAAGAACTCACTTCTAGGATTCTCTGGGTGTGGAGTTAATGTCGTCCAGACACCTATTTCTGCCTTATTTGAAGACACTGAGATCTGAATGAGGCAGAGCACTCTTCAGAGAGGGGATTTTTGCCATTGCACATCTGCTTCCACTGCCTGCAGTGGTCAAATCTCCGCATTCCCTACCAAGCCAGAGGGGTCATGGAGCTCTGGGCTCAGATATAGTACCCTGGGAAATAGCCCACCCACATGTGCATGTGATAAGAGAGGCAGCATCTGGGGCAGAAACTGAAATCCAGGTTTGGAAACCATCCAATGGGTCACTCACCTAAAGGGGCTGCCAAGAGAAGTTGAATTCACAGTGAAAACAGGAGCAATGGGAAGAAAGTGAAGCATTAGAGCAGGATATTAGAGATGGACATGGAGGACTTCCTGGATTCAGAGAAGGTGGCTGCAGGGATTTTCTGAGGTTCATTTGGCCTTGGGTTTGGACAAGGAGAGATCATAGGACATCAATTTTTTCTAGAATAAAATGTCCCCTAAAGCCTTCACTCACTTGGAATACTCTTACGCATATTTTTCTCTCTCATCCACTTTGAGCAATTCGGTTTTGGGACAATGCAGTCTTATTTGCTGTACTTCCATCCAGCTCAAGGCATGTTTATTGACCCAATTATAAATTTAAAAATATAGTTATTTTGTTCTGCCCAATTTTGCTGTGAACCTAAAACTACTTTAAAAAATAGTCTGTTTTTCAAAAAGATCATTTAAAAAATGAGATTAGTTCAAATATCAGCTCTTACAAGCTCAGAGTGCATGGGCAAAATCATATTTCGGAGCCTGGAAAGCTGAGTGGACCCAATGAGTCCCCTTAGGTCCCGGCCCCCGTGAAGTCCAGCTGATGTCATCAGTCTCACTCCTCAACATCCCTGTTCTTTAAATTTGATGGGATTTGAGGCTGCTTCTGTCTCCTCCACCAGTGGAATGTGCAGATGGCGCTGGCAGCTGCTCAAGTTGGTGCTCCTCCTCAATGCTTCTTGTTCCTCTGCTGGTGGACACTGCCCATTGGGCCTCGTGCTGGCAGAGGCTGGAGAGCCCAGGAGGAGGGCAGCTGGGGAATCTGACTTTTATGGCTGTAATGAAAACTCCCCTGGGTGGCCTGGAGGAAGCGTTCTGACCCTCTCTGGATCGCCCGCACTGAGATGGCCGTGGCACTTCTGACTCCACAGAAAAGCTTGAAGGTCCAATTTCCATCTTCAGGAGGCAAACATCTCCTGCTTCTGCCTTCATACAGCCTTTCTCTATGCTTCTTTGTGAGCCATTTCTGAGAACTGCCTGCATTCTGTTGCTGGTGGTGAATTGATTGAGAAGATCCTTTGTTGATAGTCCAGCTTCAAAAGCATGCAGGCTGCTGTTTGTCTTCTTTCTTCCTTCTAATGGAGGAGATGCTCCTACAGAGGAGTGGGGAAAAACAAAAATGCCCTTTTTATTGACTTATAAACTCACGAAGCTTTTTGTAAAGGGGCCATAGTATCACTATTTTGTGGGTAAGTTGTATGATTTCCACGTTTTAATTCTGTTAAATGGGGCGGGAGTAAATCGAACCATTTTTTTTCTGTGAAGAGTAAATTATGTTGTCAATGTTTATAGTTTTCTTTTGTTTAGATATTTATTTAATTGCACTTCAGCAAACAGTCATTGAGTGCTTAATATGCGTTAAATGTAGATAAAATGAGATCCACAATTTTGAGGATCTTGTAGGCAGCTGGAGGAGAAACAGGTAAACAAACAACTGTAGTTTCTAGGGGAACTGGGGCACCAAACCCTCTGATACTGACTATATATGAGGTCATATTCCCATAAGGGCACTATGCAGGTCTAAATTGCCTTTATATGCCCCAAAACATCTTAGGTGCATCATGCGTTTAGAAGGTATTAAACCAACATTTATTGAATGGATAACTAAATGAATGAATTGAATTTTGAATCCTATAATTCCCATATTCTTGCATGCTTTTTTTCTAACATAAGGATGACATTTTCTCGTGAGCTCCTTGGCTAAGTTAAATGCTCCTCCCCACCACCCCCCCAAAAAAAGGATGTTCAACTTGATACTGGTTAGAGTTTTAAAGAAAGCATGTAGTCAGGCTCACGCATGTAATCCCAGCACTTTGGGAGGCTGAGGTGGGAGGATCACTTGAGGTCAGGCATTTGAGACCAGTCTGGCTAACACGGTGAAACACTGTCTCCACTAAAAATACAAAAATTCACCTGGCATGATGGCACGTGCCTGTAATTCCAGCTACTCTGCAGGCTGAGGCATGAGAATCACTTGAACCCGGGAGGCAGAGGTTGCAGTGAGCTGAGATCGTACCACTGCACTCCAACCTGGGTAACAGAGTGAGACCCTGTCTCCAAACAAATAAAAAGCATCTAGTCAGATGTGGATCTTGCTTACCAAAGCTGGGGAGAGTGGCATTTACCTTGGGGAATTTTCTATGATTCAGGGGCTGGATTTGGAGGATTCAGAAACTTAATACCTGGCCAGTAACTCATCCAGAGGAAACACGCAAAGTGGAAGCCAGATGGGGCAAATGGATTGCAAAAATGGCCCCAATTCTTGGCTCCCCAAGTTCCTACCCTTAGCAATGTGACTCTGTACTTGCTCCTATCAAGGGATGGAGCCTGTTTCCCCACTCCTTGAATTTGAGTTATCCTGTGGTTTGTTTTGGCAAATTGAATGAAGTGGAACTGATGGTGTTCCAGTTCGAACCTAAGCCTCAAGAGACTGCTCACGCCTTCACTCTCAGATTCTTGCCACAGTCATGTGAACAAGACCAAACCAGCTTTCTCGAGGATGAGTCACCCCTGATCCCACAGTCACCAACCAGCCAGCTGCCAGAAACCAGCCAACCCCTAGGCAGCCAGCCCTCAGCTGATCTACCCGGAGACTGCAGACCACATGAGTGATCCCAGCCAAGATCTGTCAAGGTTGGCCCAGATCAGTAGCACACCCAGCTGACCTACAGACTTGTGTGAAGTAATATGTGCATCTTGTTTTAGGCCACCAAGCTTTGAGCTAGTTTATTATGCAACGATAACCAACTTATATACCAGGATTCCCAGTTCTTCATTTATGTGTGAGAGAAAACTCAAGTCTCTCATACCAACTGACCCATGTTCACTGACTTAACCAGAGGTCTGTCTCCCAACACCAGCTCATGGGGCACCACAGGACAAGGAGGGTTTGGAGAGTCAGGGCCTAGAAAAAAGGGAAGTACTTGGTTGGAAGATCCCTGTGTTCAGTGGCCTTTAGCTCTGATACACCCATTTCTACAACAGGAATGCTGAAAGCTCAGCTGTACATAGCAGTGGGATTCAAAGTCAGATACTCTGTATCACCTGGAATCTCAGAAAAAGAAAGGTCTATAAAGGCAGCCATCTAACATGTGCTGGATCCAGGGCCAGGACGGGGATGCTGGGCCAGGGCTAGGCAGATACTGGAGATGCTTCTCCTCATTTTTCTTTATTTTCTGTGATGACCTTATAATATTCTGATTTCTTCTTCTTGCCTCAAGAGTGTAATATCACCAATATAGTGAAGTCTTGCTCTCATCTAGAAGCCAGTCAGCATAGTTAAGGTGCCTGTAATTATGTGTTTATTTTATGGTTTAACTCCAAGAGGGAACTGCATTTTCCTTATCATTGAACTCTCTGAAGCCTTCACCATGCTGCCTGAGATGCTCTGGCCCAGCCTGCCTTCTAGAATTCTGCTGCTCCTCTAGCACACTACTGGGCCATGAACTGTTAGTTACTACTCTGGGACAAAATAAATACAGAAATGGAAAGTGAGCATTTAAAAAAATTTATAACAACTTAGTATTGCTGTAACATACAAGACTTTGATTAGTAAACGTGTCACTGAAGAAGTGATTGACAGTTTAGGAGTTATTGAACTTGTACAGTGAGTCACAGGTGGTAAAAACTGCATACTAGTCAAGTTCAGATGTAGTAGGACCATAAACAAGCCTGCAAAGGATTGGCAATAAAACACACACACATGCACACACGCGCACACACTCAAACTAAACTGGGCTTTCACTAGAGAGAGTTTGAAAAACCAAACCCATCTCGACTTTCAAGTCTTAGCTTAGCTTTTTTCTTCTGTGAAGGCCTGAAAAGTATTCCTTATGCTCCCTGCGCTTTGTACATATCTTCATTAATAAAATTATTTTCTTATATAATGATTACTAATTTGCATTGATCTCTAGACTATGAAGATATAGACAGTGCTGAATTAGCTTGGATTTGCATATGGGGCATAATAAAATTCTATAATGATTGTTGAATGACTGAATAAAGAGAGGAAGAAATGCAGTTTCCCCTGCCCCTACCACCAAGGCTTCTTCTCGTGGGTATTTCTCTGTTACTCTGAATTCTGAAGAGGTGGAGAGGTGTTGTCTTAGATTTTGTCCTGTATTTAGATGAATGGCCCCTGTACTATTCAGCATGATTGAGCATGACAGAAAGTAAGTTAACTGGCTTAGACAGAAAGGAGATTTATTGGCTCTGATACCAAACCGTTGGATGGATGGGCAGGGGTACAGCTGGCCTTAGGGATGTCAGAAACCAGGGGCTCAATTGCCACCAGGCCTGTCTCTCATTTGCTGCCTTTGCTTCTACCTTACCCCGCATGTTAGTTTCTTTTCGCCAAGTTTTGGGCACAGACAGGTGTTAGGTCACATCCTCTTAGCTTTGACTCCAGGGTGGAAAAAACTCTCTTCTCTTAGTTCCAATTTGGAAGTCCTGGGGAAGGACTCTAATCAGTTTTTCCTGATTTCACGGTCCTTTCTGTGGCCTGAGGTGGTGTGGGGAGTTACAGTTGTCCAACCGTACTAGAGCGGAATAGGTGGAGAAGGGGAGACTCCATCCTCATTCCAATGGGAAGTGCTGTTCCCAGAAAGAGGGAGGAGTGCTAGGCAGACAAAAGGTAACTGCTCATTACAGCCAAAGAGCATTGATTAGCACTGATTCCTGTCTGGAGAGAAAGCCGAGTCTTGCGTTCATCCACTTTTGATGTCTTCGTCCACAGCCACCCCTTCTGGGTCAGGACATCATAGGCTTTCCTCATCATCAGCATCATTATATTTATTTAGTGAGCACCAGCTATATGCTAGGCACCAGACCAGGTGCATCGTATATTATCTCATGTATTTCTACAATAATCCTATAAGGCAGAAATTCTTTTCCTACTTTGTCAAGGTTCAGCCACATTAAATAATTTACCCAAGGTCACACTCCTAGTAAGTGGATAATCTGCAATTTAAGTCCTAGTCTGACTTCAGAGCCTGTCTTCTTTCTGCTCCCTTATTACTGCTTAGGATTTGTGCAGCTCTAGGATGAGAAATACTCCTAATAACAATACGTAATTGAACTCAAAGACTTTTGACTTCCAGCCACGCCCTCTAAAATCTCCACTGGAAATTCTCTGTCTGTGATGATTTGTGAACATGTTTTATGAAAGCTGCAGGCACAAGGAACAGTGTTTGGAACAGTTTTGGAACAAACAACCCTTTAAGCCCGTTTAGCAGTCTAAATCTGCAGGTGGTCATAGTTGGCTAACTGGCAAAATGAGTGGGCGACAAACCACACTGATTATTCATTTTTGATGGAACCAATTATGGTGTCCATGATTATTATTTTTTTAGAGTGTTTGGAAAAACAAGCTGAAGAAATGCCATAAAAATGTGTTATGTTCCCAGGAGAATGTTCTGTGTTTATCTGTAGGCCACTACAGAGTCTCAATTTTAGTTGACAATAAAATAGTAAGAAGAATAATGGCAATAGTAAATGTCCATAGTCTGCCACTGGTTCTTATTTTCCTCCAGCAGTGAAATGCATGAAAATAAGGTAAATTTTAATGTTATTTTGAATAAAAGAATCAAGATATCCTACAGCCTTTTAGTGTGATATGTAAAGATGAACTTAGTGTTTTTGTTTCAGAGTGAATGAAGTTGATTCCTCTTATAACATTGAAAGTAATGATGAGTGTATCATTCATCTGTTGAATATTTTTCTGCCCCTATGAGGAAAAGATATTGTATGTGGGGGAAACCTGCATGAAGGATTGCCTGGATTGGTATTTGCTGAGGGATTAGAACAGAGCCTGGCACACAGCGAGAACTATAAATGTTGGTTACATTAAACTATAGTACTTGGCAGTTTATGAGCCCTTGCATATATGATATACTTTTTAATTCTTGCAACAACCGTGGGAGTTAGTATGACAGTGATTATTATTCCCACTTTACAGATGAAGAAAATATCATACAGAGAAGTTAAAGGACTGGCTTAAGATCACCCAGCTAGTAACTAAAAGGGATTAATTTATAATTCAGGATTCTATTTCCCTTTTTGGTGCTCAGGCCACTCGATCAGCAGTAGCCAAGATTTGGTTTTCATGGACCAGTTTAACAGTTGGGGAAAACTATGCAGCTTATTTCTCATTTCTCATCTTCCCTCATTTCATTCTGGACTCATCCCTGGCCTGCTCTGTGTCCAAGAGGCTGTGGGCTGTACCAGCTCCTTGCTGGCTGGCTTCCAGTTGACCAATGGGAGTCCCTGGCAGGAGACTGAGTGGTGACAGGAGAGAAACTCTGCTGCAGTGTGGCATGTCAGGGGTGGTGATATTCCTTCAAAGTTATGGCTTCTGCTAGTGGCCCTTTCTCCATGGCTCCAGCACTCACCAGGCTCCAGTGACACAATTTTCTCCCCTTGACCCTTTTGGGCATCTCATTGCCCTTGTTTATTCTCCCACCCCTCCCAGCTTTGTGAGTGGTTCTTTCATCAAAGTCTCTTTATTTGAACCATCTGGGGTGAATTCTGTTTCCTGCTGAGACCCTGACTGTTACAAAGACCAATATTGACTTGCTTCTTTTTAGATTGCCAAGTAAGGGCATAAACAAATAAGCAAGACCCAAACAAAACTGCTGTCTACTACCGCTCTATTTATCTTACTAAATGAAGATATTTTAGCACCGAAAAAAGGAAGAAGGGAATAATTGTAGAAAATCTAACTATATTACTTTACTCTTATTTTATTATGACCTACATAAAAAGTAAAACCTTCATTAGAAATTGGGTGTGGGCAGTGAGCCAATGTTTGGGAGTAAATGGGTGTGCTCACTTGATCACTCCAGCAATTTGTTCCCCTGATATTTAACAAAGTTAGAGATCCTCATACATTATACATGCAGTGCTCAATACTTACAGTGCACTTATGGAGTTCCATAAATGCTCCATGGGCTTTTTTTTCAACAAAGCTGCATTGAACATCGATTCTGTGTCCTCGCCAAAACTGGGAATATACTGATATATAAGACATAATCCCTCCTGCCATCACAGTCTAGTTAGGGGGAAAGACAAGAGGCAATTGTAACATATTGAGAACAATGCTAGGAAACAGGTCAGCAGAGGGCTGAAGGAGCATATCACAGAGACAGCAACTGATTTGGGGGGTTATGGGGGTGGGTGCTGATGTCTAGACCAGGTAGCGTGTGACCGGAAGCTCTGAAGCATTATAGGAGCTGCCTAATGGACAAGGGAAAGGGCATTTCCAGCAAAAAGCCTGGCTTGAATGAAGGCATGGGTACATGGCAGAATATGGTACCTGTGGGAGTGTGTCTTGAAATTAACTTGGGGAGGCTGAATTTTAGGGTTGAGAGTGAGTTGCAGAAGAGAGCCAGAGGATGAGGGAACTTTAGATTCAGTAGAGATTTATTTTTCATCCTGAAGGCAGATGTAATTTATTGGAAGGTTTAAAAATTTTTTTTTTAATTAAGGGATGTAACATGGTCATATTGGCATTTTACAAAGATCACTAGTTGTCACTGAAGAGATAAATTGGAGGGGACTGAGATTAGGCATTCAGATTCCAGTTAGAACGTTACTGCAATGGATTAGAAAATTTAAAAAAGTAAGATTCTTGGTTAAAGTGACAGAGTAGTTGTGATATTCCCAGTGCAAATCCCCTCAAATCCACCTGCTGATCAAGGGGGAGGTCAGGGAGAGGCTTCCTTTGAACTTTCTTCTTAGCTTTAGCCTCCAGTCCGCCACCTAGTAACCCTAGACCCCACCAGTCTGTGAAAGGCCGCAATTAAGAAGTTCCCACCCTCTCATGAGTGTTTGGATTTGCATGGAGTTAGGAATCTCACGAATGCTATGCTTTTACAAAGTAGTGCACTGGTGAAATAAAAGGCAGACTTTATATACTAGGAAGTATCCCTGGGCAAGTGCCATTTCCTTTGGTGATTACTTTGCCTGTGTGTTTATACAATGAGGGCCCGAGGTTTTGGGAAATCTCTGCACCATGTGTGTGTTTCCTATTCTCCCCATGTCCTCTTGCCTGCTATCACCTTGGAAAATGAAACCTTGTTTGCCATCTGCTTGGGAGCAAACCTTCCCATTGCAAAGTTGGACTCAGTGAATTTTCAGATACTGCTGTGTGATTGGGCTACATTTCTCTGGCCTTTTTGTCAGGTTTTTCATTCTAAAACAATGAAAATTTTATACACACACACTGATCATTTTTATGAGCTCTGTAGCATGGGGAGTTTCCGTTTTATTTATCACATGTATCACTTTGTCTATGTCTTTATATATGTATTTTAGAAATTTTCCTAGTAGTTCCACGGGAAACGGAATCCTGGTTTACGTAAGGTAAACTCCAGCATCCTTCTTTATTGGGAGTGAAGCATTGGGCAGGTTACTTAACCTCTCTGAGACTCAGTATCATTATGGGTAAAATGAAAGTGTCTTATAAACTCTAAATTGCATCCTGAAAACTATTGTTTTTGTTATTATTATTAATAACACAGTTTGAATATATTTCAAATGTCAGGGTAACCTTTGTAAATCTTTCTTACTATGGTTATAGTGAATCTAGATGGCTCTTAGAGATATCAAATCTGGTATTTTTTTTAGATGAATATAAGAGGAACTACTCTCAACTGAGGACAGAGTATTTGTTGATTTATGTGTTCAAGTTCTTGAGAAATTTCTACTGTAGTTTCTGCCTATAGCTAGCTACTATTATTAATAATTTATTATGAAAAACAAAAACTTTTTAAAGTGCTTGCTTGACTGCTGATACTGCATTTTCACATGATCTTCTTCACAATTACCACAAGGGTTAATTTAGATGACCACCGTTATTCCCATTTTACAGATGAAGAAATGTTCTTGAATTCCAGCCCTGGCTGACCTTGTTGACTTCAACATCCTTGCTGACATCCCTTCCCAGAGGCTAGTTTCACAGTTCCTCAGCCTCTTGAAATCTGTGACCTTCAGCTGTACTCCATACATCAAATCTTTTAAGCTAGAAAAAAAAAAATAGAATTTTAGCCATTCAGAACAGGAAGTGCCATTATCGATCATTTAATTCAACCCTATCATTTTTCAGATACGGTGACAGAAGAAGGGACTTGACCAAGTGAGTTACTAGCAGAGCAGAGAATAGATCCCAAGTGTCTTTTTTTCTGTTTGGGGATTCTTTCAGCTGCACCACTGCATCTTCCCAGACAGACTCCTTGTCTTACTATCAGCGTTAGTGTGTAACCACGTATATAAGATATACCCAAGGTGGGGGCTACTGTGAACTTGAATCAAAATATGTGAGGTTTAGTTTCAATATGGAGAATATTTTCATGCTTCTACTTTCTTCCTGTTTGATATTTATAGAAAAACAATTCAGAGACTTGGTTCTAATTTACATTAGTCCACAAGATTTTCTTAACCAAATAAGCATTATTTGAACTTACTTTCCAGGAACTTAAGACTAGAATGAATTCAGTTCAATTTGAGATACATTTATCGGAGGCCTACATGTCAGGTACTGAAAACACACTGCGTGTGTTTTCCAGAAACTTACACACCTGGAGCAGAGAGAGAGAGATGTCAGGAGTTAAATGCAATACAAGGTGAGAAGAGGGGTAGCAGAGGTATGCATACAGTGTTCAGTACTGCATGGGTGCCGAGAGGGAGAGGTCACCCTGGCCTAGAGAGGCCAAGGATGAATCACAGAAGAGGTGACTCTCTTAAACCAAGTTTTAAGGATAAATAAATGTTTCCCAGATAATTGAGCTAGTAGTGGTACTGATGAGGGATCATCAAGGTGAGGATTAATATGTATCCATTGGCTTGTGCAATATAGAGTTCACAGATGTTCTTGGTGAGAGTGTCTAGGGTTGAGTTGAAGAGTGAATAATAGATCTAAGCACAGTGAAAGTGGACAACTCTTTCTAGACACGTGGTTATAAAAAGAGGGAAGGAGAGGGCGGTAGCTACTAGATAGGGATATGAGACAGGGAGGGACATTAAAGTTAGGAGACCCTTGCTCATGTTTCCCAGGAGTAAAGGAAGGATCCAGGAGAAAGAAGGATCTGGACCATCACAGATTGAAGGACCACTGGTGGAAAGGAATAAGATGAAGAACAATCAGGAAGAATGTGCCTGGAGCAGCAGGAAGAACATATCTTCCTCGGGCACTGGAGGGAGAAGTTCAAGAGGGAGTGGGTGAGTCAGGTTGTTGTTGGTGTAGACGAAAGAGGATCAAGAAATTCAGGCTGGCTTACTTGTTTTATCTGTTGAATATTGTCTATGAGATCATCTGAAGGAGAGGGATGAAGGGAAGACATAGGGGGCTTGAAGTGAGTAGAGAAGTTTGGAGCTACCATTGAAGGGGCAAAGAAGGAACCAGCCACAGATGATTAAGAGCAATGCCTGTTAAGTCACAATAAGGGCTCAGCTGACGTTAAAGAGCTCAGACTTCTCCTGGCAACAATCTAAAGAGCTATGGCACCATCCTGGATGCCACTGTGGATGGTGTCTAGGGTGAAGGGTTTGTTGTTCTATTAGGGTCTCTATAAATCTGTATGTTTGGTTTAGGGTTTTATCAGTATTATTTTCTGAGCACTTGATTTCTCATCTCTGTTTTCAATTTTTTTTTAATTTCCATAGGTTATTGGGGGGCAAGTGGTGTTTGGTTACATGAGCAAATTCTTTAGTGGTGATTTGTGAGATTTTGGTGCACCCATCACCCACACAGTATACACTGCACCCTGTTTATAGTATTTTATCCCTCACCCCCACCACTGTTACCTCAAGTTCCCAGAGTCCCTTGTATCATTCTTATGCCTTTGTGTCCTCATAGCTTAGCTCCCACATATCGGTGAGAACATACAATGTTTGGTTTTCCATTCCTGAGTTACTTTACTTAGAATACTAGTCTCCAGTCTCATCCAGGTTGCTGTGAATGCCATTAATTCACTCCTTTTTATGGCTGAGTAGTAGTCCATCATATATCAATTGTTGATTGATGGGCATTTGGGTTGGTTCCACAATTTTGCAATTATGAATTGTGCTGCTATAAACATGTGTGTATTAGTATCATTTTTGTATAATGACTTCTTTTGTCTGGGTAGATAACAGTAGTGGGATTGCTGAATCAAATGGTAGTTCTACTTTTAGGTCTTTAAGGAATCTCCACACTGTTTTCCATAGCGGTTGTGCTAGTTTGCATTCCCACAAGCAGTGTAGAAGTGCTCCCTCTTCACTGCATCCACATCAACATCTACTCTTTTTTGATTTTTTGATTGTGGCCATTCTTGCAGGAGTAAGGTGGTATCACATTATGGTTTTGATTTGCATTTCCCTGATCATTAGTGATGTTGGACATTTTTTCGTATGTTTGTTGGCCCATTTGTATATCTTCTTTTGAGAATTGTCTATTCATGTCCTTAGCCCACTTTTTGATGAGATTGTTTGTTTGTTTTTTTCTTGTTGATTTGTTTGAGTTCATTGCAGATTCAGGATATTAGTCCTTTGTCAGATGTACAGATTGTGAAGATTTTTTCCCACCCTATGGGTTGTCTGTTTACTCTGCTGACTGTTGCTTTTGCCATGTAAAACTCTTTCATTTCATTAAGTCCCAGCAATTTATCTTGTTTTAAAATTGCATTTGCTTTTTGGTTCTTGGTCATGAAATCCTTGCCTAAGCCAATGTCTAGAAGGATTTTTCCAGTGTTATCTTCTAGAATTTTTATCGTTTCAGGTCTTAGATTCAAGTTCTTAATCCATCTTTCCTTCACATATGAAACTTAATTTCACTGGATGCAAAATTCTTGGCTGATAATTGTTTTGTTTGAGGAGGCTGAATATAGGGCACCAATCCCCTCTAACATGTAGGGTTTCTGCTGAGAAATCGGCCATTAATCTGATAGGTTTTCCTTTATAGGTTACTTGGTGCTTTTGTCTCATAGCTCTTAAGATTCTTTCCTCCATCTTAACTTTAGATAACCTGAAGACAATGTGCCTAGATGATGATCTTTTTTTGATGAATTTCTCAGGCGCTCTTTGCGCTTCTTGTATTTGGATGTCTAGGTCTCTAGCAAGGCTGGGGAAGTTTTCCTCGATTATTCCCCCAAATACGTTTTCCAAGCTTTCATATTTCCCTTCCTCAGGAACACCAATTATTCTTAGGTTTGGTCATTTAACATAATCCCAGACCTCTTGGAGGCTTTGTTCGTATTTTCTTATTCTTTCTTCTTTGTCTTTGTTGGATTAGGTTAATTTGAAGACCTTGTCTTTGAGCTCTGAATTTCTTTCTTCTACTTGTTCAGCTATATTGCTGAGACTTTCCAGTTCATTTTGCATTTCTATAATAAGTGTGTCCATTGTTTCCTGAAGTTTTGATTGTTTTCATTTATGGTATCTATTTTCTTGAATATTTCTCCCTTTACTTCTTGTATCATTTTTTTGATTTCCTTACATTGGGCTGCACCTTTCTCTGGTGCCTCCCTGATTAGCTTAATAACTAACCTCCCGAATTCTATTTCAGGTAAATCAGGGATTTCTTCTTGGCTTGGGTCTGTTGCTGGTGAACTAGTGTGGTTTTTTGGAGGTATTAGAAACCTTGTTTTTTCATATTACCAGAGTTAGTTTCTGGTTCCTTCTCATTTGAGTAGCCTCTGTCAGAGGGAAGTTCTAGGGCTGAAGGCTGTTTTTCAGATTCTTTTGTCCCACAAGGTGGCCAGAGCTGTAGTGATTGTTGTCTCTTTTCTGGATCTGGCCACTCTGTATAGACAACCCCCAGTACCAGCCCAGAGCCTGGTAGACTTGGTGCTTCTCCTATACTACTGCTACCATCATGATGCTGTCCACTAAAAAACACTTTCTGGCTTGGGTCTACCAGGCTCCATGCTGGTACTAGGGGTTGTCTGTACAGAGTCCTGTGATATGAACCATCTGTCAGCCTCTCAGCCATGGATACCAGCACACTATTTGGGTTGTCTCCTGGGTCCTACAGGAGCAATCTGCTTCCTTCAGGAGATCTGTGGGTCCTCTCAGGTTTCCCGATTTATGCCTGCAGTCATTCTGGAGTAAAAATTCGTGATAGGAGCCTCCACATGCTGCTCTGTTCATCTAAGTCAGAGCTGCAATGTATTCCTGCCTCCCATCTGCCATGATCCCCTCCCTCACTTTTGATTCTTCATCTCTTGATTCCTCTCCAGATGCTTTTATGGTTCTACAAATCAGCGTTGCCCAGGACAAGGATAACAGCAAGAAGTATCTCAAATTTCCTCTAAAAGCTCTAGGATCTAATTAGCACTTATATGGAAAAGCCACATTCCTAATAAAAATAAGATGCAGAAACCTCCAAGTTGGCACTGTGAGAAGAATTTCTTAAAAAGGAAGGAAAAACGAATTAAGAAATCTCAGCATTTCTTTCCAAGCTTCACCCTCCTCCTGGTGCTTCTCATGTACTACTGCTGCAACCATGATGCACGAAAGAACACTTTCTGCCTTTAACATTTGGGGTAAGTATCTTGGTAAAAGACTCATCCACTTGTCCAGCTGCGTTGTATAACACCAGTTGCATGGAGACAGAAATGGGAAAATAAGGAGAGGATTTGTGAATTTAGATCTTCATTTAAGTTATACATTTCTAGCTTGAAGTACCCATAGGAGTTTCTGCCTTCCTCTCTTTCTCTCTCCCTTTGCAGACAGGATACCCTTTCATCATCCACCTTTCAGGAGTGCAGCTGCAGACATCTCTACCTCTTGACATTAGATCCAGAGAGAGAAGTGAAACTCTGTCCCCTGCTTACCTAGAGCCCACTCTCATAGTTCTCATCTCTTTTTTGAGGAATAACTTTCTTCTACAGGTGGCTTCATCTTTGGGGATATCCCTATACTTAGCCATGAGTGAGCAGCCTTCTTTATAGGTCTCAACCAGATAATGGTAACAACCTACAGCACAGTGACCCCAATGGTCAAAGAACAAGATTCACACACGAAGAACTTGTTTCTTTATAACAAGCCTGATAGAGATATAGTAGCAGAAACAGCAACAAAATTATTTTTAGTTACATTACTTAGACAACTATTGTGTGTTCCATGATTTACAAATGTTATCTTCAATCTTTCTATAAACTTGTTGGGAAGAATATTATCTCATTTTAAGGATGTAAAAATGAAGCTCTGAGAGATAAAGTCTAGGTCACAGAGCAAGTAAGATGTGTCTGTTCCCTGCATTGCCAGCCAGCCCTGTATCACCCTTGATTCTAGATTGCATGCTCAAGTTAATCAGAATCCAGCCATACTGCCATTTACTCACTATGAGACCTTGGGCATATGTTGCTTCCATGCCTTCTACCTCAGCTTCCTCATCTGTACGATAGGGTACTAAAAGTACCTATTTCACAGGATTAGAGTGAGGGTTAAATAGAGAAGGTTACATATTAAGTTTGCTATTATTATCATTATTAGAGCAAGCTAATTTGTTTCCATCTTGCTTTCCTGTCTGCATTTTAAAATTACCTTGTTCCCATTGTAAGAAGCATGCAGAAAATACCTCTAATTTAGTTTTAGATGTGAGCAATTTGGTCTAGAGACATATTTTAATAATGGAGGCAAGGGTCATCTCTTTAACTTTCGTTTTGCCCTTTTACAGAACTTGAACATGCCCAGAGGGTAAATAGAAACCTCTCTGGCTAATTTTTGGAAGCAAATGCCACAGCCTAATGATGAGGATGATGTGGGGACTGATCCTCCGTTTGAGCCAGGATAGTTTGTTCTGATAAAAAAAAAAACTTAGAGCTCTATAGTTTATCTAGTATTTTTAAAAATCCATATGTTATTAAATGCTCACAGATTTTTAGTTATTATTCTAATTTTAAGGGTATGAAAACTGAGACTTACTCTATATCTACAAATAGGCAAGACTTGATCAAGGTCCCCTGATTCCACATCCTGTACTCTTTGTACTCTCCCTTACTGGGTAGAAATTAAATGGAAAAGGTAATTTTCCTTTGAGGTCATGGAGACACAATCTGGCTACTTAGCACATTCCTTGTTCCAGGATTAAGAGAAATGCTGGCCAGTGTGCAGCTCCTTCCTATATATTTTCCCAAATCTTCATTGGGGAAGATGGGTGAAACACAGCCTGCTTGATTGTTTAGAAACCCACAAGTTTCTAGTAAATACCATACATTTTCCTGAATTTTCCAAATGCATGGATTCTTGATGGGTTGGAAAAAGTAGCCTTGGGGTTAAAAAAATTCCTATCCTTCTACCCCTTATTACTCCTTTTAAGTTTTACAGAAGTATCATTTTCAGTTTTAAACTTCCTGATTTTGTAGCATTAATAATTTGTTTTGAGTCTATTTATGTCTAGTAATTTAAAAATACTTTAGATATAAACTTCTAGGATGTTGACTAAAGAAAGAGGGAAATGTGGTTGGAGAAATGAGTCTGTGGTAAGGGAAGTTTGTAAACCATCATGGGGAAGCTTAAAAATTCTGCAGCCACTCTAACTTACTTCCCATCCAGAAAAATAGTTGGAAGGAAGCAGCTTCAGTGTTCTGCGAAGCTGATTGTTCCAGGACAAGCATAATCATCTTTTTAACGTCGTACTTTCCACCCATCTCATCTCTCCCTTCTTTGTAGCACTCTTTCCTTTCCTTCCCTTCTTTTACCTCCTTTTTTGCTCAAACACCTTGGATATTGAGTTTCTTTTCCATGAGTGTTCTCTTCAATAAAATAAGCCAATACCTAACAAACAGCATGAAGGAAAGAAAATTGCTTAAGGAGAAAAAATACAGTGTTTGTTTAGGAGACATAGTGATTTGTTTCCTGGGAGAATTACCAAAAAAGAGGCTCACAACCACTTCTTTGCAGATCAAGGTTGTGTTGCTGCTTACAGATAATTTGGAAGCAACGTGTAGGTTTGGAAAATGACCCATTCCTTCACAGGTGAAACTTAGACTATCCCCTTCTATCATAATTATCGACAGATTTAGATTGAAGTGATTGTGGAATGCATTATCCTTACAGATATTCAGGGACATGATGACGAGTGACTCTGACGGGAATGACTGAAAATGGTACAGTTCACCATCACAGCCCCTGAAATGGCTGAGATATGCAAAAGTGCTGGTTTGATCCAAAAGGTATAAATAGCGCTCGAAGGGGAAGGCTGAGCAGGGCTTGCAGGCTGCTGTGTTGGAGGAACAATTTGACAGAGACAGAGCAAGAGGATGATAACTTGCAAAAAGGATAATTTGTCATGATTACCTCTTTCCCCGTCCTCCCTAGAGAGAGTAGCTTGCACCCATTGGAATTCATGTGTGGGGGAAAAAAGCATTGTAACCAAAAAAAAATATCATTTTATATTTTCCTTTTCTGGGTCTACACTTTGGGTGCATGGAGGCATCACATTGTGAAAGCTCTGCTAAAAAGATGTGGCATGTTGCAGGATCTCTCTAAGGTTTGAGACATTTTAGTTCCAGTAGCTTCTTTGTGAGGAGGTGCCGCTCCTAGATGCAAGTACTTTGGATTTATTATTGCTTATGCAGTCATCAGACAACCTAGCCACCTCCACCAATTTTGCTACAAATGCGTTTGCCCCATAAACTCAAATGGTGCCAACTGCTATCATGGGTTTGAAGACAAATCCTAAAATTTTTGTAGCAAAAACTTTGAATAGCCTGCCTGCTTTTCCTTTTTAAAGTAACATTTACTATTTTTAAAAATAAAAGTAGCACATATTCAGTGTAGCACTTTTTGAAACATAGAAAAGTGTGAAGATGAAGGAATAGAATATTATTGATAATTCCATCACCCATGTGTGAGTATGTTAAGACTCCCTGCGGACCTTGGAGTCTTCTGCCTGATTCGCGACAGATGTGGTTTTCTTTGTTCCACCACTCCTCTTCTCTTCTCTGCTCATAGTTGCCCTTTCTCTCATGTCTCCTGTCTCCTTTTGTGTCTGTGATTTTGGCTCATTGGCTCTGCCTTTGGGGTACTCACTTGCTTCCTTTGGAAACTGCACTGGGGGAGCATGGTGATACTTTCTTTACACCAAAACTCGATGGGCCGCGGGAATGTTTTACAGAAAAACAACTCCATCAGTTTCCATATGTAAGGTTGCTCTAGAATAGCGTTTGGAGATTTCTACCCTGTGGTAAGAAAATGCCTCCCCAAATCCATCACTCTGGGAGATGAGGGTGGATTACAATGGCGAGCCCCGGTGGAAGGAATGGGGCTGAAACCAGGGTTGCCAGATTTAGCAAATAAAAATATAGGATGCCCAAATGTTTTATGAGACATACTTATATTAAAGAAAATTTCGTTGATCTGAAATTCAAATGAACTGGGCACTCAATATTTTGTCTATCAAACTCTAGCTGAAATAGTAGTTAAACTTCCAGAAAGGCAAGGGATTATGGAACAGAAAAAGGTGACTAGGGAAGGTGGCCTCATCTCACTTTAGTGCATTCATGGGAGCCTTGTTCATTTCTAGACATGGATGGACCCACCCACCGGGCCTAAGTCTGACCTGTACTCTCCTTTCTCTACCCTCAAATGGTCAGCTTCTGATGGGGATTCTGATGCCTTAAAACTATTTATCCACCATTGCCACCACCCCTGTCCAATTCAGGCCTTTGCCGGTGGTCACTGGGACCATTGTGATGCCTTCCTAGACCAGCCTCTTATATGAACAAAATGAAAGCTCCTCCAATGCAGCTTTTACAATGCTGCTGAGAACTCTTTCTAAATGTAAATCTAGGGAAGTCCACTCCCTCTGCTTAAAACCTTTCAAAACGTTCCCAGTGCTCTTAAAGTCTCCACTCTAGAAAGCCTGACCAGACTTTCCTGATATGGCCTCTGTCCTCCTCTTCACCCTCATGCCAGGTTTCCCCTTATTCCTTTACATTCATCCTAATTTTCCCTCCAGTTCTCTGAATAAAATGTGTTCTTCTTGGGTTGTAAACATTGTACATTAAAAAAAAATCACTCAAAAAGCATTCATTTCTTCTCTACAAAGTGCCATTTGTAGAGGTGAACAAGATGTGGTTCCTATCCTCATGCAGGTCTAGGCTGAGACTCAGCACTCAGGTGTATAGGGGCTGGGACAGCCATACTGTGAGGGAAAAGAGTGGGCGAAACATGGTTTTCTTGCTCGGTCCTACCTTTTCCACTTTTGGTAGAAACATGAATGTAAGAAACATTTTATTTTTCCTTGAACTCTACTATTAGAAAGACAATAGCACAAGCTTATGATAAATGGAGCTGACCTAGGCCTCACTGCTAGGGGCATGTGTTAGTCCATTCTGGATTCTATAACAAAGTACCTTAGACTGGGTAATTTATAAATAATAGGAGTTTATTGCTTATAGTTCTGGAGGCTGGGAAGTTCAAGATCGAGGTGCCAGCTGCTTTCGTGTCTGCTCCTCATAGATGGAACCTTTTTGCTGTGTGCTCATGTGACAGGAGAGATGAACAGTGTCCTCACATGGTAGAAGGAGAAACGGGGTTCCCTAAGGCTCCTTGTATAAGGGCACTAATCCCATTCATGAGGGTTCTGCCCTCATAACTTGGTGGCCCCAAAGGCCCTCACCTCTTACCATTCTCATATTAATAATAATTAATTGCCACTAAGTTTTGACATATGAACTTGGGGGGATACATTCAGACCATAGGAAGGCATAAGAAAAAGTGATAGCAACTGGGGTAAATCAGACCCCATTTAAAGGGGTAGTCATTACTCAGTTCTAGTCAGTTGTTACCATGAGGGTATTTCAAGAGAAATCAGAAATCAGAATTTTAATGTGAAAACCTTCATTGATGACAGTAATTAAAAACAACAACATCCACAAACCTACAAAGCTCTGAGAGCCAGATTAAATAGATCTGTGGCTTTGCTTTTTCTCTTGAATATCCAGTATGAGAACTCTGCCAACTGCTTGGTTCACTCATCACATCCTATTTACCTGGAAAACTCTTACTCATTCTTAAATGTATCAAAACACCCCATTGTACCCCATAAATATATAGAATTATTATTTCTCAATTAAAAAAATAAGTTACTTCTGACAATAACCTTTCTTAGCTGCTGCCCTTAACCCTTGGCTACGTCAAGTTCTCCTCCAGGGCGTTTCTGTAATAGGAGGCACTACAGGAAGCCTTTCTTTCCCTATCCCAGCACTTATCCCACTGTGTTATAGCTGCCTAGGCAGTTATTTCACTTCCCTTATCGTCTGTAGTAACCTCCACATGGGCAGTAGCTCTGTGTATCCTGCTGGCTTCTGTTCTCACGTGCAGTATACCTGTCTCCAACCTGCGTGGCCATGAACCTGCTGTAACTTTACTACTCCGTTAGGAATTGGGCTGTTCATTTATTTGCAGGATTCTGCCCACCCCCTCTGCCTTTTCCTCATCTTCATGCTCCAGGCTTGGGTCAGCCACTGTGCTCTAGGAGATGCTGGGGGGGTGGTGGGGGTGGGGGCAGGTTGAATCCTGCTTGTTTCTTGCCACAAAGATCAGAGTATGGATTATAAGCAGATCTCTTGTTGGACAGAAGCATGGATGCTCTGGCACTTTCTGTGTAACACATCCAAGGTGACCCTTCTTTCTCCCACCAACTTTGTGAATGCTAATGTTTAGCCATTCTGTGCCTTAGATCATCTGGCTTCATAAATGTTCCTCAGTATTCAGCAAAATGTACCAAACATGTTTGATACATAAGGACAATGCACTCAGAAAGAAGTTTTATGACAAAAGCTACTTCACGTAAGACCTTGATGTTATTCTAAGTCAATTCTTCATAGTAAATATTCTACTGTATTTGTTTGGAAGCCAAGCTTTTTTATCCCCTTAAAAATGTATCCTTGATTTATCAGTTCAATTTCTGATGTTCTGTATGAAGACTGATACAATATGTAAGGGAAGGAGATAGGGTTGTGTGTGTGTGTGTCCCAGTGTCAGCTTGGTGGGAGATCTTCTGCTGGTTACATATAGTCTCGCTTCCACAAACATGAGGATGACCACTCCTGTGTCTTCCGGGCCCTATTTTCTACTCAGTGCATGGGTGCATGTGCGTGTGTGTGCAAGTATGTGTATGTGAGTGTGTGTGTGTGTATCCCTACAAGTGACCTGGGCCATTGAATGAAGCATTTTTGACATGGAGTGGATTGTGGAAGAGGGAAATCTCTAAGGGCAGAAAGGAGGTGAACATCTCATGGGTGATGCACTGGTTTCTACTGATTGGTAGTTGTTAGTAGATAACAGTGGGGAAGCCAGGTTTTCTTTCTGCTCCAAGGCTGATGGTGATGATGATGAATGGCTCCTGCTGGGCCACATGCCTGTGGTCTCTCCATCTCACTCATTTTTTCTCTGTGATTCCTCCTCTTCCTTTCTCTTGGCCTGTGGAGACTTTTATCTAGTCTAGTGGCAGAAACAATCTCCTCTCAATGTCTGCTGTCATTCTTTCTGTTTTACACCTAGCCCAGTGGCTTATGAACTCAGTATTTAAGAATAGTCCCTTGTGGTTTTCTGGTTCTTCAGTGTGTCGTTTACCTCCAAGCAGTAGATGGCTCATATCTAGGTGTCTAGGCAAAGAGGGGATGTCCTTGGAGTAACAGTGAGGGAATTCCATGAGAGCAGACATGAAGGGAAACACACTAATTACTACTTCGAATTATTGTTATATATTATGTCCTACTTGCTTGTAAATATATATGCAAGATTTTAATAGGAGAACATGTGTACAAGGTAGACTTTAAAAAAATTCAGGCATATTTGCTAAGCTGACCTTAAATCAAATAAGGATGATAATTTGCATCACCCTTGGTTTGCAAAGTGCTTTTACATGTGTTGTTAATCTCATATCCAGCTTGTGAAACAGGCAGGATCTGCAGTGTTTTTCTGTTTCATGAAAAAGGATCAGAGAGGTTGTATAACTTCCACAGAGTTGCAAAGTGAGTACATGTCAGTGGACCCAGGACTTTGGACTCTAGTTAAAGTCTCAGTCTGCTACCCCAAGACTACTTCTCTATGATTTGGAAGGGTTAGCCCTGTCGCTGAGTAAGCTATGCCTTGTAAGTGCCCATCTAAGCACAGGATGTTTCTGTATCTGTGGCATCACACATACCATCCTTTGTCCCACATACAGTCAGTTCTCGATGGATAAGCTGCCCTAAGTGACCTTTCACAAAGAGGCCGTCTTCGTCTTTTTTTTCTACCACAGCTGACAGGACTGCTGAAAACTTTGACCTATTTCATAGATAAGTATTTAATTAATTAGTTAATCCACCTATCAATTATTTATTGATGTCCAGTCCTGGGTTAGGCTGTGGGCAGAGAAATGTATAATTTGTTCTTTGGCCAGAATGCACAGGAATGAGGAACAATAAATGAGGCTTAGTAAGTGGCTGACTGCTGGTTGCAGTGATAGAGGTGTTTTTACAGTGTTGTGGGAGAGCAGGGGCAGGACCATTAATCAAAACCAGGGCAGGGAAAGTTTTCATGGAGTGAACAAAGAAGTTGATCAGGCCGGAATAGAGAAAGGACATCCTAGCAGAGGAGTAGCCTTGAAAATCATGGAAGCCTGGGAGTGCAAAGGCCAGTATGACTGGTGTTGGGGTGAGGGGTGAGTGATGGGACAAGAGCCATGGAAATTGGCAGAGGTTGGATTGTGAGGGGCCCTAGAACCTAGACTCTGTTTGGACTTTATGCTGAGGAAGGTGGGAATTGCTTGGGGATGGTAATAAAGGGAGTGATAATAGTAATTTTAAAAAATCTTTCTTGCAGCAGAGGATGATTTAGAGAGAAATAAGAGTTTTAGGCTGTAACATCAGTCAGGAGAAGAAGAGGGCCTTGACCTGGGCACCATCAAGGCTGTGGGAGAGGACGGGGATACATTTGTGAGGTGTTTAGGAGAGGTAATTGACATTGGTAGTGATGGATGGGTTGTGGTGATGCTTAAGAGGGGAAAACCCTTAGACACCATCTAATTTCTGGACAGGTGGAGGATACTGTCTCTCATGAGAAGGGGAAGCCTTGGGGGAGGAGTAGGTCATGAGCATGAGGATGATAGTTTGCATCACCCTTGGTTTGCAAAGTGCTTTTACATGTGATGTTGGTTTTATACCCAGCTTGTAAAATAGGCAAGATGGGTAGGGTTTTGTCAGATACATCAGAAGGTCCCATGGCAGTATTTAATAGGCAGGGGGGAATGGTGATCCAGTGTGAGCAGAGGTACATACTTCCAGCCCTAAATTAACTCACAGGGAAGCTCTTGTTGCCTCTTCTGCCATCCAGTGATATCAACCTGAGATCTGAGAGGGGATCTGGACTAGTAGGAAAGAGGTGTTCTCAGCTGCACTCTAAGGGTTTGTCTTTGTGCTACAGGATCTTCATCTCATGAGCTTAAGACCTGGAAAGAGGAAAGGTGGTAAATTTGCAAAGCAGCTGCAATTAAAATCAAGAATTAAAGAATAATGTTCTTGCCTGATCTGCTAGGGAACAAGGGAAATAACTTCAAATCAAACCTTAGTTGATCCAGATCTAAAATAGATTTAAATCAGCTCTCCAAAGCCTGGGCAGGTTTTTAAATCAAAACCTGTGTTTCAGGTTCCTTTTGTTAAAGAAATGCCCTTACTTGATGGACCATCAAAACCTCATTAAATTGCAAACATTGGACTATAAAAGATGGAGAATGAGCAATTCTACTTAGCCGCTGCAGCCCTCCACACGGTGCCCCAGAAGGACAATGAGTTCCAAAGGTCAGGGTTACACATGGCGTGGTAAGTGTTTTTCTCCTTCTAACACTCAACAGGCTTGGAAAATGGCCAATGTTAGAGACAGAGAGAGAGAGGGAGAGAGGAAGAGGGAGGGAGAGAGAGAGAGGGAGAGAGGGGGTTGGGGAAGGGGAGAGAGAGAGAGTCAGCCTGTAGTCAGGCTTCTTCAAGAATGAAAAATAAACTTTTTTCCCCCCCTGCAGAAAAAAAAAATTTAAAAAAGACAAACCCTGAAGAAAAGCAGACAGCTGCTAACTAGTTGTCTAGCTGTCTATTTGTGGACACTTCCTTTCATCTTGTCATATCTTTTGTGGTGTTTGAAATGTTTGGAGCTTTAGAGTGGAAGAACACTCAGTGGAATCCAAACTTTTATTAAAAGAAAGGGAAAGAGAGACAGCACAGTTCTGACAACAAGTGAGTATTTCAATGTTGGGGCCATATTCTGCCCAAATATCAAGCAGAGGAGCCCTCTATTTCTAGCTAAATGAAGCAGAAAACATATTTCGATTAAAAATACACAAGAAGATAACATGTAGGAAACCAACTTATTTTGTGGGAAGGCTGCAGAGGGATACAAATGGACCTTAAGAAGGGGCCAGGAGGAGAGGGGCCTCCTTCCCAGGCTTGGCCAGGTTCCCTTTGTGCTGGTTCATTGGAATGCTAATTTCTGCTCCATTGTCCCTGAGAAGCCACTCTGCTTTCTCGCACTGGAAGCCCTTTCTCACTCTCTTGTCTTTGGTGGTCTTCACCAGCTGCTTCTATTAGCTTAGAGCCTCAGGAGATTTTATTTCCATGAATGTTGTTTTGTGCAGACCTCTGTTTCTATTTGATCGATTCATCCATTTGATTCTCATTCCTTCTTGCATTCATCCTCAGGGGTTAAACCACCAGATTATGGTTTCCTTGTCAAAATTAGAAACCCAAAGTGGACTGTCGCAAGGATCCTGGGGATTTTGTCTTTGACATCCATTTCGGAGGAAATGGAGATTGAAATCTTAGCAGAAGAATCTCTTCAGGGACTCTGATTTTTCTTTAAAAGGAACCAAGTCCTGAATTAAAATAAATACCTAGACTTCAGATGAGGCATCAGAGAATCAACAGAGGGCCTAAGTCTTTGTTTTGCTGGCTGTCTGTGTGAACCATAATTAGGGGGAAAGAGCTTAGGGAATTATCCACAGCTCAGTTTTCATAGCCAGTTTTCTTTTCAAATTGGATACTTAACATATCGCTCAGAGAATGTATTGCAAAGACTTCGCTAGGTGCCTATGGTATGCTGTGGAATTGACAGGTGGGCAGAAGCTGGAAAGATGGGTGGGTTTTGTTCCTTCATGTCCTAAAATACCAACAGCTGTTGGGCTGCACATTTCTGTGCTACTTGAGGCTTTTTACCTAGCATTGGAGTACATTGTGCTCTTCTCTCGTTTCCTCTACTGCATGAGGAGGCAACTGGTGTACAGTGACAAGGTGGGAAGAACCAAAGCTGGGTCTTTCAGATATGGCTTCTGCCACCCCTCCTCTCTGGGCCTCATCTGTAAAATGGGGTAAATCTGCTCTATGGTTGTGAGGATTATATGAGATCACATAGGTAAAGTTCCAGGGATCTGGAAGGCATTCGAGAAAAATTAATCACATACTCTTCTATCCTTCACCCCTATCCTCATGGAAGATTGAGAAATGACTCTAAACCTAATAAGCAGTTTATTGCTGTCCCTCAAATGTGTCATGCTTCTTCCTGTCTCCATGATTTATTTGGCACTGCTGCCCTTCTTATTGGAATGGTCGTTCCCTAGATTCCCCCCATGGCTAGCTCCTAGGCATCATTCAAGTCTGAGCTCAAAGGTTGCTTTTTCCAAAGGCTCTTCTTGCCCTGGTTAAAAATAACCCTAGGCTACTATTCACAATAGTGAAGACATGGAACCAACATGAATGCCCATCAGTGATAGAGTGGATAAAGAAAATGTGGTACATATACACCATGAAGTACTATGCAGCCATAAAAAGGAATGAGGTCACGTCCTTTGCGGGAACATGGATGAAGTTGGAAGCCGTCATCGTCAGCAAACTAATACAGGAACAGAAAACCAAACACTGCATGTTCTCACTCATGTGTAGGAGCTGAACAGTGAGAACACATGGACACAGGGAGGGAAACAACACATACCAGGTCCTGTTGGGGAAGGGGATGAGGGGAGGGAGAGCATCAGGACAAATGACTGATGCATATGGGGCTTAATATCTAGGTGATGGATTGATAGGTGCAGCAAACCACCATGGCGCACATTTACCTGCACATTCCGCTCATGTATCCTGGAACTTTAATGTAAAAGAAAAAGAAAAAGAAAAAAAAAATAACCCCAGGCTAGTCCCTTCAGTCGTCTAGTTTTTTTTTTCCTAGTACAGCAATCTCAAGTGTTCTTTTTTTTACCTTGATGCATATTACTGCTTCTCTCTGCTAGAATGTAAGAACCACGAGTATATAAACTTTGTCTCATTCACTAGAATACTGTGTGGCACAGATGCTTATGTACTTTGGCCTGGTGCTGGCTGGGGATACGGGCATGAATAGGACCCAGACCCTACTCTCCAGGACTTTCAGTCATTTAAAGAAATAATTTATAATGCACACAAGATTCTTGTGACTCTTTTTGGTTTTCACAGAGTAGGGAGACATAGACACATACAATTTTATATAGTAATCTGAGGCCAGTGCGTCAGTAGAAGTGTGTTCTAGGTGTCACAAGAAAGATTTGATGATTCTGCCTGGATGTGTTAAGTAAGGTTTCCAGGAGGAGAGGTCATTCAGCTAGGATTTGCAGGATTAACTGCAGGTCCTGGTTAGGTAGACTGTGGTGGAAAGGCATTCTCAGCAAGAAACCTGGAGCTACAACACAGCACACAGCACATAGTGGGACATAGCTTATTCAGGTTTTTATATTAAACCTGTAAAATTTCAGCATACTGGCTTCTGCTCTGCATTCCAACCTTTTAGGATTATTTTCAATTCTTCATCCTGACATCTGCGATATTAAAAATCTCTCCTGACTTGGAGTCATCTGAAATATGTCTGTAAAGCCCTATAAAACTGGCCAATGGCAGGAATTGAAGGGGTAAGAATGGAAATGGGCATAGAAGGGAGATATTTACCCGAGAAAGGTTTAAAATTGAACCAATCATGGGGCAAGAGTGTGGGGTAGAAAGAGCTCTGGGCCAGAAGTTAGAAGACCTGGTCCCTCACTCTTTCTGTCACTTGTGTGGTCTTAGATTATTTAATGTATCTAAGCCTCAGTTTCTTCATAAGGCAACAACAACAACAACAAAATAAAATAACAAAGTGTGGCTAGTAATACCTGATAAGATTGGGAATCACTGAAAATGAGTTTGAGCTTCCAAGGAATCTTCACTACAATTTAAGTGATGCTAAGGGCTATGAGAATACCTGGAGGTGCTAGAATTCTATGTACTCTAAATGCTTATTGTTATTTGACTTTTTTTCTAACCATTTTCAGGTTTAGATTTGCAAAATATTTTCACTTCCTTGTTTTTCCCAATCTCCCCTACATTCATTTGTAATCAATAATGTCGGTTTTTCCATATCATCAGCCAACAGTTGAGGATGGGATATTTCTATCCCAGATATTCCTCCAAAAAGCTAATCAAATAATACCAGTTTTTTGCTCAGACAGATGTTAGTGAAGATTAGAGAGAGTCACTGAGAATCATGCCCTATGTCAGTACGTTGAATCCATTTTTCAAAGTTTTCAGGGTGTAGGTCTCTCTGTTGCCACGAGATGAGCTGGGGTTGAGCCCTCGACTGGCTGGACTGTTGGCATGTGTCCTGTGAAAGCTTTAAGGAACCCTGGGCATGATCTGATCCACCTGCCTCATTTTACGGAAGAAGAAGTTGAGATCCTAAGAGGAAGGAATTCGTTCAAGCTTTGACAGTCAGTAAATGAGCTAAAACAAAGTGAAACAGACAACAAAGCAGGAGAAAGCACCTGTGGCATAGCCTTCCCTATTCTATTTTATATTTAAAATCTATGTAAAAATTATCAATATATGAATTTGTCTCAGAAAGGATCAGGCTGACTTTTAAAAATATACACTACAAAAAGGTTTCTAAAAAGTAATCGAGAATGACGGCACTCCCCCACAGACGGAAAGAAAATATTTGCAAGAGATGTGTCTGATAAAGGACTGTTATTCAAAATATACAAAGTACTGTTAAAATTCAACAATAAGAAAATAAACAACCCAGTTAAAAAAATGGGTAAAAGATCTGAACAGATACCACACCAAAGAAGATACACAAATGTCGAATTAGCATATAAGCACATGAAAAGATGCTCACATTATATGTCATTAGGGAACTAAAAATTAAAACAATGAGATACACACTTTTTAGGGTGATGAAAATCCAAACCACTAACACCACCAAATGCTGGGAATTGGTGGAGCAAGAGGAACTCTCATTAGTTGCTGGTGCGAGTGCAAAATGATACAGCCACTGTATTAGTGGGCTGTCGTGTTGCTAATAAAGATATACTCGAGACTAGGTAATTTATAAAGAAGAGAGGATTTTTTTTCTTTTTTCAGACAGAGTCTTGCTCTGTTGCCCAGGCTGGAGTGCAGTGGTGCCATCTCAGCTCACTTCAACCCCCGCCTCCTGGGTTCGAGCAATTCTCTTGCCTCAGCCTCCCAAGTAGCTGGGATTACAGACGCACCATGACCATACCCGGCTAATTTTTTTTGTATTTTTAGTAGAGATGGGGGTTTCACCATGTTGGTCAGGCTGGTCTAGAACTCCTGACCTCAAATGATCTACCTGCCTCGGCCTCCCAAAGTGCTGGGATTACAGGTGTGAGCCACTGAGCCTGGCCAAGAAAAGAGGTTTAATTGACTCACCGTTCCTCATAGCTGAGGAGACTTCAGGAAACTTACAATCATGGCAGAAGGCACCTTTCATAGTGTGGCAGGAGACAGAATGAGAGAATAATAGCCAAGTGAAGGGGGAAGCCCCTTATAAAACTACCAGATCTTATAGTGAGAACTCACTCACTATCACAAGAATAGTATGGGAAAAACCACCATACTGTTGTAATAACCCCCTTGACACTTGAGGATTATTACAATTCAAGGTGAGATTTTGAGTAGGGACACAGCCAAACCATATCAGCCACTTTGGAAGACATTTTGGCAGTTTTTTACAAATTAAACATATATTTACCCTACCATCTAGCAATTGTGCTCCTTGGTATTTACCAAAAGGAATTAAAAACTTATGTCCGCATAATAACCTGTACACAGATATTTAACACGGTTTTATTCATAATTGTCAACACTTGAAAGCAACCAAGCAGTTAGTGAATGGATAAATAAACTGGTATATCTAGACAGTGGAATATTATTCAGTGTTGAAAAGAAAGAAACTATCAAACCATAGAAGAACCTTAAATGCATATTACTAAGTGTAAGATATCAATCTGAAAATGCTGCATACTGTGTGACTACAACTGTATGACATTCTGGAACAGACAAAACTCTGGAGACAGTGAAAAGATCAGTGGCTGCCAGAGATTTGGGAGATGGGAGGAACGAATGGGCAGAGCGCAGATGATTTTTTGGTCAGTGAGCTACTCTGTATGATACTATAATGGTAGATACATGTGATTATACACATATCAAAACCCATAGAACATATAACACCAAGAGTTAACCCTAATGTAAATGATGGATTTGGGATGAAAAGGATGTAACAATGTAGGTTATGGAATGTGACAAATGTATAATATCATTCTGGTGTGTGATATTAATAGTGGGAAAGACTGTGCGGCTGGGGGTGGGGAAGAGGAGAATATGGGAACTCTGTACTTTCTGCTCAAATTTGCTGTGAACCTAAAAGTACTCTTAAAAAAAAAATCTATATTTAAAAAAGCAATTGAGGAAATGAGGGCAAAAAGAAAATAATAACAGAGGAATAAGTTCAAAAGTTGGATAAGGTTAATGAATAAAATGTGTGCACATTTCCTAGAGATGGGGTACACTTTTAATTTCTGAGCAGTTAAGGCAAAAACAGTAATAGTATCCATAAGGGAAAAACAGTTTAGCACACTTAATCCTGGGACTAAGACCAGAGAAGAATTTCTCTTATCTTTCTTTTTACCAGAGACAGGATGAAGTAGTGAACTATGTCCTCAACAACATTTGCTAAGTAACAACAAAAAAAAATAATGAGTTTCATAGGGTAGAAGTCTTGGCTTTATAATAAATACACTTTCCCCAAAGAGGTCCTACTCTGAATGACCACCAGGGGCGCGCTAATCTGGCTGCGTGGGTCTGTACGAGTAAGTGCCTGTCAGGCCTTCTGAAAGAAGTGGTAGAGGTGCTGGGGCTGGCTGCTCCTTGTCAGGGGAGAACACGATGTCCTCAATTCTCAGGCAGTGGACTGGATGCTAGGAAGGGCTGGCATTCACCAGCCATTAATTAAATGCCAGAATAGCGAGGTGATTTGGGGTACAGCACTGTCATGGTGTTGACCTCCTTCCTTCGAAGAAACTTGTCTCAGCTTCTGAAAGAATATTGGACAAAATTGCAAGAATGAGGAGATTTTAAAACCAATTTTATTGAGGTATGATTTGCAAAAATCAAAATTTATGCATGCTAATGTACAGGTTGCAAACCCATGTAACTCTCACTCCAGGAGAGATACAGAAGATTCCCATTTCCTTAGAACATTCTCTCAATGTGTCTCTCTTTTCAATCTCTTGCCCCTGCCTCTGGTCCCTACTCCCCCATTCCAGACCAATGCTGATTTACTATCACTACAGATTAGTTTTGTCTTGCTAGCATTTCATATAAATGGAATCGTATGATATGTGTCTTTTCATGTTTGGGTCTTTCACTTTGCATGTCTGTGAGATTCACCAATACCATCGAGTGTATCAGTAATGCATTCCTGTTTATTGCTGATGACTATTTCATTTCACAAATATACCATAATTATTCATTCACCTGTTGAACATTTTGGTTTTTCCCATTTGGGGGTATTATGAATAAAGTTGCTATGAATGTCCATGTACGAGTCATTGTGTGGACATAAGTTGTCATTTATATTGCTACTGCCACTAGTGGGTTGTGTCCTGTGTTAAAGGTAACTACTGCTCATATGCAGTGCCCCTTCCTGCCTGCTTTCCTTTTCCTTTTTCCTTTCTGTATTTCTTGTATTTCTTATTCTGCTATGGTAACACATACTCGGGTGGTGCCTCCTCTTTATTGAGGCACATCATTCTTTCTGTCCCACCTATTTACTGAAGGTCTGAAGGGCTTGCTGGAGGTGTGCCTGAGCCTCTAAGTTCTCAATTTTGGTTTTAGGGGAAACTTTGCTCTAAAACAGCTTTTCTGGCCAGGTGCAGTGGCTCACGCCTATGATCCCAGCACTTTGGGAAGCCGAGGCAGGCGGATCACCAGAGGTCAGGAGTTCAAGACCAGCCTGGCCAACATGGCAAAACCCTATCTCTACTAAAAGTAATAATGAAAAAAAAATTAGCCATGCGTGGTGGCGCACACCTGTATTCCCAGCTACTTGGGAGGCTGAGGCAGGAAAATCACTTGAACCCAGGCAGTGGAGTTTACAGTGAGCCGACCTTCCACCACTGCACTCCAGCCTGGGAGACGGAGCAGGACTTCGTCTCAATAAAAAAACAAAACAAAACAAAAAACAGCTTTTCCCAGAGAGAAGAACACTGTGGGTTATGTACTACTTGTATTGTTTACTAAACCCCACATGCCTATTATTTTCTCTTATAAAATCTAGTTATTTGCCTTCATTATATTTATCACAGGTTGTAATTACATACAACTTATTTGTGGTTTATTGATCAATGCATGCCTCCTTCACTAGAATGTCATTTTATTAACCCCTATGCACCCAGTACATGGCATGGGGCTTTGGCTTGAGGAGACACTCAAACGTATTTGTTGAATGAATGTGGGGGTTCCAGCCATTGTCCTGATGGGACTTTGATAAATGTAACTCTGATCCAATATCCATTATTACATACTTCAGACTAGGATGGCTAAAGGTACTGTTTCAACATGTAGGTGTCAGCACCCTGATACTGTGAGAAAGTTTGGGGTCAATTTGCTAAGGACACTCAGGGTTTCTTTCCTTCACTGAATGTACATACAATGCAGAGATCTTCAAAACACCACTGGTGCTTTGAAGTGATGTAGCTTTGCCCTTGTGCAGATGGAGACTTGAGACCCAGAGAGGTTTTTCTAAGACATCAAGGTCTTTCCAGTTCAAGCATAATAATTTTATGCTTAATTTGGATTTTAGAATTAGACTTGAGTTTGACTCCCAGGTATATATCACCAAGCCATGGTATGATTTTAATCAAGTAACTTAACCTCCTTGAGCCTCAGTTTCTAGTCTAATAGGCCTTTTGCTATTGACTATAGCTCTTATGCCTCTGCAGACCATCTCCAGGCCAAACAGCATTTTTTTGTTTTGTTTTGTTTTGTTTGTTTTGTTTTGACAGGTCTTATTTTGTTATAGGTTTGAGTTTGCTTACCTTGCCGGTATGCTCAACTGAATATGTCTGTTTTTTTCCATTCTCAGAGTGCAGAATCTCGAGCTGAGAGCAGGTAGCCCTCAGGATGTGGCCTGGCTAGTGCACAGATGAGCAGGGCTGTTTCCCCATTGTTCTGGGTGCTAGTCTAACATTGAAACTGAGGGCTGCATCATTTTCTGTGGCAATAACGTGGCTCTGCTGATTCAGGTTCAGTACCGCATCGACTAATACCCCTACATTCACCCTTCATCTCAGCCATTATTATTATTGTTATTATTTTTAATTTTTAAATTCAGTTTTAAGTTCCCTTGCCATCCTTGTCAGTCTAGAGATATAGAGTCAAACTCTTTTGGTTATTTTCTAGTTAGTTCTGAATTTATCTTATTGCCTCTTGCTAAATTAGTGCCCTGCTGTCCAGGCAAAAATAAGACTTAAACCACCAAATTGAATTATTCTCTTGTTCTTTGCCTATTCACCTCTATGGGAGACTCCTCAGGGAAGGGTCATTTAACAACATTTCTGAATTATTATCATGTGCCAGGTCCTGTGTCACATTCAGTCCAGAAGACAGAGAAGTGGAAGATTACAGTGCAGCGTAATCAGTGCAACGACAGAGGGAAGTCTCCTCTGCTCAAATAGCAGAGGAGAGGTCCCAGACCATGAAGACCAGAGAAGTAAGCCAGCTGTTCAATGTCCAGCCTGGAGGTATATTCAGGCTTGATCCCTAGACAGTCTGTGTCTAGTTCTTCAAATCCTTAGCATTTTGAGGCGTATCCTTTTCTCAGTTTTCCTGTACCATTCAGGTAGTACCATATCGAAAAGAAGTCTACAATCTGGTGATTCATTCATTTGTTCATTCCGTGAATATTGGAGGACCTTTTAGTATGGGGTTATACAAGGGAACAAATGAAATAAAATCTCTGTCCTTGTGGGCATGCCATTCATATCTTTGGCTTGAACTACTTGCATTAGGTCATTTCATACTTTGTTTTTTGACCTGTGTTCAATATTGTTGGTTTCTGACTTCTTGGTTATTTGCTTGCTTATTGCTTTAGCTTAACCTTATGGCAAAGACCTGAGACTGCTTCTTTGGATTTTCCTCATTGATGAGAAACTTTGTAAGTGCTTGTCATTATAATAATAATTATTATTTTATGTATAAGAAAAATTACATATATCCAGGGAAATAAAATAAATACTAGGAAAAAAAAAATATATATATATATATACATATATTCAGTATTTTTCCCAAGGCCTATATCCCTTAGAAAAATACTACTCAGCTTGATCAGGGCCCTGGGACCTGTTACCTCCAGTCATTTGCCTCTCCTCTGGGTCCCTCTAGGTTCCAGACCTTACTGGGTTTGTTTTAGCTACATAGGCCAAAACTAGAGAGCTGAGAAGGTGAGTAGGTCCAGTCAGGTGTGATTCTTGATATCAGAGTGTATTTTGGTTCATGGCAGAACTCTGTGTTGCAAATAAAGAGAAAAGCTGCACCTTACTGGGAAAGGGAGCTAGTGAGAGCCTTGTCATGTCTAGGACATAGTTAGGTGGCTGAGATTTTGGGCAAGGATCTGGGCTCAGGAGAGAAATCAAGCCAGAAACGTATCATATAGCCTATGACAAGTAATGGTGGTGGTGGGAAGGAAAATAATAATAATAATAATAATTATAACGACAAGCACTTATAAAGTTTCTCACAAATGGGCTGAATTTTGTTCTAAACATTTAGCATATATTAGCTAATTTAATCCTTCTAGGGATCTGTTGTGGGAAGTCAGGGACCCCAAACAGAGGGACCGGCTGGAGCCATGGCAGAGGAACATAAATTGTGAAGATTTAATGGACAATTATCTGTTCCCAAATAATACTTTCATAATTTCTTATGCCTGTCTTTAATTCTTAATCCTGTTATCTTCATAAGCTGAGGATGTATGTCACATCAGGACCGCTGTGATAATTGTGTTAACTGTACAAATTGATTGTAAAACGTGTGTTTGAACAATATGAAATCAGTGCACCTTGAAAAAGAACAGAATAGCAGTGATTTTTAGGGAACAAGGGAAGACAACCATAAGGTCTGACTGCCTGCGGGATTGGGCAGAAAGAGCCATATTTTTCTTCTTGCAGAGAGCCCATAAATGGATGTGCAAGTAGGAGAGATATCACTAAATTCTTTTCCTAGCAAGGAATATTAATATTAATACCCTGGGAAAGGAATGCATTCCTGGGGGTAGGTCTCTGAACAGCTGCTCTGGGAATGTCTGTCTTATGCAGTTGTGATAAGGACTGAGATACACCCTGGTCTCCTGCAGTACCCTCAGGCTTACTAGGGTTGGGAAACCCTGCTCTGGTAAATTTGTGGTCAGACCGGTTCTCTGCTCTCGAACCCTGTTTTCTGTTGTTTAAGATGTTTATCAAGACAATACGTGCGCCACTGAACATAGACCCTTATCAGTGGTTCTGTTTTTGCCCTTTGCCCTGTGATCTTTGTTGGACCCTTATCAGTGGTTCTGCTTTTTCCCTTTGTCCTGTTCCCTCAGAAGCATGTGATCTTTGTTAGACCCTTATTAGTAGTTCTGCTTTTTGCCCTCTGAAGCATGTGATCTTTGTACCTACTCTCTGTTCTTACACCCTCTCCCCTTTTGAAACCCTTAATAAAAACTTGCTGGTCTGAGACTCAGGTGGGCATCATGGTCCTACCGATATGTGATGTCAGCCCTGGCAGCCCAGCTGTAAAATTCCTCTCTTTGTACTCTTTATTTCTCAGCTGGCTGACACTTATGGAAAATAGAACCCACGTTGAAATATTGGGGGCAGCTTCCCCCAATAGGGATCAATTCTCATTTTAAAGATTCAGAAATGGAGGAATAGAGAGGTTAAATAACCCAAGGTCCTTCAGTTAGGTAGGTTAAGATATGGAATTCACATGGATGTCTAGGCTCCTCTTGAAGAAACAGGCCCTGTTTCTAGACCCTAGAGTTGAAGTTGCTGAATTGCTCCACTGGTTACAGTCTGGGCAGGTGGAGGACTTTGAGCCGACAGCTGGGCAGGGCTGGTTGTTGGGGGAGGATTACTAAGGTGGGTCCTGAATGGGAATTTGAGCAAAGTGTACTGGGGGTTTAGTTGGGGTCTGAGTACAAAACTGCAGTGATCAATGTTTCTCTTCATGTTCTTCTCCAGTTAGTTATTGCTGCAACAGTCAAGCATCTTCTGTTTTCTTGTCTATGGATGGGCCACCTAATAACCTACATTCTCATTAGCCTTGAAATAATTGCAACCATACTGTCCAAATCTCTTGCTTTTCTGCATTAAAAAATAATTTATGTAAATGTAGTGTTGTCTAATCTAGCAATGCTGGATATTGGGGAAGGATACGTAGATTCAAGTGATACTTCCACAATCATAATACCACTTTGGCAGCATTCTTCCATATGTTCTTTGGTTTAGTCTAGACTTTTCCAGGGCTCTTGTAATGGTGCAATTCGTTGCTAGATGCCAAGAACCCTCAGAAGAAGCTAAGATCACAAGATGATACATTTGAGAACAGACATCTCTACAGCAGAGCTAAGCGCTCTCTGTGTTCCTTTTGTCCCTCCTGAAAATGTGCCTCATGTTTTTCATGCTTGACTGTTATGATGCTGGGAGGATTCTGGAAAATATGTGCTGTTATGGTGTGGTGTGGTGGGGAGGGGATTTTAACCTCTATAACCTTTGTTACATCTGTTTGTTGGTACTTGGAAGAAGGTTTGACATGACCTGCTGCTATGGTTTGTAAAGGAGGATCATGAAGCCAATAAGGATTCTGAAGAGTCCATGAGCCAGACTAGTTTTTGCTTTTTCGTTTGTTATACTGGAACCTGAAGGAGACCTTGACTTCAGATGGAAGTTCTGGTAGTGGAAATGCTAGAGAAGGCAGAAGCTGAGCTGATAACAGCTTCTCTTATGAAAGAGCAAGGGGACTTACATTTGCATGCTGTATAATCTTAAACCTTTTTTATTTTATTTTATTTTATTTTATTTTATTTTATTATTATACTTTAGGTTTTAGGGTACATGTGCACAATTTGCATGTTTGTTACATATGTATCCATGTGCCATGTTGGTTTGCTGCACCCATTAACTCATCATTTAGCATTAGGTATATCTCCTAATGCTGTCCCTCCCCCCTCCCCGCACCCCACAACAGTCCCCGGAGTGTGATGTTCTCCTTCCTGTGTCCATGTGTTCTCATTGTTCAATTCCCACCTATGAGTGAGAACATGCGGTGTTTGGTTTTTCGTCCTTGCGATAGTTTACTGAGAATGATGTTTTCCATTTTCATCCGTGTCCCTACAAAGGACATGAACTCATCATTTTTATGGCTGCATAGTATTCCATGGTGTATATGTGCCACATTTTCTTAATGCAGTCTATCGTTGTTGGACATTTGGGTTGGTTCCAAGTCTTTGCTATTGTGAATAGTGCTGCAATAAACATACATGTGCATGTGACCTTTTAGAGAACAGGAGCCATGCTTTGTGCTTCTTGGTTCCATAGTATCTTGACTTCTCAGGAAATATTTGTTGACTTGAATTTAAGGATGGGCTTTCTTTTCACGTGGTAGTAGTTGGGTAAGATGACCTGAGGGTTTCTATGGATTTCTCTAAGACTGAGAATAAGTAGATGAGTGAAATGAAACCTAATGCTCAGCACATAGTAGAGGGTCATTAAATATTTGTGAATAAAAGCCTTTTTCCTGGCTGCATGTTAAATTATAAAACTGAGGTCAAAAGGAGATCTGAGACTTACCTTGTTTAAGCAATATTTCTTACTTTCAACCTTTTCTGTTCAATAGAGAACCCTAAATTCCTCTAGTAGATAATTTACACAGTCTGACAAATGGCTCCTGGTCTGGAAGGACACGTGCAGTGTTCTCCATGTAAGCGGGGGTACTTGACTTGGTAAGCATTTGTAGGAACTACCCAAGAATGTTTGGACCAGTGCCTCAGCAAAATCCCTATTGTAGAGAAAGCAAGCCATACAAAGATGCTGTCCACAGAGACTTACTCCTCAACTCCTCTTTATTCCTGCTTGAACTGTGGATCCTCCATTTCCTGACATGTGAGAAGTATAAGCTGAATCCATAATCAGCTCTTAATTCACAGGTCTGCAGGTATTTTCTCTACTGAGCTCCAAAAACTCTTTCTTAGTCTCTTTCATTGATGGACATTATCCTTAATATTTTGTACTTTCTGGAAAACAGCTTTGCTGTGTTCAAGAGACTTCAGTTTGCTGTTGGACATACATGTTTTTGAATCTAGTGCACTGTGACTTTGAGCAAATTTTTCTTTGTTTCATTATCATGAAGAGTGGAAGCAATACCACCCTACTGGGTTGCTGTAAATGAAAAAGAGATGATATGCAGTACCGGGAACCTGCTAAGCATCAAGAAATATTTGTCCTTTCCTTCCTTGTTGCTGCCTTAATTTTTGTTTCCTGCCCTGGCATTCTGCTTCTTTGTCATTTTTTTTTTGACAGAGCTGAGCATAATGAGCCTACATAGAGCCCAGTGGCCCTGTCTTTGGGTCTTGATTGCTTTTGCCTTTCCCCCTATAAATGCAGCATCACCTCCTGGTTCATTGTTGATTTTCAGAGGCACGACTGTTTGACAAACCATTTCAGGTGCTGTCTGCAGGCTGCCTAATGAGCCCTCATCTTTCACATCACTGACTGTTCAACTGATTTAGGGAAAAGTGCCCCCCGCTGATGTGTAAGAAACAGATGCAGCATAATTGTTCCATATCTTTCCTCCTTGTCTTTTTCTCTATCTCCATTTCTATGCATGCTTTCCCAGGAGATCTAATAGTTTCCAGTACCATTTCTCTACTGGGAATATATTCCAAAAATGTAATGTTTTTGGTAATCGAAGTACTATATTAATTGATATTTATGGGTATTTTTCTTAATCTAATGTTTGTTGCTGTTTCATCTAATTCTTATTATTTAATGACTTGGTTTCCCGTTTCTAGATTGCTTTAAACATTGAATGTGCTTTTAGCTGGCCTTTGAACATCACCTCTATTTCTTCCTGGTTTGGCAGCTCTCCCCTTCTTGCCTTTCCTTCATAAGGCAGTAAATAGAAATGCTTGTGTGCCTGTAGTTTAACTGGTGCATAAGTGCCTTTAGCAAACTTCTCTAGCTATGTGATTCAAAGCAGCAGCACTTAAATAGAACCTGTGAGTCTTATTTTCAATCTGGTTTCCCTCATAGACTTGTGGTTTGTATCCTGGAATAGCAAAATACACATTCGAATCATGGGTTCCTAGGGCTGTATGGGACCTGAAAGGAGGTCTAGTTCAAATCCCTATCTGATGCTTTTCTTGACTTCCTTACAATATAGAGGTATCAGAACCCCTCACCTGCTTATGAGCTGGACAAACTAGAAAAAAAAGTGTGGTACTGAATTCTGCCGACAAACTTCATTTTGGTGAATACATCCACGGTTGTGTTAATTTCAAAACAGCAGACTTTTTTTTTCTTTGTTAAATTAGAATATGTTGACTGTCACGAGTCCTAGAGAATTGGTGGTCCCTTGGTAATTTGTGGATAAAGCCTTAATACTGTCGCAGATGTGTTTCACACTTATAGTAGCAGTCTTCCCCAGGGTTGCAGAAGGAACTTGGACATAGTGATTCAATTAATCCAGTTTTGTAACTAGGATGAAAGAATTCAAGAAAAAGTCAATTGCCTCTGCCAAAATTTAGAAACTTGATGCTAAGGAGCTGCTTAATTGCAGTGGTTATTTTAGGCATAATTATTTAAACCAGGGATTCCCATCTTTTTTGGAAATGCATTTCTATCCTGGCCTCTTCCACAAAGGATTTGAGGCAGCTCAAATATTTTGTTTCATTATACAGCAACCCTTCTCCTCAAAGAACTGAATGGAATATATTTATTTTTCAAATTCACGTAAATTAAATTGTATTTTGAACATTTTTCAAAAATTAGGAAGGGGAATGTAATAGGAAAAGCTCTACAGTTGGAATCAGAGAACCTGGGCTCCATTCCCAGCTTTGCAGATTAATAGCTGCATGGTCTTGGACAAGTCATTTTTGTTTTGCATCTGTAATACGGGGAAAATAATATAGATGGTATAATACTAACAGTTTCCATATATAATTATTAATATGTATCAGGTACGTATTTTAGCTCCAGATCCCTCTATAATCCTGCGAAGTATGTTTGATGCCCCTTGTTTTAAAGAAAAGAATAATGAAGGCTGAGGGAGCTGATAGGACTTGTTCAAATGAGCCCAAATAAGCACAGGAATGGCAGAATATAGATTTCTATGGCTTTTCCCATAATGCCAGGACGTCTCTAGGTAGAAGGGAGGACCCAGATGAATCCGATTCTGTTCATTGTTTGTTTTTCATGCTTATGGAGAGGAGGTCAATGAGCATAACTCCTTAGTGAAGGGATAGCCACTTAGTAGTGGAACACTGGGGCTGCTAAGCCCCGCCTCAGTTAGGTTTACATTTTATAAGCTTGCTGTAGCTGCATAGCTTGGTTCTTACTTGTGCAACTCAAGAAAGAAAGGTTTGTGGTAGAATAATCTCAGTTCAAGTCTAGCTCTGCTTGCATTAGTTATCCAAACATAGTGGCTTGAAACAACACACATTTGTTATCTTGTAGTTTCTATAGGTCAGGAATCTAAGCATGGCTAAGTTGGGTCCTCTGCTCAGGGTCTCAAAGGCTGAAATCACAGTGTCTGGCTGGCTGCATTCTCATCTGGAGGCTTGACTGAAGAGGAACAAACTTCCAAGCTCATTCAGGGTGTGGGCAGAATTCATTTCTTGGTGGTGTATAGGAGCTGGGGGCCTCAGTTTCTCTCTGGCTATTGGCTGAAGGACATCTGCAGGTCCTACAGTTCACCTGTGGTTTCCCACCATGTTGCCCTCTACCTTGGCAGTTCACAATGTAGCAGCTTCCTTCTTCAAATCCAGCAGGAGAGCCAGACTGAGTCTACTAACAAGGCGGAGTCTTATGTACAGTATTCTCATCACAGGAATGACATCCCACCCCCTTTGCTGTATTTTATGGGCTACAGGAAAGTCCCAATTCCTGCCTACACTCAAGGGGACTGCCAAAGCTGGTTTGGAGTTTCTGTGGAAGCTGTAGCTTTTAAGAGAAATCACTAACATGTGGTCTTTTGGCTGGGAGGTTTTTTGGTGGAGCTTCAAAAGAGCAGTGAGGGGGAAGGTGACACCTGCCTGGGTGATCACATTAACCAAATCTGCTTGAGGCATCAATGTTGAAGCCAAATCTTGTTACACAGAACTGATGTTTGGACAGTCACTCACTCTTCTTGAATTTTCTTTGTTAAATTGGGATCTTAATTACTTACCTTATGGAGTTGTGGTGGGATGGTGGATGTCAAAAAAGTTACTTGGAAACAGTAACACAACACATTTACTAGTCACCTTTCTGCCTGGAAGATGGAGGATCCCCATCCACATCAGCTGCTGAGAGTTGGCATGGTGCCAGCTTCCTTTCTAGGAATTCATCTGCCCCAACCACACAAAAATAAAAATGCAAATACCTTCTGGCATGATGAAAAATAATGCAATGATTTTCACATTTTGGATGCTTAAAAATCAACAGGGGCCATTGTAAAGACTCTTCCAAGCATCTTTAAAAAGGACTGACATGTCATCGTTTTGCTGGGAGTTTTCATCCCTTTTTCATTTCACCTTGTAATTTTCCTTCTGGACCAGTTAGCAAAAAAAAAAAAAAAAAAAAAAAAAAAAAAAAAAAAGCTGCAGTAAAAGAAAGCCTTAAGAAAACACTCCCATGTCTTATAGTTAGCCAGAGGTTTCTGAAATGGTCACTTCCTGCCTAATTCTGGCCTCGCATCGTTATTCAGGTGCCTGAGTTGGGGCTCCTTGGTTAAGAAAGCAAGGGCATAATGATATCTTCTGTAAACATATGCTCCCTTTTAAAGGGATTCTTATGATTACCAGAATATTTATAATTTTCATCTCAAGGATTGGCTGAGTTGGAAGGTTTAGTTTTTGATGGTTCCAAATCTCAATATATTTCTGACAAATGGTGGATGGCCTTGTCTTTAGCAGTCACTCTGTATACTCACAAAATTGGGTGGTTGGCTCGATTTGATTATTACAGTTTCCTGTATTCCTTCTGGGGTTACCATTAATAATCAGCAATTTTAAAAACAATTTTTATTGTACTTTCATGTATAATGCATGCTAACTTTCACTACTTTTGGCTCACTGCTACATTTGAATGACCCAGTTTTGAGGAAGATATTGGTACCTACACTTGGCTTTTCTAATCCCTCCATAATCCATAGATTTACTGGCTTTCTCTATGCATGGAATCACCCATAATGCCCCATCCAGTTATCTAATTGTGGGTTTGATTTCTTTAGGATAATCTTAACAATTCATTCACTAAATCAGGAGAATACCTAAACAAACACAACAGTATTTTAAATGAACCTTTTTTTAAAAAAGTTTGCATTTGGAAACTATTCTCTCAGAAAACTTTTCTGAGCACCTATTCAGTGTCAGGCATTCTGCTTAATGTTTGAGTACAAGAAGAAATAAAATCGGCCGGGCGTGGTGGCTCACGCTTGTAATCCCAGCACTTTGGGAGGCCGAGGCGGGCGGATCACGAGGTCAGGAGATCGAGACCACTAAAAATACAAAAAAAATTAGCTGGGCGTGGTGGCGGGTGCCTGTAGTCCCAGCTACTCGGAGAGGCTGAGGCAGGAGAATGGCGTGAACTCGGGAGGCGGAGCTTGCAGTGAGCCGAGATTGCGCCACTGCACTCCAGCCTGGGAGACAGAGCGAGACTCTGTCTCAAAGAAAAAAAAAAAAAAAAAAGAAATACAATCATCATAGCATTGGTTATAAGTTCTTTGAGGGCAATAGCTGTGTATTAGTCACCTTTGAATATGCCAAATGCAAGTACTTAAAATATACTAATAATCATGATAAAATAAGTAGTGTTAATACGTAATTATTAATAAAGTACCCTGGAGCCATATGGCTTTAGTAGTGAATTATTTCAAAATTTAAAAGAACAGATACATACATACATTATTTCACATAGAAAATAAAGGAATTTTTCATGTGGAAAGCATTTTTTGTTGTGAGGGAGGTAATGCATCTCTGAGCTCTTTTCCTACGTTTGTGTGAGTTTTTATAGTAGGCAAGACCCACATCCCATAATATATTCTCAGAAGGCCATATAATTGCTCTCCTTGGATACAGAAACTGGGCCTTGTGCAAGCTGCCATCCCAGGGTTTTGAATCTGAATGAGTAAGGCAAAGAAACAGCAGCAGAGCAAATGTTCTGAAATGGTAGGAGTGGCTCCTGAGCCCAATGATGGTACTGCCCGTGATGACACGCTAGCTGTGGGCTGGCATACTTGGTTTCCCTTGGTTTATGGGCTTGGTCTTCTAGCTTTGTAATTTATTATATGAACTATTCACTGTCTTACTAATCAAACCATTCTTTGATGAGGTTTCCCAGTGTTAGTGTCTGTTATGACAGTTCTATTTGATAATACCTCTCAAATACACTCGAGTATTCCACCAGTTTCTTTAAGTGTTTTTCCTGTACCATAGATTTGAACGCACTTACCTTCCTAGTTACTTTCACCTGGAAATATTTCTGTTATTTTCAACCAAGAACCCTAACTGGTGTAGAAATTTTCATAAGAGAGGATTACATGCAAATGATTCTCAGAAGGTAGGGAAGTGTGCGTGTTTGTGTGTGTGTGCACATGTGCAACTGGAATTGTTTATTTGCCCTAATTAGAAATGAGGGTGGTGAAAATCCAGATTGTCAAGGAAACTGGCAGTGCCTGGCATGCATTTATGAAACAGCAAATTATTATATAATTTGTGGTCGCATAGAATGAAGTGCCCAGTGGAGGCTTCAGGAAATCAAGGGGCCATTACCATGAAATAGCCTGGCATGGAGAGTATAAGGAATGCCAGAATGGTCAGAGAGAGTAGGTTTTTCTAATAGCTCTGAGTAACTTAAAGAAAGAGAAAGACTTGTTCAAATGTCTTGGCTCAACAAATAAATAGAAACCCAGGAAATGTTAATATCTGTGCCAAAGAGTTGTCTTTCCTTTTGCTAGTTCAAACAAAGTGTGGTTTACTGAGGTGCAATGTCAGCTGAATGCATAGACTTAACAGGTTTATTATGTGAAAGGTATGGAAAAGAATGACACTGGAAGACTTGGAAAGGAGATCCCATCCCCCAGCTTTCCTTGTTAACCAAATAGCCCATTCTCTCTTACATAATAGTGCTAGTAATATCTTGCTAAATGATACTGTAACTTCTTTACCGGAGGGCATTACTTTTTAAAGGAAAGCCACTTTGTACTCCTGTCCTTCTTTATTTCTAAATAAACTAAAAGAATTCAGCACATCTCAGAAGACAACCCAGAAGAAAAAGACTTCAACACCAAAATGATTGTAGGTCTTTGCCAATTTATGTTGCCAAGACTCTGAAGAATGTGTGTGAGAATGCTTGCCTGGGTGCTCAATCAGGGAAGGAAAAATAGAACTTTAGATAGGGCTGAATACTTTGAAATGGGTGTGCTTATCGGAAATTCTGGATTCAGTGTGCCATATTTAGCAGATGGAACAGCTCTATTTGGTTGGTTGAAATCAGGATATTATTTTGTAATCTTGTTCCATATTAAATGAAGCTTAGGTACAGAATTTTCTTTACTTATTGTAAGACAGGGGATACTGATGAGAGAAAGCAGCATTTACTGATGGTGAAATCAGCATAGGAAGATTTGGAGGTAAAGAGACCCATTCATGACACTTAACAACTAGGGGAGCAAGATCAGAGTTTATCACCATTATCGGAATCTGCAGGGATCTTTGGTTAGTCACTAGGACCAAAATGGAAGGCAGCACACTAAAGCTCTTGACTTGTATGATGGAAAAAATAAAATTCCCTGTGATCTGATGAACTATGGCCTGACATGAGCTACTAAAAAGATCATGTCCAGTAACCAAATCCCCAGACCTGAGTAAGGTCATGATATATTTTGATTAAAGAGGAGACTGCATTCCTGGAATGGCATAACCCCACGGTCACATCACAGCTATGTACTCAGAGTCTTCCTCCTTATCCAAAGGGACCTGCCGCACTGTGATGGTAAATATTGAGTGTCAACTTGATCGGACTGAAGGATACAAAGTATTGTTTCTGGGTGTGTCTGTGAGTGTGTTGCCAAAGGAGATTAACATTTGAGTCAGTGAACTGGGAAAGGCAGACCCACCCTCATTGTGGATGGACACCATCTAATCAGCTGCCAGAGCAGCTAGAATAAAAGAGGCAGAAGAACATGGAAGGACTAGATTGGATGAGTCTTCTCACCTCCATATTTCTCTTGTGCTGAGTGCTTCCTGCCCTCAAACATCAGACTCCAGGTTCTTCAGCCTTTGGACTCTTGGACTTACACCAGTGGTTTGCTAGGGGTGCTCTGGCCTTCGGCCACAGACTGAAGGCTGTACTCTCAGTTTCCCTACTTTTGAAGTTTTGGGACACGGACTGGCTTCCTGGCTCCTCAGCTTGCAGACAGCCTATTGTGGGACTTCACTTTGTGATCATGTAAGTCAATTCTCCTAATAAACTCCCCTTCATATATTCATATCTATCCTATTAGTTCTGTCCCTCTAGAGAACCCTAATATACCTTGTAAGGTGTGTGTATTAGTCAGTGTTCTCTAGAGGGACAGAACTAATAGGATATATATATAAAGGGGAGTTTATTAAGTTGTATTAACTCACATGATCACAAGGTCCCACAATAGGCCATCTGCCAGCTGAGGAGCAAGGAAGCCAGTCCAAGTCCCAAGGCTGAAGAACTTGGAATCTGATGTTTGAGGGCACAAAGCATCCAGCACAGGAGAAAGATGTAGGCTGGGAGGCTAAGTCGGTCTATCCTTTTCATGTTTTTCTGCCTGCATTATTTATTTATTTATTTATTTATTTATTTATTTATTTATTTATTTATTTATTTATTTATTTTTATTTTTTGAGACAGAGTCTCACTCTGTCGCCCAGGCTGGAGTGTGGTGGCACAATCTTGGCTCACTGCAAGCTCTGCCTCCCGGGTTCACGCCATTCTCCTGCCTCAGCCTCTCTGAGTAGCTGGGACTACAGGCTCCCGCCACCACGCCCGGCTAATTTTTTTTTTTTTATATTTTTAGTAGAGACGGGGTTTCACCGTGGTCTCGATCTCCTGACCTCGTGATCCGCCCGCCTTGGCCTCCCAAAGTGCTGGGGTTACAAGCGTGAGCCACCGCGCCCAGGCTTTCTGCCTGCTTTATATTCTGTCTGCACTGGCAGCTGATTAGATGGTGCCCACCCAGATTAAGGGTGAATCTGCATTTCCCAGCCCACTGACTCAAATATTAATCTCCTTTGGCAATACCTCACAGACATACCCAGGATCAATAATTTGCATCTTTCAATCCAATGAAGTTGACACTCAGTATTAACTATCACAAGTCCGGCCCTTGTCAACTTGAACCCATACCCATCTCCTGAGATCATACATAATCTTCAAATAAAGACAATAATAAGGTCATAATTATGCTTAATAACCATACAACCAGAAATGCACCAATCTTAACCCAAATGCTATTACATAAAGTTAACAATACTTAAATGCTGATATGAAGTCAATAAATCTTATATCACATGATAAAGGAAAAAGGAAATAAAATGAAGATATTTTCTTAATACAAGTGTATACATGCACAAACATGTTTTTAACAAAAGAAGGAGGAAATACTTATGACAATTACAGTCCTTATTTCTACAACTGGTCACATGGTCATAGCTGGTATTGATGACTACCTTCTTCTACTACCCATTCTGTATTTGCTTTGCCTTCAACAAACACCTTAGCTGGTCATGTTTTTTTCCTGGTGGAGTGACCTGAACCTTCATTCCTGAAGGGCCTGGGCCATTTGTAGTCCTGCCTGGCTTGGGCTGTTGTAGTTTCCCACTGACCGTAATCACAGGGCATAGTAATGCTAAGAGACACCCTAATGGATTACCTGTATTCCATGTATACTCTTCCTTACCTCCATTGTGGAGTAGTAGACTGATTTCAATTTGATAGTCCAGGTCAGTCACCCCAGCCAACACTGTAACTCCCTTCTTAGCCTGTTGACTTAAAGGTAGGAGGAGCCCAAAGTGTCCAGGTGGCAATCTTAACTTCCAGTTTAATGGAACTGTTGTTGTGTCCTCCTGGTGGCAGTGTTCCTCCCTCTAGAACTAAGACCTCTAGGCCAGCAGAACATAATGTTGCAGGAACAGGAAGCAAAAGTTTTGCTAGTGGATCATTAGGAGTGATGGTGAGTGGTGCCACTTCCACTTCCACCCCTTGATTTCTGGACCTGTGAATCCTGGCTATGGGATAAACAGTACCATATAGTGGATGCTGATTCAGAGCATACATGGCATTCTGGAGAACTTTGCCCCAGCCCTGCAAAGTATTGTTACTTTGTTGGCATTGTAATTGTGACATCAAAAGGCCATTCTACTGTTCTATCAATCCAGCTGCTTCAGGATTATGAGGAACATGGTAAGACCAGTGAATTCAATGAGCATAAGCCCACTGCTGCACTTCTTTAGCTGTAAAGTGAGTGCCTTGGTCAGAGGCAATGTTATGTGGAATACCGTGATGGTGGATAAGCATTCCGTGAGTCCATGGATGGTAGTCTTGGTAGAAGCATGGCATGCAGGATAGGCAAACCCATATCCAGAGTAAATGTCTATTCCAGTGAGGACAAAACTCTGTCCTTTCCATGATGAGAGGTCCAATATAATCAACCTGCCAACAGGTAGCTGGCTGATCACCCCCCAAAATGGTGCCATATCAAAGGCTCAGTGTTGGTCTCTGTTGCTGGAAAATTGGACAGTCAGTGGTAGCTGTAGCCAGATCAGTCTTGATGAGTGGAAGTCCATGTTGCTGAGCCCATGCATAATCTTCATCCTTGCCACCATGGCCACTTTGTTCATGGGCCCATTGGGCGATAACAGGGGTGGCTGGGGAAAGAGGCTGAGTGGTGTCCACAGAATGGGTCATTCTATCTGCTTGCTTATAAAATCCTTCTCTGCTGAGGTCACCTGTTGGTGAACACTCACATAGGATAAAATATCTTCACAGTTTTTGCTCACTCAGCGAGGTCCATCTACATACCTCTTCCCCAAACTTCTTTGTCACTACTTTTCCAGTCATGCTTCTTCCAAGTCCCTGACCATCCAGCCAAACCATCAACTACAGCCCATGAATCAGCATATAATCGCACATCCAGCCATTTCTTCTTCCATGCAAACTGCACAACTAGGTTAACTGCTTGAAGTTCTGCCCACTGGGAAGATTTCCCTCTGCCGCTGTCTTTCAGGGATGTCCTAGAAAGAGGCTGTAGTGCTGCAGCTCTCTACTTTCTGGTGGTACCTGCATATTATGCAGAACCATCTATGAACCAGGCCCTAGTCTTCTCTTTCTCTGTCGACTGATCATAGGGAACTCCCCATGAGACCATCAGTGCAGGCTGGGGGAGAGCAGACAGGGTCACAGGAGTGGAGACCATGGGAATTTGAGCCATTTTTTCATATAATTTACTTGTGCCTTCAGGGCCTGTTCAAACCCAGTCACATATATACCACTTCCATTTGTTGATGGAATGCTGCTGTGCATGATCCAGTTTATGCCTAGATGAGTCAGAAAGCACCCAGTTTATGATAGGCAGTTCAGGTCACATGGTGACTTGACAACCCATAATCAAATGCTCAGTTTCTGTCAAAACCCAGTAATAGGCCAAGAGCTGTCTCTCAAAAGGAGAGTAGTTGTATCTGCAGAAGATGGCAGGGCCTTGCTCCAAAATCCTAAAAGCCTCTGCTGTGATTCACCTATGAGGGCCTGCCAACGACTCCAAACAGCATCCCTATCTGCCACTGACACTCAAGCACCACTGGATCTGCTGGGTCATTTTGCCCAGTGGCAGAGCAGCTTGCACAGCAGCCTGGGCCTGTTGCAGAGCCTTCTCCTGTTCTGGACCCACTCAAAACTGGCAGCCTTTTGGGTCATTCGATAAATGGGCCAGAGTAACACACCCAAATGAGGAACGTGTTGCCTCCAGAATCCAAATAGGCCCACTAGGTGTTTTTCCTCTTTTTTGGTTGTGGGAGGGGCCAAATGCCGAAACTTATTCTTTACCTTGAAATTTCTCAACAGGCCCCCCACGTCACTAGATCCCCAGAAATTTTACTAAGGTAGAAGATCCCTGAATTTTAGTCAGATTTGTTTCCCATCCCCTGGTACACAAATGTCTCACCAATAAGTCCATTATGTTTGCTACTTCTTGCTCATTGGATCCAATCAGCATAATATCATCATTGTAATGGACCGGTGTGATATCTTGTGGAAGTGAAAAGCAATCAAAGTGTCTCTGAATAAGATTATGACACAAACCCAGAGAATTGATATACCCCTGAGGTAAGACAGCAAAGGTATATTGCTGGCCTTACCAGCTGAAGGCAAATTGCTTCTGGTGGGCCTTATGGACGGGAATAGAGAAAAAGGCATTTGCCAAGTCAATGGCTGCATACCAGGTAAGAGGAGACATGTTGATTTGCTCAAGGATGAAGCCACATCTGGTACAGCAGCTCCAATTGGAGTCACTACTTGGTTAAGCTTGTGATAATCCACTCTCATTCTCCAGGATCCATCTGCCTTCTGCACAGCCCAAATGGGAGACTTGAATGGGGATGTGGTGGGAATCACCACCCATGCATTTTTCAAGTCTTTGATGGTGGCACTAATCACCATCCTTCCAGGGATGCAGTATTTTTCTTGATTTACTATTTTTCTAGGTAGATTGCAGATCTAATGGCTTCCACTTGACCTCTCCCACCATAATAGACCTCATCCTACCAGGTAGGGAGCCAGTGTTGGGGTTCTGCCAGCTGCTAAATATGTCTCTGGCAATTATACATTCTGGCACTGGGGAAATGACCACAGGATGAATCCAGGGACCCACTGGACGCACTGTAAGTTGGACCTGAATGAAAACTCCATTAATTACCTGTCCTCCATACTCCTAGAAGTAGAGTCCTTAGCATTTTTAGGTCTAATCATATTAAGCAGCCAACTCCAGAAACCCCCAAACCAATGAAAGAACTTAATATTCCTTAATATTCTGTTCCTCTAGATCCAATCCTGGTACCAAAATCTGTATTGGTTCAGGGTTCTCTAGAGAAACAGAAATAATAGAATATATATATATATATATATATATAATGTTCATTAAGTAGTATTAACTCACATGATCACAGGTCCCAAAATAGGCCATCTGCAAGCTGAGGAGCAAGGAAGCCTGTCTGAGTCCCAAAGCTGAAGAACTTGGAGTTTGATGTTTATGGGCAGGAAGCATCCAGCATAGGAGAGGATGTAGGCTGGGAGGCTAAGCCAGTGTAGCCTTTTCATGTATTTCTGCCTGCTTTATATTCTGGCCACACTGGCAACTGATTAGATGGTGTCCATCCAGATTAAGGGTGGGTCTGTCTTTCCCAGCCCACTGACTCAAATGCTAATCTCCCTTGACAACACCCTCACAGACACACCCAGGATCAATACTTTGGATCATTCAATCCAATCAAGTTGACACTCAGCATTAACCATCACACAAAGTAAGTATGCACTGGAGTATGAAAAATATCCAGATTCTTCCAGGATTCTTAGACAGGGACTGTGAGCCCACATTAATTCTTGGGAGCCCAGAATACTACTGCATTCAACCAGTCAGAGTGGGAATTTACTAGGTTCGGGTGATAATTAGAGTTGGGCTTTGAGTGTGCCTCACATGAGCTGTGTCAGACCCTGATTCTATTCCCATTCTATAGTTGTTTTTCTATTCCCTGACTGTACAGAAGGAATATACAACCTCAGGAACTAGAAAAATTCTTATCTTGGCTCTGTGAGTGTTAGATAAAGGAACAATAGGGTAGAAAAAGCCAAATAGAAGTCTCTGGAATTCTCCCATTCTGCTAAAAAAAAAAAAAAAGAATTTAAAGCAATATTCTATTTTTTGGGGGAACTTATAGTGATTAGTCCTTCCATCAAAGAAGTAAACATTGTGGGGATGGGAAGTTTTATATTTATTTCTCCATGTATGGTCAATGCACAATATAGATTTTTGGAGTGACATAATACTAATCTTATAAGAAAGAAAACTATAGACATTCTTACTATGTATTTGATACAGATATCTTAAATAAAATGATAGTAAACTGAATACAGTAATATGTCGAAAGAATCACCCCTGATTACTAAGAGTGATTCATTCTTTTTTTTAAAAATTTTTATTTTATTATTATTATACTCTAAGTTTTAGGGTACATGCGCACAATGTGCAGGCTTGTTACATATGTATACATATGCCATCTTGGTGTGCTGCACCCATTAACTCATCATTTAGCATTAGGTATATCTCCTAATGCTATCCCTCCCCCCTCCCCCCACCCCACAACAGTCCCCGGAGTGTGATGTTCCCCTTCCTGTGTCCATGTGTTCTCATTGTTCAATTCCCACCTATAAGTGAGAACATGCAGTGTTTGGTTTTTTGTCCTTGTGATAGTTTGCTGAGAATGATGGCTTCCAGTTTCATCCATTGAACTCATCCTTTTTTATGGTTGCATAGTATTCCATGGTGTATATGTGCCACATTTTCTTAATGCAGTCTATTGTTGTTGGACATTTGGGTTGGTTCTAAGTCTTTGCTATTGTGAATAGTGCCACAATAAACATACATGTGCATGTGTCTTTATAGCAGCATGATTTATAGTCCTTTGGGTATATACCCAGTAATGGGATGGCTGGGTAAAATGGTATTTCTAGTTCTAGATCCCTGAGGAATCGCCACACTGACTTCTCCAGTGGTTGAACTAGTTTACAGTCCCACCAACAGTGTAAAAGTGTTCCTATTTCTCCACATCCTCTCCAGCACCTGTTGTTTCCTGACTTTTTAATGATCACCATTCTAACTGGTGTGAGATGGTATCTCATTGTGGTTTTGATCTGCATTTCTCTGATGACCAGTGATGATGAGCATTTTTTCATGTGTTTTTTGGCTGCATAAATGTCTTCTTTTGAGAAGTGTCTGTTCATATCCTTCACCCACTTTTTGATGGGGTTGTTTGTTTTTTTCTTGTAAATTTGTTTGAGTTCATTGTAGATTCTGGAAATTAGCCCTTTGTCAGATGAGCAGGTTGCAAAAATTTTCTCCCATTTTGTAGGTTGCCTGTTCACTCTGATGGTAGTTTCTTTTGCTGTGCAGAAGCTCTTTAGTTTAATTAGATCCCATTTGTCAATTTTGGCTTTTGTTGCCATTACTTTTGGTGTTTTAGACATGAAGTCCTTGCCCATGCCTATGTCCTGAATGGTATTGCCTAGGTTTTCTTCTAGGGTTTTTATGGTTTTAGGTCTAACATGTAAGTCTTTAATCCATCTTGAATTAATTTTTGTATAAGGTGTAAGGAAGGGATCCAGTTTCAGCTTTCTCCATATGGCTAGCCAGTGTTCCCAGCACCATTTATTAAATAGGGAATCCTTTCCCCATTTCTTGTTTTTGTCACGTTTGTCACAGATCAGATGGTTGTAGACATGCGGCATTATTTCTGAGGGCTCTGTTCCGTTCCGTTGATCTATATCTCTGTTTTGGTACCAGTACCATGCTGCTTTGGTTACTGTAGCCTTGTAGTATAGTTTGAAGTCAGGTAACATGATGCCTCCAGCTTTGTTCTTTTGGCTTAGGATTGACTTGGTGATGTGGGCTCTTTTTTGGTTCCATATGAACTTTAAATTAGATTTTTCCAGTTCTGTGAAGAAAGTCATTGGTAGCTTGATGGGGATAGCATTGAATCTATAAATTACCTTGGGCAGTATGGCCATTTTCACGACATTGATTCTTCCTACCCATGAGCATGGAATGTTCTTCCATATGTTTGTATCCTCTTTTATTTCACTGAGCAGTGGTTTGTAGTTCTCCTTGAAGAGGTCCTTCACATCCCTTGTGAGTTGGATTCCTAGGTATTTTATTCTCTTTGAAGCAATTGTGAATGGGAGTTCACTCATGATTTCACTCTCTGTTTGTCTGTTATTGGTGTATAAGAATGCTTGTGATTTTTATATATTGATTTTGTGTCCTGAGACTTTGCTGAAGTTGCCTATCAGCTTAAGGAGATTTTGGGCTGAGACAATGGGGTTTTCTAGATATACAATCATGTCATCTGCAAACAGGGACAATTTGACTTCCTCTTTTCCTAATTGAATACCCTTTTTTTCCTTCTCCTTCCTAATTGCCCTGGCCAGAACTTCCAACACTATGTTGAATAGGAGTGGTGAGAGAGGGCATCCTTGTCTTGTGCCAGTTTTCAAAGGGAATGCTTCCAGTTTTTGCCCATTCAGTAAGATATTGGCTGTGGGTTTGTCATAGATAGCTCTTATTATTTTGAGATACGTCCCATCAATACCTAATTTATTGAGAGTTTTTAGCATGAAGTGTTGTTGAATTTTGTCAAAGGCTTTTTCTTCATCTATTGAGATAATCATGTGGTTTTTGTCTTCGGTTCTGTTTATATGATGGATTATATTTATTGATTTGCGTATGTTGAACCAGCCTTGCATCCCAAGGGTGAAGCCCCCTTGATCATGGTGGATAAGCTTTTTGATGTGCTGCTGGATTCGGTTTGCCAGTATTTTATTGAGGATTTTTGCATCAATGTTCATCAATGATATTGGCCTAAAATTCTCTTTTTTGGTTGTGTCTCTGCCAGGCTTTGGTATCAGGATGATGCTGGCCTCATAAAATGAGTTAGGGAGGATTCCCTCTTTTTTCTATTGATTGGAGTAGTTTCAGAAGGAATAGTACTAGCTCCTCCTTGTACCTCTGGTGGAATTCGGCTGTGAATCCATCTGGTCCTGGACTCTTTTTGGTTGGTAAGCTATTGATTATTGCCACAATTTCAGAACCTGTTATTGGTCTATTCAGAGATTCAACTTCTTTCTGATTTAGTCTTGGGAGGGTGTATGTGTCCAGGAATTTATCCATTTCTTCTAGATTTTCTAGTTTATTTGCATAGAGGTGTTTGTAGTATTCTCTGATGGTAGTTTGTATTTCTGTGGGATCAGTGGTGATATCCCCTTTACCATTTTTTATTGCTCCTATTTGATTCTTCTCTCTTCTTTATTAGTCTTGCTAGCGGTCTATCAATTTTTTTGATCTTTTCAAAAAACCAGCTACTGGATTCATTAATTTTTTGAAGGGTTTTTTTGTCTGTATTTCCTTCTGTTCTGCTCTGATTTTAGTTATTTCTTGCCTTCTGCTAGCTTTCGAATGTGTTTGCTCTTGCTTTTCTAGTTCTTTTAATTGTGATGTTAGGGTGTCAATTTTGGATCTTTCCTGCTTTCTCTTGTGGGCATTTAGTGCTATAAATTTCCCTCTACACACTGCTTAGAATGTGTCCCAGAGATTCTGGTATGTTGTGTCTTTGTTCTCATTGGTTTCAAAGAACATCTTTATTTCTGCCTTCATTTTGTTATGTACCCCGTAGTCACTCAGGAGCAGGTTGTTCAGTTTCCATGTAGTTGAGCAGTTGTGAGTGAGTTTCTTAATCCTGAGTTCTACTTTGATTGCACTGTGGTCTGAGAGACAGTTTGTTATAATATCTGTTCTTTTACATTTGCTGAGGAGTGCTTTACTTCCAACTATGTGGTCAATTTTGGAATAGGTGTGGTGTGGTGCTGGAAAAAATGTATAATCTGTTGATTTGGGGTGGAGAGTTCTGTAGATGTCTATTAGGTCCACCTGGTGCAGAGCTGAGTTCAGTTCCTGTGTATCCTTGTTAGCTTTCTGTCTCGTTGATCTGTCTAATGTTGACAGTGGGGTGTTAAAGTCTCCCATTATTATTGTGTGGGAGTCTAAGTCTCTTTGTAGGTCACTAAAGACTTGCTTTATGAATCTAGGTGCTCCTGTATTGGGTGCATATGTATTTAGGATAGTTAGTTCTTCTTGTTGAATTGATCCCTTTACCATTATATAATGGCCTTCTTTGTCTCTTTTGATCTTTGTTGGTTTAAAGTCTGTTTTATCTGAGACTAAGATTGCAAGCCCTGCCTTTTTTTGTTTTCTATTTGCTTGGTAGATCTTCCTCCATCCCTTTATTTTGAGTCTGTGTGTGTCTCTGCATGTGAGATGGGTTTCCTGAATACAGAACACTGATGGGTCTTGACTCTTTATCCAATTTGCCAGTCTGTGTTTTTTAATTGGAGCATTTAGCCCATTTACATTTAAAGTTAATATTGTTATGTGTGAATTTGGTCCTGTCATTATGATGTTAGCTGGTTATTTTGCTCATTAGTTGATTCAGTTTCTTCCTAGCCTTGAAAGTCTTTACATTTTGGCATGTTTTTGCAGTGGCTGGTACCGGTTGTTCCTTTCCATGTTTAGTGCTTCCTTCAGGAGCTCTTTTAGGGCAGGCCTGGTGGTGACAAAATCTCTCAGCATTTGCTTGTCTGTAAAGTATTTTATTTCTCCTTCACTTATAAGCTTAGTTTGGCTGCATATGAAATTCAGGGTTGAAAATTCTTTTCTTTAAGAATGTTGAATATCAGCCCCCACTCTCTTCTGGCTTGTAGAGTTTCTGCTGAGAGATCAGCTGTTAGTCTGATGGGCTTCCCTTTGTGGGTAAACTGACCTTTCTCTCTGGCTGCCCTTAACATTTTTTCCTTCATTTCAACTTCGGTGAATCTGACAATTATGTGTCTTGGAGTTGCTCTTCTCCAGGAGTATCTCTGTGGCGTTCTCTGTATTTCCTGAATCTGAATGTTGGCCTGCCTTGCTAGGTTGGGGAAGTTCTCCTGGGTAATATCCTGCAGAGTGTTTTCTGATTTGGTTCCATTCTCCCCGTCACGTTCAGGTACACCAATCAGACATAGATTTGGTCTTTTCACATAGTCCCATATTTCTTGGAGGCTTTGTTCATTTCTTTTTATTTTTTTTCTCTAAACTTCCCTTCTCACTTCATTTCGTTCATTTGATCTTCAATGACTGATACCTTTTCTTCCAGTTGATCACATCAGCTCCTGAGGCTTCTGCATTCTTCATGTCGTTCTCGAGCCTTGGCTTTCAGCTCCATCAGCTCCTTTAAGGACTTCTCTGCATTGGTTGTTCTGGTTATCCATTCGTCTAATTTTTTTCAAAGTTTTTAACTTCTTTGCCATTGGTTTGAATTTCCTCCTGTAGCTTGGAGTAGTTTGATCATCTGAAGCCTTCTTCTCTCAACTCATCAAAGTCATTCTCTGTCCTTCTTTGTTCTGTTGCTGGTGAGGGGCTGCATTCCTTTGGAGGAGGAGGGACAATCTGCTTTTTAGAGTTTCCAGTTTTTCTGCTCTGTTTTTTCCCCATCTTTGTGGTTTTGCCTACTCTTGGTCTTTGATGATGGTGACTTACAGATGGGTTTTTGGTGAGGATGTCCTTTCTGTTTGTTAGTTTTTCTTCTAACAGACAGGACCCTCAGCTGCAGGTCTGTTGGAGTTTGCTAGAGGTCCACTCCAGATCCTGTTTGCCTGGGTGTCAGCAGCGGTGGCTGCAGAACAGCGGTGGCTATAGAACAGCAGATATTGGTGACCCACAAATGCTGCTGCCTGATCATTCCTCTGGAAGTTTTGTCTCAGAGGAGTACCCGGCCATGTGAGGTGTCAGTCTACCCCTACTGGGGGGTGCCTCCCAGTTAGGCTGCTTGGGGGTCAGGGACCCACTTGAGGAGGCAGTCTGCCAGTTCTCAGATCTTTAGCTGTGTGCTGGGAGAACCACTACTCTCTTCAAAGCTGTCAGACAGGGACATTTAAGTCTGCAGAGGTTACTGCTGACTTTTTGTTTGTCTGTGCCCTTCCCCCAGAGGTGGAGCCTACAGAGGCAGGCAGGCCTCCTTGAGCTGTGGTGGGCTCCACCCAGTTTGAGGTTCCCAGCTGCTTTGTTTACCTAATCAAGTCTGGGCAATGGCAGGCGTCCCTCCCCCAGCCTCGCTGCCGCCTTGCAGTTTGATCTCAGACTGCTATGCTAGCAATCAGGGAGACTCTGTGGGCGTAGGACCCTCCAAGCCAGGTGCCGGATATAATCTCCTGGTGTGCCATTTTTTAAGCCCAGGGGAAAAGCACAGTATTAGGGTGGGAGTGACCCAATTTTCCAGGTGCCATCTGTCACCCCTTTCTTTGACTAGGAAAGGGAACTCCCTGACCCCTTGTGCTTCCTGAGTGAGGCAATGCCTCGCCCTGCTTTGGCTCTCGCACGGTGCGCTGCACCCATTGTCCTGCACCCACTGTCTGGCACTCCCTAGTGAGATGAACCTGGTATCTCAGATGGAAATGCAGAAATCACCCATCTTCTGCGTCACTCATGCTGAGAGCTGTAGACCGGGGCTGTTCCTATTCGGCCATCTTGGCTCCACCCCCAAGAGTGATTTATTCTAGTAATATGAAGATAATTCCTTTATTCCACATTAAAAACAAATTGATTAACATAGTAAATCACAACTCTAGGTAAAACAACAAGAGCTACACAATGTTAGTAGGTGGTAAAAAGGCGTTTAATAGTATGCTATTTCAGATTTTGAAAAACAAACTAACAGTAGGATTTTTGCAATGTGCTGAAAATGAACTATTTAAAAATAATCATGATGATACTTAATAGTGAAATATTAGGCTTATTGCCACCAAGATCAAGAATGAGATATTTTTATATAACTTTTCTTCTGAAAGTTCTGGACCACGGAATAGGACATCAAACAGAAATAAGAAACATAACTATTGTGAAGGAAGAGACAAAGACATGATGATTTTCATGAGTTTATATTCATAGAAAGCCTGGAAATATCAACTGTAGAACTCTTAGAATGAATGAATTTAGTAAAATCACCACATATGAGATAAATATATAAACATTAATAGATTTTATGTAGTAAGTAGAACAAAAAAAATTTAGGTGATGTGATAGAGAAAAACATCTAATTTATAATTGTGACAATAAAAACAGTATATTTTTAAAGCATGAAGAAATTTAAAAATTATACAGAGTAATGCAAAGAATATTTTGATAACTAGAGTGACACAGCTTGTTCTATATTGTTGAATGAGAAGACTGACTAGCACAAAATTGTCTTATTCTCTTAGAATGCTGTGCTCAGTTCATTCTAAGTCTTTTCAAGTGGGAGATAAGAGATTGGGTCTGATCATAAACCAGTCATCATTTCCTCTTTGCAATACAAGTGGCATAATATAACCTATGGATAATATAACACCATGACTCTGCTAGCAGGATAGGAAACTGTATGCAGGACCTAGGCATTCAATTGAGATATGGCTTGCAAAAGACATGGTAGGAAGACAGAAGAGACTTGGTAATCTTCCACTTGAGTGCTCCCATTCCTTGTCAGTGCATCACCACAGACAAGCAGATACCCACTACTGCCACTCAAGGAAGCTGGTAAATATTTGGGAAGCCTCAGTCAGCTTGATATCCTTAGGTAGTTACAACTGGCTTCATGAGTGATCACATAGGGAACCACATTCAAAAAGGGCCCACAGGCTGGTTGTGGTGGCTCATGCCTAAAATCCCAGCACTTTGGGACTTTGGGAGGCTGAGGCGGAAGGATCACTTGTGCTCAAGAGTTCAAGATCAACCTGGGCAACATAGCAAGATCCCATCTCTCAAAAAAAAAATGTGGTGGATGCCTATAGTCCCAGCTGCTCAAAAGGTTGAGGTGGGAGGATCGTTTGAGCCCAAGAGTTTGAGGCTGCAGTGAGCTATGATTGCACCACTGCATTCCAGTCTGGTGTCAAAATGAGATTTTGTCTCCAAACAAAAAAGGTGGAGCTCACACTTTGTGTATTGCTTTGCTTTTGCCATCTTGAAATTCTTAAGAATTTTTGAACAAGGGGTTCTGAAATTTCATTTTGCTCTGTACCTCATAAGCTAGATAGCCTGTAATGTACACTACAGTAAAACACAACTTGTATGAGATGTCAGAGCATTCATATTTTTTCTGTCCTCAAACTCAGCTGCTACAGGACAAATTCAGTTTAGTACTATCTCAATCAAAATTATCCTTTTAGGACCTCCTAACAGAGGTACTTCAATAACAGCAAGGAGTTCATGGTGACTAGAACAGGGAGATGGGATAAGAATAATAGGCAGAAGGTTCTACTAGAGAGGTAGGTTGAGGCTAGACTCTGAAAAGATTTGCGTACTATGCAAGGAATTTGGATTCTATCCAGTCGACATGAGGATGATGTGAAATAGTTTTTAAATTATAAAAATAAAACACACAGTAAAACTGAAAGAATTTTAACATTGAACAACTGTATACTCACCATATAGATTCTATCATTAATATTTTATCATACTTTAAAAAATTACATAGCTCTAAAAGATTTTCAGCAAGGAAGCAGGATCAATGCAAAGAATATGGAAGATGCACTGGAGGCAGAGAGATGGATGGAAAGGTGACCAGTTAGGAGGCTCTTCCAATATTACATATAACACAAAATCACATGAAAAAGTGATTTCCTTTAGCTCAAAATACTCGTATTACAAAGCATAGTATTCAGAATGCTTTATTACGTCCTGATATTTTGGTTTTCCAGAGTAAAATTTTGAAGCCAGTCTGAATTTTATTTCTTTCAAGATAACAACCTCCACTCTTCCCTTAACTATATGATTAACAAAAATTCCAGATATCTAGATTTGGGCTTGTTTATCTTAATTTTTCTGGGTCAAATATTTTTTTTAAAAATCAATTTTTTTAGCTCTGGGAAGTTTTCTTCAGTTATATCTTTGGTTATTTTATCTTACTCAAGATTTCTGAAATTATCTCATTCTTAAATTATGTCATAATTTTCTTTCTCTTTTTCATTATTTACTTAATTAATTAAAAATTATTGACTTCTCCTTTGACTTCTTAGAGACGTCAGTTTTCCCTCTATATGAGTGTCTTGATTTGTCACAATACCAATTCTATTTTTAACAGGCATATTGTTTCTGTTATTGCTTTCTAATCTTACCTGGCTCCTGTTTTAATCTCAGTTAACTGTCTTGCACCTTATCCTATTATCCTTTTACCTCTCCTTTCTTTTTAGTCTTTTATTTATTATTACACTTATTATTTTTGTTTTATAGAAGTCATGCCATCTTGAATTCCTTTGGAAATTTATTGTAATATAATAAAATGATCTTTTGGTTTATATGTTATTTTTCAAAGGTATCATGTCTTCTTGGATTACTAAGGATGATGCTATCCTTCCCTCTAGCTGCAATTTTACTTCACATGCTCTATATTGGATTTTTCTTTTATTCGTGTGCACATAAGGGAATATCTCTCCAGACTTGTATTTGAATAGGCAGAATGCATGGATTGGCTAATGACTTTATTGGCTTCTGGGAACAGATAAAGCTATTCTTACATCTAGAACTATGGGCACACTGTTGTGAACAAATTCTGATCCACATACCATGGATATTATTCTTTTACTGACTGCCAATGATATATGTTGAAGTGAGATCCTATATTGTACAACCACCTGGTTCTCTGATTCTGTGAACCAATGGAGTATATAAAAAATGGCTATTTCCATCATATACTGTCTGTATTCACCTCATAACACTTTACCTACTAAAATGCAATGGGTCACTGATACACCCCATAAGTCAAAGAGAGTTAGATTATTAAGCTGCAGGTCAGTGACCACATGTAGTATTGCATTGCCCAGCTTATAATCATATTGAAAGATGACTTAGAGAGTTCTACCATGTGTAACTTTAATTTGGCCCTTGCATTTATGATTTCTGGAGTTATATTCTTTGGTGTGTGCTGAATCTCCTTAGATTAACTCCCTAGGGGAGCCTAAGGTCAGGACGGATGCCCAGTGGGAGAGATTTCTACTCCTGTTCCTTCTCCACATGAACATTTCCCTCCACTGTTTTGCAAGTGAGGGTTGTCTCATCTACCTTTAAGATTTATTAATCTTACCTGTGCTGAAAGATTCCCAAGTGTGTGCATTCCTGCTGATGGCCAAAGTTGTATTTCTGACTAATTTCAACATGCCTGTTTTTTGAGTAGACATCAGATGTGCCACAGGGGTGGAGCATGTGTACTAGGTATTTGGGTGGAGGTATAGAAAACTCAGGGTTTTGAGGTCAGTGGAAAGAAAGGGAGGAGACTTAAGGGAGCATATGTAACTTGGATCTCAGAGCTTATGGTGTTCATTATCCACTAGGATAAAGAAGGCTTAAGGAAGGACAGTAATGCAAGGCAAATTTATTTATAATGTGTAGTAAATCCAATATTTCTCCCACACGGCTGTCTAAAGAGCTTTGTGAAAGAGATAACGTTGTATTAATATTACGATTAAAGATCTTTCCTAGTTCCTCATTTCCTAGAAGACAAAGTACAAATTTTGTAGCATGTCATTTATGGTTCCTCAGAGTTGGACTCTACCCATTGTTCCCCTGTATGCATGTGTTATACTTCAGCTGCTCTAGGTATTCTTGCACACCTCCATACTTTCATTCATGATGTCCTTTCTGATTGGAATGCCCTCTCTTCCCACTTTCATCAGTCTTCATTCTGTGTCAACAAATAGCGGCTCTAATACCATTATTTCATCAGAGTCTTTCAGTATTTCTCCTCTTATAATTATTTATTTCTCTATGCTTCTATAACATGATGATAAGAGAACTTAATTAGAGCTCTGTCCGTTTGTCTCCTCCAATAAATTGAGTGTAATCGGAATGAAATTTTGAATATTTGCAGTAGATATCAAAATAACTGATACCAATTTGTTCAGTGAGTATATATTTATTCAACACTCACCATATGACACACACTGTACTTGGCCCTTGGAATATAGGAATGAACAAGGCAGAAAAGATTCCTGACTTCATGAAGGTCACAGTTCAGTGATGGGATGATACATGACAAATAAATAAATAATTTCAAATGGTAACCCAAAGCATTACAAAATGTTTGATGAATTAATTTTTTGGATGAATATTTGGTACTATCAGAGAATAAAGAAGTATAGTTTTTGCAGCAGTTACTTATGGCTTTAGAGCATTCAATACCCACAAAAGTCTGGGCATTATATGACAAAAAGCAGTTTTTTAAGCTCATGTGCCTGTGGGTCAGCTCAGCTGATCTAGGCTGGCTTCACTCATATGTCTGTAACTGACTGAGTATAGCTCATCTAGATTGGGCTTGGTTGGTGTAACTCATCTGTCTTTTGCAACCAACGGGATAACTCTGGCATAACATATAAGAGTGCAAGTCCCAGTAAAAAACCCTATTGCAAGTCTTTGCTTGTGTTGTGTCTGCTAAGCTCCCACAGATCAAAGTAAGTTACATGGTCAAGCACCCAGTTAAAGGGTAAGGAAGTATAGCCCACTTAAAGGGAGGGCACCACAAGTTACATGGTAAAGAATTATAGATTTATAATTCTGTTATTGGGTAGGAAATGAAAAATTGAAACAATAATCTAGTTTGCCTCAGGTCTCTCAATATGTATGACATTAAATGATAAGAAAGATTGGAGCCTATTAAATCCTCAAGCCAGTGCTTTGGTAACTCTCTTTACCTTTCCCTGTCTTTTCTTTATCCCCACCTTACCCAGCCCTTCACCACTACCACATACTTGCTCATTCGCTTGATCTTGGTTCATTTATGTACTCAGTGATGCTATGGTTTCCAGCATCTGCATTTCTTGCTTGAAAGACCCTTCCTCCCCACTGTGGGATATGTGTGTGTGTGTGTGTGTGTGTGTATGTGTGTGTGTGTGTGTCTTGAGTTGCTTCGGAATAAACAAAATTAATGCCAGACTGAAGTTTGTGTATAAATACCATATTAGTTCACTCCCTCAAAGGGGAAAAATCTGAGGTGACTCCTCTACAATGACCCCAGAGTTCTCCAGTGGAATCAAACTTCTGGCTTGGCAAGAAACCCTTCATTGACTTCTCATGTCTCTGCTCCCCTGTTGGAATTTCCTGGGATTGCTCCTACATAAACTACTTACATTCCCATCTTTGTCTTCGGGTCTGCTTCTGGGGGAAGCCAAGTGTGAAAATATATACTGAAAGTCTACTATGAGTGGAAAGTACCTGCAGAAGTCCACTCTTACTCTAGTAAGTTAATCCTGAGAAGTTGTATTTGTTACTATATCACTTTTTTATTTATTTTTATTTTATTTTATTTTTTTTTGAGACGGAGTCTCGCTCTGTCGCCCAGGCTGGAGTGCAGTGGCGCGATCTCGGCTCACTGCAAGCTCCGCGTCCCGGGTTCACGCCATTCTCCCACCTCAGCCTCTCTGAGTAGCTGGGACTACAGGCACCTGCCACCACGCCCGGCTAATTTTTTGTATTTTTAGTAGAGACGGGGTTTCACCGTGGTCTCGATCTCCTGACCTCGTGATCCGCCCGCCTCGGCCTCCCAAAGTGCTGGGATTACAAGCGTGAGTCACCGTGCCCGGCCTATATCACTTTTTTTAAAAAAATCAAATAGGTAATAAAGAATGTGAGCTTTGCAATCAGACAGACCTGGGATCTAGCACTTTCTCCAAAACTTACTTTCCTAACCTTCCTGAACTTCAGTTTTCTCATCTGTAAAATGGAGATAATAGCCCTCTCCTAGTGTGAGGAGTAGATGCAATAATACCAGTAAAGTGCCATCTACAGTACCTGGCACATAGTAGTATTTAATAAGTTATAGCTATCTTTATTGTTAAGGTACCTGCTCCTTTCAGATAATAGTAAAAATAACATTTATACAATGCTGTGAGTAGGCATTATCTTATCACATGTTCATTATAAGTGTGTGAAGCAGGTATTATTACTTTTATCGTACACATTTTACAGAAAATGAAGGTAAAACTCAGAGAAGCCCAGAGACTTACTCTGTATCACTTAGCCAGCACTGGTATCAGAAACAGCTTTTCTGACTGCAGGATTTGTATTCTTTCCATTATACCTTGTCTTCCTTCAGCCATTTTAGTTATTTATTCTCTGCCTTGCCTCATCTAAGTTCCTTAAAGACAGGAATAGATTCATTCTCCCCATGGATTTCTGGGGCTCCACTCAGGGAACTTGGTTATTGAGAAAGGAATTAAATAACTGTCGGGGGAAAGAGAGCTCATAGGAGAATGTGATAAATCCAGCCAAGAAAGCACCAAGGGCAAAGACACATGCAAAGCTGGTACCAGAGGTCAGGCCTCTAGGCTGTTGCTTAATAAAATTAACAGCTCATATTTGTCTAGCATTTTACTGTTGTCAAAGTAGTTCCTGATGTTTAATCTTACTTGATTCTCGCCACAGCCCTGGGATCTGAGGTGACTTCCTTTGTCAGCATTCTTATGACAGGAAACTGAGGTTCAGATAAAACAAAGGATCGACTTAAAACAATCCAGCTAGTAAATGTTGGAGCTAAAAGATTTGGGAGAGTTTGGAACCCAGATCTGTTGCCAACTTCCAGGGTTTAGTAGTTAGAACATTTTCCTATCCTTTAATTAAAAAATCTTGAGTTTCTCCATTACAGCACTCCACTGGACCCTAAATGCAGCTTCCCTAATCAAAATGGAGAAGTCACTTCTCTTGATCTAGTCCTAGCTTTTTGCTAGAGAAAATTTTCCTTTTTGGCCTTTCCCTATCTTTAGTTCCTAATCAAGATCAGAACAGTCCTCACAGGGGGCGGGAAAGAGGCCACAAGGAAGGTCTTGGCATGAGCACAGATCTGCCCGTTTGTTAATGAAGATCAGCTGGGCCTCCTGATCCTCTCCTCTGCCAGTAGCAGGGAGGTGTCTCACTGAGTTTAAAGCACAGCTTCGGAAGAGACATTTCTCACCAGGACCTAGTGTGGCTGCCTGGGCAGGGTGGAATCCCTGGGTCTCCTGAGAAAAGCCTTCTATTTACCTATTGTCCATCCACCTCTCGTCTACCCACTGGGAAGCACAGTAATGAAGACAAGGAGGAGGAGGACCAAAGCTGCCATGCCATGCCTCTTCCACATGAGAAACAGCTCCCTGCTTGTACATAGCAGAGGATCTGGGGGAAGACCAAGCTTTGGTAACACATCAATCCAGGCAACTTTTATATCAGTTGCAGAATCTGGGTGTTTATTTTTCTTTGCTTGTATTGCAAATTTATTACAAGCTGAGAAAAAAGCAGACCTCTTGTTTTTTTTCAGTTGGCCTCTCACTCTCTTCCCCAAAAGGTCTGGGTTTCCCTCAAAGCTACCAAGTGCTAATTTGAAAAACATGTTGCTGACAAGCAGGGGAAAAGCAGGCATCCAATGTGAAATGCCCTCTGGGGCATGAGGGAGCTCCCAGAGAGAGAGAGAGAGAGAGAGAGACAAAGATACAGAGAGAGAGAGAGAGTGTGTGCGTGTGCGTGCATGCCAGGGTTGTATGCACTCTGAGCAACGGAAGGAAAGGGGAGCAGGAAGAAAGATGGGCTGGTGGACCCTGAGACATAGGAGCCCACATGCAGTTGGATAACATTGTAAACTGCTGGAGAAACCCTCCATTGCATTTGAAGCATACACAGATTTCATTGTTGGTGTTATTCACTGCTGCTTCTGAGGAGCCCATATGTTTTCTCCTCATGAATATGTCACTAATTAGTTTCTGATTTTGCTTTGTCTATTGGGAAACTTAGGGGAAAATTTAAAAACAGCTATGGTAGGGATCCCATCACCTGCTTAACAATATTCTGTTTTTCCCTTGACTTGTCTCTCTTATGCTAATTCAATTTCTTTTGTTGTGATGATTTAGAAACAAATATTTTACTATTTTTGTATGTTATATGAATGGCTTCAAAATCTTTGTCTAATGAGGTAATATATAAGTAAATAAAAAAATAGATATGAATAAGCTTTTCTAGAGCAACCTTTGAGTGAGCAAATTAGGGGGATGAGTGGGCAAAGGCAGGAAATCCCAAAACTGACTTCAGGCTTTTTCTCATATATATCAAATTCCATAACCTCATTTCCTAGCTTCTACCACTCTTGAGAAGGACACTACGAATGGAGACAACATTCAAGAAAAAGCTAAGAGAAGTGGCCATAGTGTATGGCTGCTAACCTTGTGCTCTTCTTGTAGGCAGAGTGCCAAAGACTAAGAGCATAGAGTTAAATTAAATGTGAACATTTCAGAGAGCTCTTCCCCTGGATTTGTCTCTGGGCTTTCTTTCTTTTATTTTTTAATTATACTTTAAGTTTTGGGATACATGTGCAGAACGTGCAGGTTTGTTACATAGGTATACACCTGCCATGGTGGTTTGCTGCACCCCGTCGACCCATCATCTACATTAGGTATTTCTCCTAATGCTATCCCTCCTCTAACCCCCAACCCCCTGATAGGCCCCAGCGTGTGATGTTCCCCTCCCTGTGTCCATGTGTTTTTATTGTTCAACTCCCACTTACGAGTGAGAACATGAGGTGTTTGGTTTTCTGTTCCTGTGTCAACAAACATATGAAAAAAGGCTCATCATCACTGGTGATTAGAAAAATGCAAATCAAAACCACATAGTGATACCAGCTCACGCCAGGTAGAATGGTGATCATTAAAAAATCAGGAAACAACAGGTGCTGGAGAGGATGTGAGAAATAGGAACACTTTTACACTGTTGGTGGGAATGCAAATTAGTTCAACCATTGTGGAAGACAGTGTGGCGATTCCTCAAGGATATAGAACCAGAAATATCATTTGACCCAACAATCCCATTACTGGGTATATACCCAAAGGATTATAAATCATTCTCTGATAAAGACACATGCACACATATGTTTATTGCAGCACTGTTCACAATAGCAAAGACTTGGAACCAACCTAAATGCCCATCAATGATAGACTGGATAAAGAAAATGTGGCATATATATACTATGGAATACTATGCAGCCATAAAAAAGGATGAGTTCATGTCCTTTGTAGGGACATGGATGAAGCTGGAAACTGTCTCTGGACTTTCTAACTTCTTCAAGGCAGTCTGCTTTTTTTAAGTATTGGAAACAGCATTGGATTTTAAGGCCAAAGACTAAAAAGTTTCTTGCTCCAACTTTGAGGACTTGAGCCTGACCTCTCTGACTTTCTGCAAAGAAGAGAAAATAATAACTTCACATGACTAATTTAAATATCAAGTGAAAAGGTGAAAATGCTATGTAAATTAAGCAAATCTCATTACAAAGCATCACGAGTTCAGGATTCTTTACAATTATCCCCCCTCACCATTTGTGATCTTATTACACAACACGCCCTCTACCATATCCAGTGGCTCCTGTGCACCAGTCAGTTTTTGGCCATGCCTCTGCCTGGGGTCCCTGTCTCCTCCCTTTGCTTCTGTGATCAACTCCTATGCAACCTTTAAAGTTCAACTAAAAAATCACCACCTCGATGAAGTCATAGCCCTGCCATCCACAAAGTAAATGTTACTTTTTCTCTGCTCTTGGTCCACACTTGGTTCATGCTATTAATGTTGCTCTAGTTGTATTGCAGTTGGTTGTTTCCTGCCGGCCACCTCACTGCCTGCAGTGAGAAGTGCAGCTTCTCACTGGCAGGAACTGTCATTCACCTTTAAATCTCTAGCACATTGAGGCACATCCAGCTTCCAGATGTTAAAACAAATTGCAAACTAAACATAGGGTTTGATACCTTTGAGTAGAGAACAAACTTTTCTCAATATCCGTCTGTACCTTAGATATATTTTGTGCTATGAAAATGCAAGTTGATAAAAATGAAATGCCAGGCAATAGCATTGAAATGGACTGTTTCTTTTATGACTATCAAATGGGGATGGGTAGATGCTCTCAATTTCCTCTGAAGACTAAAATATATTCCTGATTTCCAAGTCTAAGGCCACATTAATGCATGACTGGAGCCCTGGGGATGTTTTATTTTTAGAAAGGAAACAAGGCAGATTGGACCGTTGTGGGAATAGCAGAGCAGAGAGATTTGGAGTCCAGGCTGCGGCATCAACTGGGTAGGCAATTTAATTTCCTTGTGTTCCCACATTTGAAAAATAGGGATAATAATAGCAACTACCACTTTGGTTTGTTTCAAGATTTAAGTGAGATAATACATGAAAAACACAAAGTATAGTGTCTGGCACACGGTAAGTGCTCAACAAATGTAATTTCTTCTCATAATTAAATTGTAACCTCATTTTCACATAGAAGGTCTAAATAGTCCCTGAGCTTTCAGAGTTATGACAGCTCAGTTGTTGCCTTCCTCCCTTCTAAGTGGAACTGTGTGCTTGCATTGTGTGAAAAAGAGGAAACTCTGCTGGGCTGCAGTGGCTGCCACAGGAGTGATGGGGCCCGCAGGTACTCTGACTGAACGCACATGGTGCAGCATCGCTCTATTCATACGTCATCAAAAAGCATGAACTCATATCTGGTTGCAGCACCTGGGGAGGAGCATTGACAAAGAGGCCCATGTTAAGAAACATTTCCCTATCTGTATCATGAAGGTAACAATCCCTATGTTACATAGTTTCTGGAAAGAACACATGATATAAAGTATGTTAAGTTGCCTCATAAATAAAAAAGAGAGCTGGCTATATCTTTGTTATTTAATAATAACAACCTATGGCTGAATTTAGGCCCATGGACAACAACATCAAAACATTCAAGTGTACTTGAATGGCTATCCACATTATACTAGTAATAGCCATCAAGCCCATGTGTGGGGTATAGTCCCAGGCACAGAAGAATTGTGAGAGAAGATAGATTTCAAGGGTGTCTTTCAGCACTTTGTGCTAGGTGTGAAGTTTATCCCAACAAAAAGAGGGGAGAAATTCTTCTAGGCTACAAATGAAACTTGGAGTAATCTCTCCCCATTGACAGGGAACCACTATAACCTCTGCTGACCTAAGAGAGCTGCTCCTTGCATTGTGGAAGGTTGTCACAGAAATATTGCATTCACTTAGCCAAGGGAGCTGCATCAGCATTTTAGAAGATTGCTGAACTCAACTATTTCCAGGGCCCTGTGTCTTCTCCCTGACAGGATACCACAGCAGTGGTGAGGATGAGAGGGAATGAGGCTGTTCGAGCAGGGGCATGGTGATTTAAACTCAGACCCTTCTCACTTCAATAATGGGCATCAAAGCAGGGAGGATCTTGTTCTAATTTTGAGTGTTCTTCATTCGAGAAATAGCTATATTCATGAAGATTTGTGTGCAAGGTAGATTTTTAGAATCAGATGATTTAAAAGCTGTTTGAGAAGACCAGTATTTGAAGGAATTCATTGAGGACTCTGGGAATCTTTTTGTCATGGCAGTTTTAGATGCTTTGTAAATTTGAAGTTTTGTAAGTTGGATTGTTTTTGAACGGTGGGCAATACTAACAAAACTATGCTTGTTTTAAGCTTTACTACATATCTTGTAAATATTTGCTTGCTCATATTACCTTTCCTTTGTATAGAAGTTTGTCAAGTATTGCAAAGTTCTGGATTTCATTGAAAATTAATTCAATTAAAGTAGCATGGATAGTTTGCTCTGCTTCAAGCACTGTGTAAATCCAATTTTTTGGTGTATTACAAAGCAAAGGGGTTGGAAACTGATGTATATTTCACATATCTACAATATCCATGTCTCTCAAGTATTCCTTTGAAGGGTGGAGCTAGCTGTTAAATATTCACAAAATGTTTCTATGAGATAGCTAAAGAATATGAGGTGTTTATTTAACATAACTTAATTTAATATGTTGGGAAATGAGTTTGCCTATAAGCTTTGCCTTGTGCCTCCATAAATGGAGCATCTATACTCTACCTGTTATTGTTCTGGATATTTCTGTATTCTTTGTCTTATTTATTTATCTATCTATCACAGCAGATATTATTTAATGTGCTTTACAGATGAGGATCTGAGGTTCAGAAAATTTAAATAAATTGCTTGATGCCAGCAGTATAGTAATTTGCAGATCTAGGACTTAAAAGTGATTCTTTTAAGATTTATGTTTTTTTTACATAATCATATAAACAGTGAGCAAAATTAACTAATGGTCTGAATCAAGAATGAAGGATATGGGAGTAGAAGGAAGAATTTTAAATTAGTGGCTGAAGATATAGTTGGCAAAGAATGGAAAATCTTCTACTATGGATATCATAACCATATGGCTGCCATTTATCAAGTGTTTACCATGAGCCAGGCATTGTGCTAAGTGTTTCTCATTACTACTCACAAAATTTCCAGGAAGTATTCCCTTATTATCCAATTGCACAGATGAAGAAATTGAGGAACTGAGATTTAAATGAACTTGCTTCAGGTCATACAAGTTAATAAGCAGGGGCATTTGGACTCAGACCTATTTCTATCTCCCTCTAAACTCATTCTCTGTCTATAATACTCTGCGCTCATCATCCAAACTCTTGAAATGTAAATGCTTTTGCCTGTTAATAACAAATTAGGCCCCAGTCTCAGGATTGTCAAGAATATATATGGTCACAAAACCATACAACAATGTACTTTGAAGCCTAACAACCAACATTATCTTAATAGAACAAAAAAACTTCTTTGTTGCTATTAAGGTAGTAAAAATACAGAAATTATCTTCCCTAAGATGCTGCAGAGGCTTAAAATATGGGAAGATAGCTTTTTAAGAATATATTTTTATAAAAATTATAAGAACACAGTTAAAGTAGTCAAGGAATTTTACATAACTTACAATAGAAAACAGCCATCTCCGGCCTCCCATGCCCTTTCTGTTCCTACCCGTTTCTACTTCCCAGAAGCAGCCACTTACATTTATGTTTGCCTCCATGTTTTAAATATAATGTATATACTGTTATTTCTTTTTTTAAAGGTATTGTATTAGTTTATTAGGGCTGTCATAACAACGTACTATCACGGGATCCTTGGGGTATTGCTTCACCAGCTGGACACGTCTGTGGCCAGTGGCACCTTTTGCCTGAGTATTGCTCGTGCCCACCAGGCTCATTCTGCCCACTCAGCCCAGCAAGCTGTGCTTGGCTTGTGTTGCCAGCCTGGATCCCACACCTGCCAAGGGTGAGCCAGGTGTGGAGTGGCAAGGGGTGTGTGGTGGAGTGATCATGGGGTGCAGCCACTGCACTGAGACAGGCATGCTGGCTGCTGTGGTGGGGTGGGCAGCTCCAAACACCAGCACAGGTGCCGGCTTCATGCAAGGCTGCAGCTGGACCAGATGTACTGCACATGGCTTCTGTTGTGGGCACTCGCACCTGGACGAGGGGAACGCAGTGGTGCCCAGAAGCGTGGACATGCCAGGAACCACAGATCTCCAAAGACGGTGTGATAGACCTGGCTTGGGGAGCCCCTAGGTCTGGGCTCTCAAAGGGCCACAGCTCTTCTCTCCTTCTTGTCACCCACAAGTTGGTGAGTGGGGTGGGTGGGTGTGTTTCAGCCTCGTTTGTGATACAGCTGTTTTTCTGGGTCCCACATTCTTGTTCTGCATCCAGGAAGAATGAGGTACATGGACAACTGGAAGGTGAGCAAGTTGAGAGGAGCTTCATTGAGTGACAGAATGTTTTCAGGAGACCTGAAGTGGAGTAGCTCCTTTCCACAGACAGGTCATCCTGTCAAGTCTGCAGCTCACAGTGGAGAGGAGACCCAGAGTGGGTAGCTCCTATTTTTAGGCAGGTCATTCCATCATCTTTGCAGCTCTCAGCACATCGGAGACACAGAGTGGGTAGCTCCTATCCACAAGCAGGTTGTTCCAATATCTCTACAGCCCTCAGCAGAGAAGAGACCTAGAATGGGTAGCTCCTATCCACAGGCAGGTCATCCCAATGTCTTTACAGCCTTCAGTAGAGAGGAGACCCAGAGTGAATAGCTCCTATCTGCAGGCAGGTTGTCTGGTGGTCGGCCTGAGTCTGGCTGAATCCACAGTTTTTATGGGCTTCACAGGCAAGGAAGTTGCCTGGTGATTGGTCCATGGGTGGGCCCAGAAAAAGCACTGTAAGTTCTCATTCCAGTCGGCAGAACTGGCAGCCTGGCCCCAAGGCTTCAGGCCGTCCCTCGCTTGAAAGTGGGGCTTCACCAAGGACCCACCCCTATCCACCCAGGAGCCTGTCTGCCTCCTGCCACCAGTCATCCATGGTGCCCAGGCTGTTCATGCTGAGGGGCGCCTGCAGGTCTGCACCAACCCCCCCTCAGTTTCTCCTCGGCCTTTCTCTCATGCTCATTGGTGCCCAAAGCTTGGAGGGGGCTGAGGTGGCAGGGGGCTGGTGTGTCAGCACCACCCCAACTGCGTTCACACCCAGCTGGGTCATGACAGCACCCAGGCTCGGCCACAACTTTGCTCCGAAATTGGAGCAGGGAGAGGCCATGTGGTGGGAGCAGGCACTTGTCAGCCTGTGGGGGCAAGAGGGGCTTCCCAGGCCCCCAAGAATGTAGGGATGCTTGGGTCTGCAGCTGCAGCCAGGTGGCTGTTGCTGTGCCTGGGAGGGTGGGGCTTCAGCCCCTCTGTCTCAGAAATGGGTGGGGCTCCCACCAGCTCTGTGGAGCATGCAGCCTTGACTGCACCTCCCCCACTGCAGCCGTTGTCACGCAGCAGCCTCTCCAGACGGGCCACTGCTGCCATCAGTACCACAAACTGGGTGGCTTAAACAACAGAAGTTCATTGTCTTATGGTCTGGAGGCTAGAAGTCCCAAATCACTTGTCAGCAGAGTGGGTTTCCTCCAGGGCTGTGAAGAAGAGTGTTCCATGCCTCTTCCCTAGCTTCTGGTGTTTCTTAGTTTGTGTATGCATTAACTCAGTTACTGCCTTCATCTTCACATGGCTTTCTCTCTGTCTTGTTCATGTGGTCTTCCCTCTGTGCATGTCTATCTCTGTGCCCAAATTCCCCTTCTTATAAGGACGTCAGTCATATCAAATTAGAGCCCAACCTAATGACCTCCTTTTTACTTGATTACCTCTGTAAATATCCCATTATTATTATTTTTTATCTGAGGCAGAGTATTGCTCTTGTTGCCCAGGCTGAAGTGCAGTGGGGCAATCTTGGCTCACTGCAAACTCTGCCTCCTGGGCTCAAGCGATTCCCCTCCTTAGCCTCCCTAGTAGCTGGGACTACAGGCACCTGCCACCACGCCTGGCTAATTTTTTATTTTTAGTAGAGACAAGGTTTCACCATGTTGGCCAGGGTGGTCTCGAACTCCTGACCTCAGGTGATCCACCCGCCTCAGCCTCCCAGAGTGTTGGGATTATAGGCGTGAGCCACCACGCCTAGCCAAATATCCTATTTTTAATTAAGGTCACATTCTGAGGTACTGGGTGTTGGGACTCTAATATATATATTTCTGGGGACACAATTCAACCATACAAGTTATCATTCATTGTATTTTTACCATAAAATATGAGGATTTAGTTCTTATACTTCTTACATCTTCCTTCCATTCACTTTCACTTTTCCCACCTTCTGAGAAGAATTTTTTTGTTATGTCAAGATTCGGTGTTTACCTTATTATGACTGTACAAATATTATTTACATCTGAGTCATGTCATCAGTTTGATTAAATTTCCTTTCCTGTGCACTTCGTTTTCATGGAATTATTAATGGTCTTGTGTTCTTGTTTGCTTAGTTTCCTAAGCCAAAAGAGATCAGCTTCTAGACTATAAAAGGAATTCTTGCAAGGCAAAAGGAAAATATGGGAAATGAAGAGAAACATGAACAAAAGTGTGAACAAGTAATTCAAAATTTAAAAAATCTCATGATTAGCAAGCAGATGAAGCGATGCTCTACTGGTGATTAGAAAAAGGAAAATATAAAATATTACTTTATTTCTCTCAGTAAAGTCAGAATTGAAAAGCTGGATAGTGCTAAGGGTGGCAGGTATATGATAATTATACAGGAACTGCAAAGTACCATGGTGGAAGTGTAGATTGGGGTAGCAGTTCTGGAGAGCACTCTGCCACCACTTAGTCAACTCCATCACACTTCAGGATCTTCATCCTACAGAAATTTCCTACTTTGTTTGTGGCAGTTGGAAATTGGAGACAATCTAGTTGTTGATCAATAAGGGACCTAGTAAATACATATATGATGGATATACATTAAGGAATTCTTGTGAATTAGAAGCAATCAGTTAGATGTATACACAGTGCCATGGTTTGAATGTACCCCTCCAAAGTTCATGTGTTGTAAACTTGGTTTTCAATGGAGCAGTGTTCGGAAGTGGGGCTAAATGGAAGGTGTTTGGGTTATGGGGGCACCGCCCTAATGAATGGATTAATGCTATTATCAGGGGAGTAGGTTTGTTTTTGTGGGAGTAAGTTCCTTATTAAAGGATGAATTTGGCCTCCTTATGCTCTCTTTCTTGGCTTCCCTTTGCCTTTCCATCTTCTACCATGGGATGATGTAGCAAGAAGGCCCTTGCCAGATGCTGGCCCATTGATCTTGGACTTCCCAGACTCTAGAGCTGTGAGAAATAAATTTCTGTTTATTGTAAATTACCCAGTCTGTGGTATTATGTTGTAGCAGCACAAAAGAGACTAAGACACAACAGCAATGTGGATAGATTTAAAAAATAGCTGGGTAAAAAAGGCAAAAACAAAAAACAAAAAACAAAAACAAAAACAAAAACACCAAAAACAAAAAGAATTAGATATTTAGAAATACTACATGTGTAAATTAAAAATATATGCAAATAATATAATACACATTTTAAAAGAACTTATATAAATAAAATATACACATGAAACATATCAGGGTGTTTGCCTATGGGGGAATGGATATAAGGGGAGATACACAAATAAATAAGAAAGGGGCTGCACTAAGACCAATGCTGGTAAGCTAGAGATTGAAAAGTATGATTAACTCTACCATCTGCACTGAAGTCTAAAAACAGTTTCAGTGTTTACATAATTACGACTAAATAAACATTATTTATACTTTATACATGAGTCATATAGTATATTATGATTACATTTTCTTTGCAAGAGATTGGGGATATTACAGCTTTTTTTCCCTTTGCTGCATTTAATAATGATCCATTTTTTTTGTTTAATTTGTTTTCTATGAATGATTGCTAATTCGTCTCTAAACTCTTTGCCAGACATACATACCTCCTCCCTTTATATTCAAATTCCTCAGTCTGTCAGTGTCATACTTTTAGTGACATCCTTCTTGTCACCTGCTATGGAATGATTGCATCCTCACATAATTCATTTGTGAAAGCCCTAACTCCCAATGGGACTGTATTTGAAGATAGGAGCTTTAAAGGTAATTAAGGTCAAGTGAGGTCATAAGAGTGGGGCCCTAATTCATAGGACTGGTGGCCTTAGGAGAAGAGGAGGAGAAAGAGACCCCCTCTCTCTCCTTGCCATGCAAAAACACAGTAAGAAGGCAGCCATCTGCAAGCAAGAAGAGAGCCCTCAGCAGAAGCTGACCCTTCTGGATTTTGTTCTGGGACTTCTAACCTCTAGAATTGTAAGAAAATAAATATCTGGGGGCCAGGCATGGTGGCTTACGCCTGTAATCCCAGCACTTTGGGAGGCCAAGGTGGGCAGATTATGAGGTCAGGGGTTCAAGACCAGCCTGGCCAACATGGCAAAACCCCGTCTCTACTAAAAATACAAAAATTAGCTGGGTATGATGGTGCACACCTGTAATCCCAGCTACTCGGGAGGCTGAGGCAGGAGAATTGCTTGAACCGGGACCCCGAAGGCAGAGGTTGTAGTGAGCCAAGATCATGCCACTGCACTCCAGCCAGCGTGGGCTACAGAGCAAGACTCTGTCTCAAAAAAAAAAAAAAAAAAGAAGAAAGAAAGAAGAACATATCTGTTGTTTAAGCCATCCAGTCTGATTTTGTTATGGTAGCCCAAATGGATTAAGATATTGGTACCAGCAAGTAGGGTGCTGCTGTAACAAATACCTAACACTGTATAAGCAGCTTTGGAACTGGGTGATGGGTAGAGTCTGGAAGCATTTTGAGGAGGAAGCTAAAAAGCCTATATTGCCATAAAGGAAATATTGGTAGAAATAGGGATGATAAAGGCAATTCTGGTGAAGACTTCAAAATAAAGGAAAACTGGAGAAAAAAGCCTTTATCTTCTTAGAGACTATATAATCATGAACAGAATAATCATGTTAATAGAAATGTAGATATTAAAGACCATTCTGAGGCTGGGCGCGGTGGCTCACGCTTGTAATCCCAGCACTTTGGGAGGCCGAGGCGGGCGGATCACAAGGTCAGGAGATCGAGACCACGGTGAAACCCCGTCTCTACTAAAAATACAAAAAATTAGCCGGGCGTGGTGGCGGGCGCCTGTAGTCCCAGCTACTCGGAGAGGCTGAGGCAGGAGAATGGTGTGAACCCGGGAGGCGGAGCTTGCAGTGAGCCGAGATTGCGCCACTGCACTCCAGCCTGGGTGACAGAGCGAGACTCCGTCTCAAAAAAAAAAAAAAATAAAAAAATAAAGACCATTCTGTTGAGGTCTCAGATGGAAAGGAGAGAGAAGTTTTTAGAATCTAGAGGAAAGGCAATCCTTGTAATAAAGTGGCAAAGAACTTGACTGAACTGTATTCTAGTGTTTTGTGGAAGTATAATTCACGTGTGATAAAATTGGATATTTAACTGAGGAGATTTCTGAGCAAAATGTTGAAGGTACGGACTAGGTCCCCTTAACCACTTGTCTGCTTGTAGTAAAACGAGAGAGAGAGAGAGAGAGAGAGAGAGAAGCTGAAGAAGGAATTGTTAAGCAAAAAGGAACCAAAACTTGAGGGCTTAGAAAATTCTCAGCTATACATATTACAAAAAGTTTGTTCTCAGGGAAACATCAAGGGTGTGGCTGAACAACCATCTGATAAGGAGATTAGTATGAAGGTGAAACATAAATTTAATCAGTCACTACAACAGAAGCCAGGAGTAGAGATGGCATTATGAGTAGAAACATTGCCAGTTTGAACTGAAGTGGGTGAAGAAGAAAATAGTGAAGAAAGGCTGTTGGGCTTCTTAGATTCAACAGGACTGGACAGCAAAGCTTTTTTGAAAACATGGGCTATTTTTCAAGAAAAGGGAAGAATAACCCCCAATTCCCCTCCTCCGCTGGTATCTCTCTTCTTTTTTTTTTTTTTCTCTGAAAATCCTGTTATTTTTATACTAGGCCTCCCAGATGTGGCTCTAATTTTCTTATCTGCCCCCCTACCTGACCAATTTCTATCTCTTTTTCTTTATTTTGTACTTTTTGAGAGTTTTCCTCTATGTTATCTTCCAACTCATTCACTGATTTTCATTCTGCTCGCTTATTTTTTAATATCAAATCTCTCATGTTATACAATTTGGTTTTTAAAAAAATATATGCCTACTCTTACTTTATCCTGACAATATTCTTATTTCTGTGAAGAAGTTAGTTTTTGGAGATGTTTTCTACTGTTATCTGCATTGTTTTTCTTTCCTGTGTTCATTTACTGCTTTTTGTTTTGGTCTTTTTCATATTAGAAGCTTTCCCTCATGTATCTGGTGATGGGGGCCTTTTTGCTCAGAGTGAGATACTACAGTCTTGGGGGAAATGATCATTCTGTGAGCAGACGTTACCTAGTGAGTTTCACTGTATGGTGATCTGGCAGGGTGGTGCAAGGACCAATGCAACTATGAGCAACGTTAGGTCTTTTCTATCAAGTTGAGCACTTTCTTCAGATATCAATTTTCTGATCTCCCTTCTAGGGGAGATATTCTTGGTTCCAGCATTCTTGTTCCTAAGTTTGGTAAGAAGACTGATCTTCTCAGCATTTAGTAAGTCGACCTCACCTAATCTTTCAGTTTTCATTATGAAATCCTACCCTTCAGCTCTGCTCTATAACCCTAAGACCAGAGTATCTGGTTCAACCTCTTCATAGAGTATACATCTAGTCTTCCACTGGAACAGGGGAAGAGAGAACCCATCCGCAGCTTCTAATCCAGACTTTCAATTAAATCTTTTGTTTTTGTTCTATCTGCACCCCAACTTTCAAAGTACAGGGAGCCATAAATTCCTGAGCCTCCTTGGGTTCTTTCACATACATAGGGTTGGAATGCAAAAACATCTTTGCCAGTGACTTCCTTTCTTTGGTGAATGACTATTAAGTCTGGATTTTTAATCAAATTTAGCATTTACAAAAAGTGAAATTCCTATATAAGAAAGATCCTTGTGGTGAGAACAATGCATATAAAACCTCTGTTGGAATGGAGAGATCTCTACTCACTACCATGATAGAATTTCATATATCCTATTTCTTCATTTCTTTCTCTTTTTCTCCTGACCTTTTTCTTTTTCTTCATTCTTTTTTTGTTCCTCTTTTTTTCCCCTTACTTTCCCTTGCCTCTTCTCATCTTTTCTCTCCATTTCTTTCTTTTTTTGTTTGCTTAGTTTTAAAAATTCTCCTTCTGATTGTCTTCCTCCCACTTTTCCTCCTTGTTCATCTACATTCTCCTCAGGATTGTCAACACCTCAGTTGCATGAATTAAGTTTGATACTGTGCAGAGGCTTTCCAGAGTTACTAAAAATAGTGGCTTCCATTCCTTGGGGGAGCTTACATTTGCAAACATACATTTGCAAGCCTAAGGGCACTTAGGACCAACTTGGAGTTCTTAGGCAAAATCTATGGACTTCTGTTGGAATTGTTATTCTCCAAAGAATTCATAGGTGTCAATTATGGGATGACAGCTACAAAGTGGTGACCTCCCCTGGGACCTCCAACTCATTTCTTATAGGGCACTGAGAGCCCAGCAACCACTGCAACTTTGTGTAACTTTCCAACCTCAGACAAATCTGAACTGATGACCTGAGGGTGAGAGGCTCTGTATAACTTGATTACATTTTTTTAAATTCCATTTTTCTTGTGAAAAGACACCTTCAGAACACAATGTCAGTTTATCTCTGCAATTTTAGACATCAAATAGCTTATTTTTTAGTTCTCTCTGGGTCAAAGAACATTATTAAGAAGAAAAATGTAAAAAATATTGGTTTTGTAACAATTCAGTATCTAAACTGAAGGCTCTAATAAACTCACAGAAATATTCTTGCTTTGAGATTCTTTAGAATTCTAAAGAAAGGATAAAAATATTATGTAGGACTAGAGTGCCCTATGATGTACACTAAAAAATAAAACTAAACAAATAATCAACAGATTTTGAATGATAATGTGCCAGAATACTTTATTTTTTTATTTTCGTAAGAAGTATCGTGTAGGCTCCAGATGTCATGAATATGCCATTTTAGTATTTTATTTCTGTGGGATATTACTTTAGAATTCAGAGTGTAGATTTTTCACAAACAGGAAAGGAAGAAATAAGAATTACTCCTTAACTTCTCTATTCATGTAAGAATCTGTCAACTGAGATGTTTGCTCCATTTCTCAGTGTAGACAAAAGACATTGGATCTTATTTCAGGGCCCCAGGATTAGAACTTCATCTCCAGATATTGTGAGATTGCTTCATCAAAACAGGCATATAGAAATTAAAACAACTGGCACAATGTAATGAAAATGAGCACTCTGTTCTTTTTTTTAAGTAGATGGGAAAAAATCAATACTTTGTCTTCAAGTGCTTACACCTATGCAGGAAAGAGAGGTGAAAAAATGAATTGTTCCATCTGTAATTTCAAGCAGGGAAAATGAGTTACAAGCATATCAGCAAAATACAGACAGAAGTAGACCTAGCGAAGCAGAAGGAAAATGACTAACCACCATTTCGTCTTATTCCCATAACTGATTGGATGTAAACAAAACATTCTCCCCCAAATGAGAGGCAAAAAGTCTGCCACTGAGCAGTGGCTACTTCTCAAGATATCTTTGTCAGCAAGATGGGTTCAAGTTATGATTTCACCGTTTCTATGATTGACGTTGTTACGGTTCTTAGAACAGTTACCATGGTAACAGAAGGGCCTTGCATGTATTTGAAGTAATTCACCTGACCTACTGCTCAAAATGAGGGAGGGCTGAGGGCTAGCATTTCTCTCAAGTATTTCCCATGATCTGGCCGGTGCAGGCTGTAGACTTGGCTCCGGTGTGAAGAGGCTGTCCAGGCAGTGCACATGAGGAAGGATGAGAAAAATAGCAAATTCCTGCATCTGCTTAGACAAACTCCAGCTTGAGGTTTTCTCTAGGGATTTATGATATTGTCAGTAGCCTCTGGTGCTTTCTTCTACCTAAATATGGACTTGATTTTTGCCATTTGCTTGCTGATATCTCTTGGGGAGGCCCACAGGAAGGATGCTTCCATCAATTTGTAGGAAGACATTTATGTCCCACCTTTGGGTCAGAGAAAAGTGGTGAGAGAGATTGAGATTGAGATTGAGACAGAGACATGAAGCAAACTTATGGTGGTTGAATCACACTCTACCAGAAATGGTGCAGATATCTGAATAAAATTAAAAATCAGCCAGTGTTTCCCAGCCCTTTTAGGACAGAGGATAAAACTCAGGGTGTCATGACTATCACAACATCACAGCATCTCAACTTTAACACTGGTCAGATCTGTCTAAGATCCCAAAATGCACCACATTCTCCCCTTCACTGATATATTCCTCTGGACTATCCCATTCCTTATCTCTACATCAGGATGCTCCAATTTCTTTTAATTCATGAGACTTTTAATTCAAGAAGGAGTGCTGGCAATCTCCTCACTCTTTACTGCTGCTCTGGATGATTTTTCTTCCAACACTCGTCAATCTTTTTTTTTTTTTTTTTTTTTTTTCCTTTGTGGAGCTCAGGTGGCCACTCTGGCCGTTTCTTTGGCATCCTCATTGCTGTCATTGATTGACCTTTGGGATCCTCTTTAACTCTTCTTAGTGACTTTAGCACCTGCCTCGGCATTTTACTTCCTGACTTATCTCCCACCGTATACTCAAGGAATTCAGTTTCACACTGATAACTCTTCTAATACATTGGTTCTCTCCCCTTCTTAGTCCTCTCAACTCTGATCACCTCCATTTGTCCTCTAACCATAGTCACGAGGGTAAAAATAACTGCATTTTGATCTCACTTTCACCCCAAACTGAGATGCTTTCTCTCTTACCACAGCTTTCTATCCTTTCACCTGATACACCCTGCCTCTGATCAGCTTTCTACTAATCCTTATTTATATGGTTTGGCTGTGTCCCCACCCATATCTCATCTCATCTTGAATTGTAGGTCTCATAATCCCCACGTGTTGTGGGAGGGACCAGGTGGAGACAATTGAATCATGGGGCAGTTTCCCTCATCTTGTTCTGGTGATAGTAAGTTAGTTCTCACGAGATCTGATGGTTTTATAAGGCGCTTCCCCTTTGACTGGGCGCTCGTTCTTCTCCTTCCACCGTAGTTGTAAGTTTCCTGAGGCCTCTCCAGTCCTGCAGAACTGTGAGTCAAACTTCTTTCCCTTATAAATTACCCAGTCTTCGGTGTGTCATTATAGCAGTGGGAGAATGGGCTAATATACTTACAATGCCTTCAAGCTTGGGAACCACTCTGTGTTCTAAGAGACATGTCTTGTCCTTTTGGACTTTCTTAGCACAGTTACTATGGTTAATGACTTCAGCGTTTTTTCTCAGCAGTAGTTTGGGCCTTCTCAAAATCTACACACTGAGGTGGATATGCTATAAATTCATTCATTCATCAAATATTGACTGAACAGCTGGCATTCTCACAGGTATTGGGGATATGGACCAGTTCTCTGTTTTCTTGGAGCTTATGAAATAGTGGATAAGCCACATAATAAACATAAACACAAAAATACTGAATAAAGTGTTAGAAGGAAGTGAAGAGAGTGCTGTGATGATAAAAAGTGCATACTGAACATTTATACAGACCAGATACTACTATAAGTCCTTTATGCTTATTGATTCTTTTAATCCATCTGACCAGCCTCTGACTATGTTATGTTTTTTCCATCTTATGGTGGAAAACCGAGTTACAGAACAATTAAGTTCACTTGCCTGGAGGTCACACAAGTGAGGGAGCTAGGCTTTGAAATCAGTGTCCTTCGTCTACCCTCTTAACCACTAACTCCTTGCTTTAGGGCAGCAGTCATGGTATTTTCATAGACAAGCTGGTCTTTGAGAGCTCCTTTGAGAAGAAGGCATTTAGCTTGAGGCTTCAGGAAAGAGAAGAAGCCCTTCAAACTGACATAAATAAAAGAGCCAGGAAGGAACATTTCAGTGAGAACAAGTAGGGTGGAGACAGGCCTAAGTGTGTTTGAAAATGGAAAGGTCAATATGGCTAGACCACAGATGGGGGAAGAGAATGGCATATGATAGGGCTGGAGAAGAAAGCTGAGTCAGATCTTAGACAATTTTGGCAGATTAAGGGATTTGTATTGTATTCAAAAGGCCGTAGGGAACTGGAGTCAGTTTTCACTTTTGGAATCTCTCTCTGGCAGATATGTGGAGAATGGATTGGGGATAAATAGAGACATGGGAACAACTGGAAAACTTCTGCAGGACTCTGTTCTAGAGATAATTGTGACTTGGACTGTGGTGGCGGCGGTGCTGGGGATGGAGAAAGGTGGCTGTGTTGTTAGACATGCTTTGGGGATAGGACCAGCAGAACCAGGTGATGGGTTGATGTGGGAAGTGAGAAAGACAGAAACAAGTATGGGTGTCAGATTCCCCTAGTCAAACTAAGAGACTTGTTTTCACTGAGCACATGAAGCCATGCAGCAGCCCAACCTTCTCTTTCATTTACGTTCTGAATCACCATACATCCTTTCTCTTTTTTCCATATCAGGGAACGTTATCTCCTTATTCCCTTTCCATCCAGCATCTCCAAGCTGCAAATTTTGAGCACCTCTTCCTGTCGTCTTTATGGTTTTACTTGATCTCTTATCCTCATTCTGTCATGTATTTTCAAGTTTTCCTCTCCTAGTGTCCTTTTTTTGCTTCTATAACAAATTCAAGTTTTATTTGCTCCAACATAAACCCTTCTTTCAATGTTAATTATCTCTAGAGTTGTTCCCACAGTCCCTGTCCTCCTGTGAGAACAAGCTGTTTTAGTAAGTGGTCTATGGCTGTTTCTTTAAACTCTTTATGGCTGTTTGTCAGAACGGATGTTCTCACCTTGATGTCTCATGAGCTAAGAGTGATGTCGGGCCATCCTGGGTGCTATCCAGGCATGTGATTTATCCAACAGTTCCAAATACTTTGCCTCACATCATATTATTTGCTCTATTCCCACAGCCTTTCTTGGTAGCAATTTACCAAAAGGCAAACATTGGCTGATGCAAGCACTTTGAGAAAGAGCTAATGCTTACATCCTTGTAATTTTCTTTTTTAGGGATCTCCTAGAATCTAGGGTTTCTAAAGTACATTAAGGCAAGCATCTCCCTTATTTCCGTGACACTTCCACCCCTTGTAAAACACACGGACAATTAGAAGAGTTTTCTATTGAGATAATGAATAAATTATAGTGTGGCCTTTTCTGGTATGGCAAAAATATTAGCCATCTTAGTCACATGACCAGACACCTAAAATCATTTTTTAATACTCAGTGTTGAGTGGCCCTCCAAATAGCATTAAGTAGTTGGTATTTTTAAGCATCTTATTTATTCAAAGCAGGTAAGTCCATCACTAACCCACACAGGATATTTGTTCTGATGAGCCAACAAGTCTAGCTGTTGAATTAAAGGAGACCAAAGAAAGGCAGAAGATGGGCTTTGGCACCACTGGAAAGGATCCAAGTCTCATAGAATAATGGAGAGGAAATATTGGGAGGCTTAACAGGCAAATTTATCAGCCTTGGCTTCTTTCAGTTTTTGACCTGTTCTCCCATTTTGGCTGTATGCACTGCTAAATTACCTTCAACCACTGTTTCCACACTCTGATATATGATGTTCCCTCCCTACAGATTCCCTTCTCTGGCTTGCAAACTGCTTATCCTACAAGTCCTGTTTTGTATGTTACCCTCCCTATAAAGCATCCTCAGTATACTATAGAGTTTGGAGTGTGGGTTCTGGAGCCAGAATGCATGGATTCAAATCCTGACCATGTCTCTTATTAGCTATGGATAAGTGACTTGACTTCCCCATGCCTCAGCTTCCTGATATGCAAAATGGAAATAATCATAGTAACTAATTTCATAGCGGTGTTGTAATGCTTAATGAGCTGGTGCATGTGAAATATTAAAAATATTGTCTGGTGCATAGTAAGTGCTTAGTGTTGGCTAGCATTTTTCCTCAGGTAGAGTTACTCATTCCTTCTTTTGGACACTCACGATATAATCTTCTATGATAATGATTATCACAGTGTGGTGATTATTTTGTATATATGCCTCTAAGATGTTGGCTTGCAGAAGAGCAAAACAACATTGTTCTTTCTGTCTTGCATAGTGTCTCATGTGATACATGGTCTGTAGTGCAATTTCAATAGATGTTTATTAAAACATTTATTAAAACGTGGGAAATTTTGTGGTCCATTTAAAGATGAATTAATAAGGGACCCAAGGTGAAGTTATTACTAATTAAATCAGCTATAGTGATTAACCAAATTACATGGTCATTTGTAGTTTTGCAGTTTTAATCTTTGACTATATTATGGTCAAATCCATATGTACAAAGATGAAAGAAGGAAGTGAAAATGTATTGAACACTATGTGCTATATGCTTTATATATCATAATTAGTGACTTTTAAGTTATTACCATTTTACAGTTGAGGAAACAGATTCAGAGAAGTTTAGTGATATATCTAAGGTAAAAAACAAACAAAAAACCAAAAACAAACTAGAGGCCGGGCGCTGTGGCTTACACCTGTAATCCCAGTACTTTGGGAGGCCAAAGCGGGCAGATCACCTGCCGGGAGTTCAAGACCAGCCTGACCAACATAGAGAAACCCCATCTCTACTAGAAATACAAAATTAGCCAGGCTTGGTGATGCATGCCTGTAATCCCAGCTACTTGGGAGGCTGAGGCAGGAGAATCGTTTGAACCTGGGAGGCAGAGGTTGTTGCGGTGAGCCGAGATGGTGCCATTGAACTCCAGCCTAGGCAAGAAGAGTGAAACTCAGTCTCAAAAGACAAACAAAAACTAATGAGTGACAGGCTGAGGTTTCTAACCCAGGGAGTCAAACTGTAGATTCTGAAGTATCTGCTTTTTACTTTTTTATATTGTCTCAATGAACTTATTCTTTTTTGTTGTTGGTTACTTTGTATCATCACCTCTGCTTCTGTCCCCATTGAAGATTTTATGATTTAGCCATAAATGCCCTTGGGCCCCTGAGGCTTATGCCTTATTTCTCATTTGGTTTATTTTTTTTTTTTTCTTCATGGAAAGCAAACCATTGTGCTTGCTTTGTCAGTCATTGGTAGTCTAAAAATAATTTTGTAACCAGATAAAGGAATTCGGGTATGAACAGGGAGTTGAAGTGTTCGATTCAGCTTGATAAAAATTTCAGACTTCTAACTGTCAGCTCTGTTTAGCTTCACAGTCCTCTATTGGTATGGTATAACCTCACAAGCCACAAAAAAGAGCTCTCCCTGAAGGATCTGTTAGTCATGGAGGAAATAAGACCTTTTTGCTTCTCCTGGATTCTCTAGCTCTACCAGCAGGTTCAGATTGTACTACCCTCAGAGTAGACCCCATGCATCTGAGTGGTGAAACTCTGTTGGTCTCGCATACAGAGAAATCCTCACTATTGAACCTTTCTCTTTCCTGGCACTTCCTGCCTGAACAATTTTCCAACAGTGTCTGTCCTCTGCTCCCAAGCTCTTTCTAACCAATGCATCTAGTTCCTTTGTACATCTGGATTTTGATTGTCTCTGAGATCTTTCATCCTGGAAAACCATCTTTCTATCTCCTAGACCTAATTTATCCAAACTAGGATTCCTTTCACCCTGTATCCCTCCTGCCCTGAGGAATATTTCAGCTATTCAGGGTGCCCAAGCATTATTTCTACCAGTGATGAATTTGGTTTCTCCATTCTTTGTTTCCACACTTGAGAACTTAGTTGGAAAACAAGTCAGATCACCATGCCATTGAAAGAATTTTGTTTCTTCTTCTCTTTTTAGTTATAATGCTTTGATACTTGAAAAACATTCAGAGCTTGACTGCAAAAACTTGAGGGTAAATTTCCACTATTACTACGGTATCTTTACTTCAAAGTATCTAGTAGGTTATGTAGATTACCCACTTATAGATAACAAATATATAATGGCTCAGGGGCAAACAGTAATCTATAAATTAAATGATGTACTTCTGTGCAGAACTTCCTCCTTTCCCCACTCCTCACCAGTTTTTGAGTGATGGCAGGTTTTCAGGGGGTAAAATCAGTTTAGAGAATTACACTATAGGCATTTTCTTTTCCTTTATGGACTGTGCTGTAACATTGAATAAATTAATAATTCTACCATATTCCAGCTTTCCCATCAGGGCAAATGGCAATGTGCTCCTAACTTGGCTTCTTGCTTCTGCCCTTGTTCCTGAATACAGCAACCAGAGTGATGTTGTTAAGGTATAAGCTAGATAATCTCACTCCTCTGCTCAAAACCCTCCAATGGCTTCCCACTCCTTACCAAGTGAAGCTAAACGCCTTAGGAGAGCCCTCAAGATCATCCATGATCTGGCCCCCTGTCTGACTTTACCTGCCCTTACTCTCTCCTTTGATCCCTCTATTCCTTACACATTGGGTACCTTGCTGTTCTTGGACTTCACAGGCATTCTCTTGCCTTAGGGTCTTTGCAGGCTTTTTCTGGATCTCTCTCCAGTATTCTTTTTACTTAAGTCCTTTAAAATCTTGACGTTCCCTGTGGGAGCTCCCTGATGACCCTACTTAAAAATCACAAAACCGAATGTTCTCAATTGTTTTCTACTTTTTCTCATCTATCATAGCATTTATGATGCTCACTTAAATATTTCATTCATCTTTCTCCACTAAAATATAAGTTAAACTTGGGCAGAAATCTTGGCACTTGTTCATTGTTTTATTCACAACCTCTAGAACAGTGTCTGGCACATGGTAGGTACTCAATAAATATTTGTTGACTGAGTAATGGTATGGCCTAGAATTTTGGCATTTTTTTCCATTGATTTCCCTGCAGTCTCTTGTGGGCTATACATAAGGGCACGGTGTGTGTTTTGTCTCTCTCTCCTTGAGGAGTCTGCCAGCAGTTTGAATCTGTCACAAAGAACTGGGCAACATCCAGATCAGACCCAGAAGGATTCTCTGGGGGGCAGGCCCTTGGTCTTTTTCTTTTTAAATTTTGGAATAATTTTAAATTCATAGAGAAGTTGCAAGAATAGTTGCAAGATAGTAGAGAGGGTTGCTGTGTATCCCTTATCACATTTTCCCCTATTTTTTAAATACTTTATTGAGGTAGGATTGCCATGCAAAAAGCTGTACACATTTAATGTTTACAACTTGATGAGTTTGGATGTAAGTATACACCCATGAAACCATCACCACAATCTATGCCATAAACCTAGTCACCACCTTCAATTATTAATTTTTGTGGCAAGAACACTTAACATAAGATCTATCATCTTAGCAAATTTTTAATAACATAATATATTGTTAATTATAGGCACTATGTTGTAAAGTAGATCTCTAGGATTTATTGATCTTGTATAATTGAAACTTTGTACACTTTGATTATTATCTCCAAGTCTCTGAGCTACTGGCAACCACCAGTCCACTCTGCTCCTGAGTTTGACTATTTCAGATTTATTATGTAAATTGTATCGTTAGTATTTGTCCTTCTGTGTCTGACTTATTTCACTAACCATAATGTTCTCCAGATTCATCCATGTTGTCACAAATGGCATAATTTCCTTCCTTTTTTGGGCTGAATAATACTCCATCATATTCATATATCACATTGTCTTTATCCATTTACTCATGGATGGGCCTTTAGGTTGCTTTCATGTCTTGGCTATTGTGATTAATGCTGCAGTGAACACGGAAGTGTAGATGTCTCTTTGAAATCTGTTCCCTTGTTCTTTACATTCCTTTCCTTTTTTTATATTTCAGCTCTTCCTTTTTACAACAATCCCACGTGTAAATGGCACTTTAATCCATCCCCAATAATCTCATTTGATCTTCACATCAATCCTGTAGACAGAGAAGGAAGTAATGAAAACAGCAATTACTGAGCATTACTTTGTACCTGAAAGTGAGCCAGGAACTTTCATAATAGTTATTTCATTAATACATTAGCCCCAGAATAGAGGTATCTTTAGTTCTGTTACAGATGGGGCTTGGAGAGTTGGTGACTGGCAACATGCCTGAGATCACGCAGTCACTCAAACCTAAGCCTATTTTCTATTCTTCCATCCTCTTTCCTCTATGCTCCCAAAGCCTCTTTTATGTGGGCTTGGTTTCATTTAAGTCACATTTCAGGTTTGCTTCTTCCCTAGAGACTTTTTGGCTTTAGGACGAACAAGTTGTAGGTTCTTCATTTTGGTTACTATTTGTTCTTGAGCATGAACCCAGGGACCATAGCAGTCAGACACAATTTAATGAATTGCAAAAATAAGTGAACATTGTAGGGTTTTAACTCATCAGAAGTTGCCTCATCAATTTAGGGCACAGTACATCACAGAAATGAGTTTGTCTTCAATACTTGGCTTGGCGCGTTGACAATGAGCACAGGGGGTTTTACTTTGGGAAGAGCACTGAAGGTCCTTCATCCTGTGCAGGAAAGATTAAAACTCTTTCAGGGCAGAATTTGAATTCTCTGAAAAAGAAGAGGTGATTTGGAAAAGCCAATCTGTCCCAACAAAAGTACACACAACTTAAAAAATCTAATTCAGCCAAGTTTTCTCTGTTGGCAGCATCTAGGACATATTCTCATCTTATAATCAGCCAGTCCTAGGAGAACTTCTCAATGTTTAAAAAAAAAAAAAAAAAAAGTCCCCAGATTATCCAAATAGTAAAGTTTGAAAAGCAGCCAAAGCGAATTACATTTTTCCTATTACTACCACATGTGCTTTCTTGCATACCCCATTTTATAAAGAGAATAATGGTACACTCTCTTTCTATCAGGAACGCAGCCCCACATCATCCCATTGGCATGATGGTGTTCTAGAGCAAAAAACCACAGGCCTGTGGCTTTCCTTGCACAGAGTTGCCATCCTTCCTAACAGCTTACTTAATTCTCACTCAGCTCATGTGCTTAGAATTTAAGTTTTCTTTTCTCCCCATGCAAGCTACACGTGTTGCATTAACACACAGTGAAAGGACTTTATTTTTCATCTGAGTAATTTTACTTTAGTGCATTCAGGATACGCCCATGCAAACAAATAAAATGTTTTGCCACCCAAAAGAACATTTTTAGAAAGTGTTCAAGTGCAAGTGTAGTTGGAAGAATCTTTTGTGGGGAGCCAAGGTAGCTACTGAGTGTGCAGAAAGATTTGGATTGGGCTTGCAACAACATGGAGGCACGGGGCATGGTGCAACATGCTTAGTGACTTACTTGTCATCTTATATAGAGAAGCAACAAAGAAAAAAGAAAAAAAAATGCTATCTGATTTTAAAGCAGGAAATATCTGGGTTACAAACGTCCGCCCTGTCTTCTATTTGTTATGTCACCTTGGGTATGACATTTAACCTCTGAGTCTCATTTGCCTTATCTGTAAAAAGGTTGGTCATCTCTTTCTTATAGTTTTATAAGGAATAAATGACACTACATAACTGATATACATAGCATATTTCTTTCCTGCCTTCACAATTCCTTCCTACATTGATGGCTTATTGGTCCTCTGGGAGTAACTGGGTGGGTTTTGCCTTCCCTCCCACTTTATAATCAAGTTAGCTCCTTCTCTCCTCATTCTTTCTCCTTGAAGGCATGCTTTCAGCTGTGTGTCTGGAGTGGAGATGCTACAGGTTAAAATCCTGAGAAGATCTTAGCACTGAAAGTTGCATAACCATCCACTGTTAAATATTAAAGTTAATATTTACATTGCATTTTAACATTTAAGAAAGACTTTAAGGCTGGGCACAGTGGCTTATGCCTGTAATCTCAGCACTTTGGGAGGCTGGGGTGGGCAGATCATGAAGTTAGGAGATCAAAACCAGCCTGGCTAACACGGTGAAACCCCGTCTCTACTATAAATACAAAAATCAGCCAGGCGTGGTGGTGGGTGCCTGTAGTCCCAGCTACTCGGGAGGCTGAGGCAGAAGAATGGTGTGAACCCAGGAGGTGGAGCTTGCAGTGAGCCAAGATCGCGCCACTGCACTCCAGCCTTAGTGACAGCAAGACTCTGTCTCAAAAAAAAAAAAAAAAAAGATTTTAAAATAATCATCTTGTTTAATCCTCAAAATTATTCTGTGAACCAGTTATTAATATTTATTGTTATTTCATTTTCCAGTTGAGAAAGTGGGGGCTCTGAAAAGTTAAGGGACTTGACTAAGGTTACATGGTTGAAGTAAGCATGGGCTTCACCCAGTGGATAATAGTAATATATGGTACTTTTCAGGTACTGACTTTACCTCTCTTCTGCACTCCCCAACTTCTTGCTACCACTGACCTTCCTGGTCCCCTTGTATTTCTAGGATTCCCTGAGGACCCTTTCATAAGTCCTCACAAGCACATCCTCTTAGCTACTGCCTGGTGTTGGCCGTTTTTGTTCTCTCTAGATTTGGTTTATTTTGGTGAGATCTGTCGCCTGAATTGAAGCATTGTGAAGATTCCTCCCTGTTGCTATGGCTACAGGTGCCTGCCATCAAAGGAGCTTATATTGAAGGTGCAGTTTCATTGTGCTCCCAAAGTCCCTGGTGCTGCTGCTCACCACATGCCACCTAAGCCATAGAGATCCTGCTCACAGTACCTCTGTGGTTAGACCACCCAAGTGGGGAGAAAACCTTTCCCTGTTTTGTGTCAGGCTCCTTTCCTTGAGCCTCAAAGCAGTACTGCCTTGCCCCTCAGCCCCGTTCCAACAGATTATGAAGTTTCGTGAAATAGTACTTTCAGTTTTACTGTAGTCCCTCCTGAACATCCCAGTGAGATTTGGTCAAGGAAAACATAAACCCAAACAACAGATAACATATTGACCTTGGAGTCATCCTGTGAGTTCAACCACTAATCATTAACTGATATATCTGATAAGCTATTTCTTATCTTTCAATGAGTTTTTCCCTCTGAGTTTCCTTGGTCCCACAAGCAAAAAAGCTACCTTGTGGTGGTCCCTACTTGTCTTCAAATGCAGCTGAATCATCTTGTGACCATAGCTTAGGTCCGTGCAGGGACTACTTCCATCCATGTATTATGACAATGATACTCTGGCTTCTGGATTTCAAAGACCAGTACAGTTCAGAAACAATTTGCAGAAATAACATTGAATTGCCAAATGTTTATTTTGCCACCTGAGGAAAATAACAAAATAGAGAAAACCCAAAACAATAGCCATTTACTAAAATCGTACAGAAAGAGATGGACTCTCGCCAGCTCTTTAATAACAGAGAATCTTAACACCAGAAAAGTTGGAAAGAGATTAACACTCAAATAAGGGGTTAGTCTCTTATTGAATGAATAGCTTTATTAAGAATCCACAAGTCTTCATTCTCCTATTTTGCTTCAGACAATAAAATATGTGTTGCAGTCTGGCATTTTAAAAATGCTATATTGCTTCATTAGCTATTCACAACAGTGAAGTAAGTTTTATGGTTGTCCCTATTTTACAACTGTAGAAGCTCAGGATCAGAGGAGTTGGGCATCTTACCTAAAGTCACAGAGACAATAAGGAGAGCAGCTAGGACTTAAATACAAGTCCTGCATTGCCAAACATATCCTTGCTAGGTTGATCAAGCTGCTAAAGATGGTGGGAATACTCAACTGGAATTAAGTCTGCTCCCATACTTATGCTTTTAAAAGTATTTAAAATAAATTCCTTTAAAATGGGTAATTGTTTATTATTTTTCACCAGCATGTTCTTTTGGCCACATATTTACAAACGTGCACACACGTCTATAAAGATTATCAGTCTGAACAATGTGTTATAAATTGTGTGCGAAGTCTTTTATCTCTATAATCTGAGGAGTCTACTATAGAAAACATTATGGGATTGTTATTGTAATTCTAAGTGTTGCAAACACCCAGCTCTTTCTCTTTGTGTGCTCACACAGAAAATGGACAATCATGAAATCTTTTTAGACTTCATTTTGCTTACTTTTCCCTTTTCTTCTCTATCTCATTCTTCCTACATCTTTGTCTTCCCCTGACTTTTTCTTTGAGATTGTGACTGTTGGGTCAGTGGAAACACCTTCAGGGAATATAAGTTTTTGATGAATCAGCCTCAAGGTTTCCTCATGCTGGGGTGGCTCCTTTTGTGCAAGTTAATCTTCAGTTTATACCAACCATGAACATGAACAAAATGGTTTATTTTTGGTGGTGGTGGGCCGGAGGGACAGAGAAAATCATAGGGAGGACGCATGGCATACATGGATTTAATATTTTATATTTCTGCTTCTTATGCATGACTCTGGAGAGCAATGCTCTGGAGCCCCTTGTAATTTTTCTAGGACTGCTCAGCACCTATATTTTTAATACGGTTTTGTTGTTTATGTTTACCACGTGGTCTTACTTAGTTCTCATAGAAAGTCAGTATTTGGATCTCAGAATCCCCATTTTGTAGATGAAGAAAATTTGACAGAGTATATGGTATAGACGTATGGAGTAGTCAAAACTGGGGTATTCAGGAGTCTTGGTCTCATTATTCTAAAATATAAAGGTTATATGATATATCATAGCCCACTTCTACTAAAATTATGTTGAAAGACTTCCTCTCACTTCCCATTGTTTCTGGAATCATTTACATTAGTTCTGAATAATCTTTTATTCTTTTGAAGCCCAAATCTTAAAAAAACACCCATCTTACTCGGTTTGCATATTTTTAACTGGAGAAAGTAAGGAGAATTTGGAATCTAGAAATTCAGGAGAGTGGAACACGAATTAAGTGAGTTCTTTAGGTGGAAATTGTTTTAACTTTTCATCTTTATTAGAACCTGTAGTGATCATGATACAGATACGTTAATGTTCTGTCTACCAAGTACTCATTTCACAAGACAAGTCTGTGGTGAGGAAAAACTTCTCCTTGAAGCCCTTTGATTTTCCAGGTAGAAGGATGGAAGGACATCTAATTTTCTTTAAAGTTCGGTTCAGAGAAGACCATTTCCTTTTTTTCACCAACCCTTTGGCAAGAAGCTTTTCACAATTACAAAAATGTTTATGAAAATATTGTTACTGGGTTTTCTTTTCTGGAGAAATTCCTCTTGGGACTCTGGGATGAAAGATGGAAGGAGGGGTAGGGGTTGGCTGTTTTCACAGTATCAACTAGAGTATAGTAAAATTTTAGTAGTGAATTTTTTTAGAACATGGTAAAATTCAGTAATTTTTCTTAAGAACAAGTTGGGATGAGTGGATAGATTCCTGTGAGAAGGACTGATAAAATTCTGTCTTATAAGAGATCATTCCATCCTCCCAGTTTATAATTTCCTGCTCACTTATGACAGGGCTGGAATACCAGCTCTTTGGGGGAACCTAGGAGATTCCAAAACACAGATTCTTTGGAACCTGAGAGATTAAACATCATAGACCCATTCATTCATTAATCAGTCTTTCATTTAATGAATATTTACTATGCAAAACTACTCCAGGCATGACTCTAGGGGCAGGGTACAAAGGTACAGAAGATGAGGGCAGATACGTGGTTTCTAACTCCATGGAGCTTACTGTCTGGGGACAGACAGGAAATAAACACACAAAAGTAGATATAAAAGTTTTGTTGGACTCTGAAGGAAGAGAGAAGGGGAAAAGGAACAGAGGAAGAATGTAGGTCTTTGCTCAGCCTTGTCCTTTTACCTTTAGTGAACTGACCACTGAAAGCCCACCCAGCAAAGATGGCTTGCATGTGCCCACAGTGTTCCCAGAAACAGTTCTGGACCATTCCCTGCCTTCCTGCTTTGTTTCTTGCTTCCTGCTTTTTATTCGTTTGTTCACTCATTCATTCAGCACACACTTTTTGAGCATCTAATCACTTCCAGGCCTTCTGCTAGGCACTGGGAACACAACAGTGGAAGACAAGCATGATACGTAGTTTCATGGTGGCCACAGGCTGGTAAGACATGAAGACAAGTTACCAGGTGATTAAAATACAGTGGATGTGGGCTCTGGTAGAGACAGAACTGGACAGTGGAAGGCATACAGCTTTGGGGGATAAGAGATGGGATGTAGAAAACTGAAGATGAAGGGAAAGCAGAGTATTGCAGAGTATTCCAGGCAGAATGAACAGCATATATAAAAAGGGGGAAGAGGAAACAGGGGTTTCCAGTGAACTGAAGATAATTAAGAGCAATAGACGGAAGATGTGAAGGGGGAGAAGTAGAGGGACAGGAGATCTGAGAGGGATGCACAGACAAAGTAATGCAGGACTTTGAAGGTTATGTTAGTTTGCTTTTACTCAACACCTGGTATCTAGGCATTTTCTCTTGGTTTGACTCTCATGCCCTTTACATTTTATTTTTTTCTGAGAATCACACTGGCTTGTATACTTCAGTCCCTGGAACCCAACTTTATTATCTATCCACTTTCCTGGAATTCTTGACTAGATCTTCCTGGGCCTGGAAAGGGACTGGAAAATGTGGGCTTACACTCATGAAAATCTTAAAAATATCCATGGATTTATGAGGTGGTCTGGACTGTTTTTATGAGATAAAAGTACTGAGTATCAAAAAGGTTGAAGAACTGATCATACCTGAAATAGAATACTAGGATGTTGGGGGTGTAGTTGTAGAGATGACAAGGCTTCCAACGTTAGGTGACCAGGAATTCTTGTGCTCATTGCAATTTGTATATTTCTTACCCTTGCCTTTTGAAGATCAAGCACCCTGGGAACGCTGAGGCAGCTCAAATGATGTTTGTGAATTTTGCTTCCTAAACCACTTTAAACCTCCCATGGTTGACGAGTACTGAAAATCACAAGGGGGTTTATTTAGATCCACAGTTCTGTATCCAAAACCCTTACAGCCAAATATATTTCATAAGTCAAATGTTTATGATTTTGGAAAAGTAAAATGGAGCATATATTTGATATTTTGGGACACCCCCAGGGGCTCTGAAGTGCTACCTACCTTGTAACTATCATGTTAATATTTCCACAGCAGAATGTACAAATCCATGCAAAGTTAGACAAAGCCTTTAAAAAGTTTTGAGTGAGCTTAGGCTAGGTTTTGCCTCCAGATGAGTTAAGTCCAGGTTTTGTTGCCAGATGAGTTATGTAAAGATGTTTACATTTCAGAGCTTTTGAATTTCAGAATTGCAGATGAGAGAGTTTGTGGGTCTGCAGCATATCAATTTGCTAGGCACGATGGAAGAAATTATTCACTACAGGAACTGAGAAAGTCTAGAAGATTTCCTAACCAGGCGAGTGGAGTTCTGGTTGGAGACCTACTAAATCAGACCATCTGGGAGTGGACCAGGAGAAGATACATTTAACAAGCTCTCAGGTGATTCTAATTCACATCAAATTTAAGAACCTCTACTCTAGAAGAAATTTCCAAGGGAGATTGTGAAATTTTCTTCTCTAGTCGTCTAAGAAAATGTTGCTTTCTTTTAGATCTTTGTGAACGGATAAATGGGTCAACTTTGCAGCAAACAGCCTCCAGCTGGAGTGAGGATTGGGATTCAAGTACTTGAGCTTTTTGGGCTTCTGTTTCTCTAGAGATCAAGGCTGCCTGACTGGAAGATCTGTGACTGACATGCATATGAATGTGCTTGGACTAGGACTCTGCATTTCCTCCTCAACTACTCAAGTGCTTGGATGCAGTGTCTCCTGCATGACTAGCCCTCTGCTACACACTGCAGAAAGAATGGTTGATTCCTACTTTCAAAGAACTTACTGTCTCTGCAAAGAGAAAACACCTGCACATGTGACTATGCATTAATGCCAGAGCTTTTAATTTGGTCACAGTTCAACTGAATACTGTTACCACTTTAGAGCTACATCAATATATGTCCTTTTTACTTCTACGTTTGGGGAAATGCTAAACTTATATGGCAGAGATACTAAAGAGGGAGGAAACCTAAAAGAGCATGGGAGAGACATTCATATCAAGATATGATAAGATACGAATATGGTTACCTTATTTTTATAAATAAAGGATTTACTAGAAGTGGGGTAAAGGGACAAGGACTTTGATGTCAAAATAGTCCTGACTTTGCATCTTATTTCTGCCTTTATCAGCTTTATGACCTTAGGCATGTTAACTAAATCTGTGTCTCAGTTTACCCGTATATAATATGGAGACAATAACACTTACTTCGTGGGGCTGCCATGTGGATTAGGTCAGTTTCTCTCTATGGAATCACCTGGAACCATGAACACTGGTTTCTGTATTCTCTCTTCCCCAGGAAACTTAGCTCATTTGTGTTTCTGCGTTTGTTCTTTATCCTGCGTCATTCATTTATCTGGTGCTCATTGGTTTTTCACACTGGATTGTGAGCTCTTAGAGTACATGGACCTCATTTTTCTAGTTCTCATCTCTTGTGTCTGGCATTTCTAGTAAGCTCTCAGCAAAGGTTTTTTTGAGAAAAGAGATGAGTGAATTACAGACTTAGTAAAGGAAGTGGTATGGTAACTATTTAAACTGCTCATCAATAAAAATGTATGTGTGTGTTATCTTTATTATAAACTTTACTGATTTAAAGGATGTATAGCACAAATCTACAAATTATAAAATATATAATATACTTTGGCTTTCTTCCATAAAGCCAATTGATTCTTTCAGAATGCTTTCTTAAGTATAGATCAGGGGTTGGCAAAGTACGTCCTGTGAGTCAAATCTGACCCCCCACCTACCTTTGTAATAAAATTTCATTGAAAAATAGTCACACTCAGTGACTGCTTTTGCACTACAATAACAGAGTTAAGTAGTTGTGACACAGATCATATAGCCCACAAAGCCTAAAGTATTTACTATCCGGCCCTTTACAGAAAAAGGAATCTGTCTATCCTTCCCTATACTCTTCTCCTCCCTGTCTGTCCTCTTCACTCTTCAACTTCTTCTTTTGCAATCCTTAAATGTCAAAACCACTTTTAGCTTGTGGTCCCTGCAAAAAGAAGCTAAGGGCTGGATTCGTCCATCAAGTCATATATGGTTTATCCCCGGTCTTGACAATCAATAGAACAATAAATCAAGTCCTGATTTGTAACATTTACCAATTTCTGTGGTGTAAATACCCAGATTGGCTGATTTCAAGCTACCGGCATGATATCATTAAATATGGAATTAGAAGAGATGTATAATAGCTCATTCATATATTTCCATCATACAGGATCTATAGACATCAATAACCACAAGAGGATAGAGAGCAGTAAAATGTAATAAAATATGAAGTGATAAGTTTTTAAGATAACTTATTTAATAAGAAGTTTATAAAACTTAATTTTTAAAAATACCTGTGATCAACAACTGGCTTGCAAAATTCCTGAAAATGTAATAGCTCTTGCAAGCCAGTAAAAGCTGGGGCTAGTACATACTTGGCCTTTGAGTTAGTTTTTGCTGGAGGACTGAGTTTTAAAAAGTGTTGAGGAAAGAGGAATTCTAGCTTTGCACCTCATTTCTTTATCCCACAGCTTTCATCTAGTTGAAATCCTAGTGACACTAATGCAGAATTTGATCCAAGCTAGACTTTCTCCCTGCAAAAGTTCAAACTGAACTAGCAGAGGTGAGGGTGGGGATAAAACCCTGGAAGGGAGCCACACAGAAGTTGAAGTTGCTAAAACAGTGTTCATCACTTTTTGACACCCTGGTCAGTCCTGCCAGCCCTAGTGATCATCCTGACCACCCAATTCTTATGAATAGGCTTTATTTGATGGTGTAAATAGAGCTTTTGGAGGAAGAAGGTGATTTTTTGAGTTGACCTCATTTATTGTTGGCTACATATGAGTAACTGGACATTTGGCTTCTATACTTGGGAGGCTTATCCTCTTCTCTAATGGCAATGTGGCACCCTATTATTTGCAATATTACACTTTTAGGGAAGAGCAGGGAAGAGACAAAACCAGCTGATGTAGTCATTATCATGAGTTGAAACAGGGCAAAGCCACCATCATACCATGCTTCTCATGCCGAGCTCGTTAATGGGTGCAATTTTGTTAGTCTTGCAGTAAGGAATCTTTAGGTAATTTACACTGTGAGAGGTGAGAAGTGAAAGCTAATTTAATAAAGTCACCTTCTTAAAAGCATATTCAGAGACTTGCTAGCTGAAGAAATTCGAATAAAAGAAAGGGGTCATTGCTGAAAGCTTTCTATTCTTTTCCCCATTTTACTTTGCTTCATTCAACAGGGATTTCTGGAAATACTGTCTAAGGAACGGCAAAAGAAACGGGAAGAGAAAAGTTACATTTCTTTTTTATCCCCCACTTCCTTTGAAAGCTGTACGTGAAGATCTGTGGCTTGTGTAGAGTGGATGAGGTGCTCTGTAGCTCTGAGACATTACCAAGGGGAATCCAGGGCCAGAGGTGTGCAGGTGGGGCTGTCAATCAGAGACAACATCAAGGGCTCTTACAAAAACAAAAGGAAAGAAAATGGATGTTTAATCAATAAAGTTGCTCTCTGCTTAACCTTTTGTGTTTTAAGCAACATTCACTGGAGCCCAGCAACAGAGTCCAATATTTAACACACAAAAGCTACTAAAAAAGGTGAGGCCTTGGAGAGCAGCTAGAAAGTGAAGATGGAATGGAGGGTTAAGAAATGGAAAGAAAAAGAATTGGAGGAGAGGGAGGTCAAACGGATGCTTAAAGGCTGGGAGCCATTAAGAACAGGCTGGGTACTGCTAGAGAGGCAGATGTGAGAGTCCAGTGTTAGACTGCGTGAGTTTTGTACACCTGCTGATCTTGAGCTATATTCAGTTTACATTTTCTTCTAGAAGGTAATCAGAACAAGTCAAGCTTTGGCTAAAATAGAGAGGAAGAAGCTGCCATGAAAGCCTCAACTTAGAGTACTGTTCGGACGGCAACTGCCCACCACTCTATATCCACTCTGGGGGTATGTAATTCAAAATGGTGGATGTGGTGGTATCAAGCAGGTGCTAGAGAAAACATCTGGAAAGAGCCTTTGGCTTCTTGGCAATACCCAAGTTAAGCTACTCATGATCTCCTTTGTGAACTTTTTTTTTTTTTTTTTAAGTTCTGGGACATATGTGCAGAACATGCAGGTTTGTTACGTACGTATACATGTGCCATAGTGGTTTGTTGCACCCATCAAGCCATCATCTACATAAGATATTTCTCCTAATGCTATCCTTCCCCTAGCCCCCAACCCCAGACAGGCCTCGGTGTGTCATATTCCCCTCCCTGTATCCATGTGTTCTCATTGTTCAACTCCCAGTTACGAGTGAGAACATGTGGTGTTTGGTTTTCTGTTCTTGTGATAGTTTGCTGAGAATGATGGCTTCCGGCTTCATCCATGTCCCTGCAAAGGACATTAACTCATCATTTTTTATGGCTGCATGGTATTCCATGGTGTATATGTGCCACATTTTCTTTATTCAGTCTATCATTGATGGGCATTTGGGTTGGTTCCAAGTCTTTGCTATTGTGAACAGTGCTGCAATAAATATACGTGTGCATGTGTCTTTATAGTAGAATGATTTATAATCCTTTGGGTATACACTCAGTAATGGGATTGCTGGCTCAAATGGTATTTCTGGTTATAGATCCTTGAGGAATCACCACACTGTCTTCCACAATGGCTGAATTAATTTGCACTCCCACCAACAGTGTAAAACCATTGCTATTTCTCCACATCCTCTCTAGCATCTGTTGTTTCCTGACTTTTAATGATAGCCATTCTAACTGGCGTGAGATTGTATCTCATTGTGGTTTTGATTTGCATTTCTCTAATGACCAGTGATGATGAGCTTTTTTTCATGTTTGTTGGCCACATAAATGTCTTTTGAGAAGTGTCTGTTCATATCCTTCACCTACTTCTTGTTGGGGTTGTTTGTTTTTTTTCTTGTAAATTTAAGTTCGTTGTAGATTCTGGATATTAGCCCTTTGTCAGATGGATTGATTGTAAAAGTTTTCTCTCATTCTGTAGGTTGCCTGTTCACTCTGATCGTTTCTTTTGCTGTGCATAAGCTCTTTAGTTTAATTTGATCCCATTTGTCTATTTTGGCTTTTTTTTTTTTTTTTTGCCATTGCTTTTTGTGTTTTAGTCATGAACTCTTTGACCATGCCTATGTCCTCAATGATATTGCCTAGGTTTTATTCTGGGGTTTTTATGGTTTTAGGTCTTATGTTTAAGTCTTTAATCCATCTTGAGTTAATTTTTGTATAAGGTGTAAGGAAGGGGTCCAGTTTCAGTTTTCTGCATATGGCTAGCCAGTTTTCCCAACACCATTTATCAAATAGGGAATCCTTTCCCCATTGCTTGTTTTTGTCAGGTTTGTCAAAGATCAGATGGTTGCAGATGTGTGGCATTAGTTTTGAGGCCTCTGTTCCATTCCATTGGTCTATAGATATGTTTTGGTACCAGCATGATGCTGTTTTGGTTATATATGAACTATATACCTTGTAGTATAGTTTGAAGTAAGGTAGCATGATGCCTCCAGCTTTGTTCTTTTTTGCTTAGGATTGTCTTGGCTATACGGGCTCTCTTTTGCCTCCATGGGAAATTTAAAGTAGTTTTTTCTAACTCTGTGAAGAAAGTCAATGGTAGCTTGAGGGGGATAGCATTGAATCTATAAATTACTTTGGACAGTATGGCCATTTTCACAATAATGATACGTCTTATCCATGAGCATGGAATGTTTTTCCGTTTGTTTGTGTCCTCTTATTTCCTTGAGCAGTGGTTTGTAGTTCTCCTTGAAGAGGTGCTTCACATCCCTTGTAAGTTGTATTCCTAGGTATTTTATTCTCTTTGTAGCAATTGTGATTGGGAGTTCACTCACAATTTGGCTCTGTTTGTCTATTATTGATGTATAGGAATGCTTATGATTTTTGCACATTGATTTTGTACCCTAAGACTTTGCTGAAATTGCTTATCAGCTGAAGGAGATTTTGGGCTGAGACAATGGGGCTTTCTAAATATACAATTATGTCATGTACAAACAGACAATTTCACTTCCTCTCTTCCTATTTGAATATGCTTTATTTCTTTCTCTTGCGTCATTGCCCTGGCCAGAACTTCCAATACTGTGTTGAATAGGAGTGGTGAGAGAGGGCATCCCTGTCTTGTGCCGGTTTTCAAAGGGAATGCTTCTGGCTTTTGCCCATTCAGTATGATATTGGCTCTGGGTTTGTCATAAATAGCTCTTATTATTTTGAGATATGTCCCATCACTACCTAGTTTATTGAGAATTTTTAGCATGAAAGGCTGTTGAATTTTGTCAAAGGCCTTTTCTGCATCTATTGAGATAATCATGTGGTTTTTGTCATTGGTTCTATTTATGTGTTAGATTATGTTTATTGATTTGCATATGTTGAACCAGCCTTGCATCCCAGGGATGAAGCCGACTTGATCGTGGTGGATAAGCTTTTTGATGTGCTACTGGATTTGGTTTGCCATTATTTTACGGAGGATTTTCGTAAAATAATGATAAAATGAGTTGGAGTCCCTCTTTTTCTATTGTTTGGAATAGTTTCAGAGGGAATGGTACCAGCTCCTCTTTGTACCACTGGTAGAATTTGGCTGTGACTCCATCTGGTCCTGGGCTTTTTTTCGTTGATAGGCTATTAATTACTGCTTCAATTTAAGAACTTGTTATCGGTCCATTCAGGGATTCGAGTTTTTCCTGGTTTAGTCTTGGGAGGGTGTATGTGTCCAGGAATTTATCCATTTCTTCTAGATTGTCTAGTTTATTTGCATAGAGGTGTTTATAGTATTCTCTGATGGTAGTTTGTATTTCTGTAAAATCAGTGGTATATGCCCTTTATCATTTTTTTGTGTCTATTTGATTCTTTTCTCTTTTCTTCTTTATTAGTCTGGCTAGGGGTCTACCTAGTTTTTTGATCTTTAAAAAAAAAAAAAAAAAAAACCATCTGGATTCATTGATTTTTTGAAGGTTTTTATGTCTCTACCCCTTCATTCTGCTCTGACTTATTATTATTGCTGTTTGCTCTTGCTTCTCTAGTCCTTTTAATTGTGATGTTAGGGTATCGATTTTAGATCTTTCCTGCTTTTTGCTGCAGGCATTTAGTGCTATAAATTTCCCTCTAACCACTGCTTTAGCTGTGACCCAGAGATTCTGTTATGTTGTATCTTTGTTCTCATTGGTTTCAAATAACTTATTTATTTCTGCCTTAATTTTATTATTTACCCAGGAGTCATTCAGGAGCAGGTTGTTCAGTTTCCATGTAGCTGTGCGATTTTGAGTGAGTTTCTTAATCCTGCATTCTAATTTGATTGCACTGGGGTCTCAGAGACTGCTTGTTGTGATTTCCATTCTTCTGTGTTTGCTGAGGAATGTTTTACTTCCAATTACATGGTCAATTTTAGAATAAGTGCGATGTGGTGCTGAGAAGAATGTATATTCTGTTGATTTGGGAGGGAGTGTTCTGTAGAGGTCTATTAGATTGGCTTGGTCCAGAGCTGAGTTTAAGTCCTGTATATCCTTGTTAATTTTCTGTCTCTTTGATCTAATATTGACAGTGGGGTGTTAGAAGTCTCTCACTATTATTGTGTGGGAGTCTAAGTCTCTTTGTAGGTCTCCAAGAACTTGCTTTATGAATCTGGGTGCTCCTGTGTTGGGTGCATATATATTTAGGATAGTTAACTCTTCTTGTGGCATCTATCCCTTTGCCATTAAGTAATGCCCTTCTTTGCCCCAAATAAAAGATGCAGACTGGCAAATTGGATAAAGAGTCCAGACCTATCCCGGTGTGCTGTATTCAGGAGATCCATCTCATGTGCAAAGACACACATAGGCTTAAAATAAAGGGATGGAGGAATATCTACCAAGCAAATGGAAAGCAAAAAAAAAGCAGGGGTTGCAGTCCTAGTCTCTGATAAAAGAGACTATGTGAACTATTAAAATAGCCTCCTAGCTATCAGCCTGACTCCACGTTCAGGTACATTCTCCAGAGTGTCATTTTTCTTAATTAAAAAAATTAATTTTAAAAACATGAAAATTATAGAAAAGTGTGAAGAGAAAACTAATAACCATCCATATCTCATCCATCCTACGTTCAGCATTTACTGAGTACCTATTATGTGGCAGGAACTGTTTCAGGAAATATAAAGATGAATATAGCTGACCCCTTTTACTCAGTCTGGATGGAAAGACATGCAGGCAAATGATTGTAATATTTTGCTTCGGTACATGCATATATTTTTATTTTATTCTTGTAATAATTTTGATTATTAATTTGATTAATATATGCAAACAGAACAAAATTCAAAAATTACGAAAGGACATAGAGTAAATGGTAAGTCTCTTTCCTACTTCTGTCCTTTACCCAGTTTTCTGTCCCAGAGGCAACCACAGGTACCAGTTTCTTATTTTCCTTTTCTTTCTCTGTAATTATATATGTATATATTTATAAGCATATACATATATACATATCCATATACATAACACACAAGTAGCATATTAAATACCTCATTCTACATCCCACATATTTTACTTTGTATATTTTGTAGATCATTCAGCAGCAGTAAGAACAGCCTACTTTGTATTTGGGTGCATAGCATTTAATTGTGTACATATCAAAACATATGTTTTATATATAAGTATAAATATGTTTTATACTTATATATGTTTTATACTTATATATGGATATATAAGTATATATCCATATACAGTAAATGTTGCTTAAAATATATATAAGTATAAAACATATACAAATATAAAATCATGTTTTAAATATACACTTTATTATTTAAGTGCAAAGTGTTAACTGATCATGTTTCTCAGTTCGTGGAACATCATCCACAATGGTCCTTGTGAGGTCCTTTCTTTTCACACACTATGTTTTTAGATTTATCCACGTTTCTTTGTGTGTATATAGTTTGTTGCTTCTAAATAATGCTTAGAATTCCATAATATGCATCTAATACATTTTATTCATCCGTTCTTGCAGTGATGGAGAGCTAGGTTCCTTCTAACTCATCGCTATTATAAACAACTCAATGAATTATCTTTCAACATGTTCCCTTATCTACCTGTGTGATTTTTATGAGCTATTAACCCAGAAGTTGAAAGTCTGGGCCAAGGGATATATGTACATTTAATCAAAGCACTACCAGATTGCACACCAGAGTGACTGTACTTGTGTTCATTCCCAATACCATTGTGGGACGTGTCCTGTATTGCCACATTCATTTCAACACATCGTACTAGTGATGAGTACACAGCAATACCTCCTTGTTTTAATTTGTACTTCTATAAATTATTTTGAGCATATTTTTATATGCTTGTTTGCCTGTTGGACTTCCTTTCCTGTGTATTGCCAGTTCATATCTCTGCCTGGTTTTTTGGCTAGATTACCTAATCGTTCATTATAAGCTGTAATAATTCCTTGAATATCCCGTCAATTCTAGATATTAGTTTCTTGTTTTTAGACAATGAAAATGTTTAATCCCATCTGTCATCTATTGTGGATATCCATATTTATATGTATAAAATTTTTCCCCCTTTATGTATCAAGCTTTCAGAGTTTTGTTTTAGAAGTCCTTTCTCACCCCGGGTATAAAACTGTTCTCCTCCATTATCTTAAGTTATATCTTCCCCACCTACATTTTTAATTCATCTGCAACCACTATTGTATATGGTGTAAAGTAGGGATCTAGTTTTTAATTTTTCTTCATATATTAAGCTAGTTATTTGTAACAGTCCATCACTGCTGCTCTAACAACATACCACAGACTGGATAATTTATAAACAGCATAAATTTACTTCTCACAGTTATGGAGGCTGAGATGTGCAGGACCAAGGAGTGGGCAGCTTTGATGCCTGGTAAGAGCCCGATTTCTCTTTCCAAGACAGCACCTTGAACATTGTGTCCTCCAGAGGGGACAAAGGCTGTGCCTTCACTTGGCGAAAAGGCAAGGCACAGGGCACATGGGCCCTCCCTCCCACCTCACTGGATTAGGGGAGTATTAATCCACTAATGAAGGCAGAGTCCTCATGACTATAATCATTTCGCAAAAGGCCTCACCTTTTATTACCATCCCCTTGGGTTTAAATTTCAATATGTGAATGTTAAAGGGACTGATACATCCAAACCATAGCAAATACCATTTATAAAGAATCAGGCTTTTCTATACTGATTTGTAGTGTCACCTTTATTACATATCAGGTTACCATAAATTCATGGGTCTGTTTCAGAACTCTCTAATCTCCATTGGTTTAATTCTTGTTATATACTGATTTTATTACAATGGTTTTGTAGCAGATCTTAATATCTGAAAAGCAAGTCTTTACTGTTTAACTTTTTCAAAGCTGACTTAGTTAATCATAGACATTTTGTTCTTCTCCATGAATTTTAGAATAGAGTTCCTTAAAGGCCTACCTAAAATATAGTTTGGAATTTGAGTAACTTAATATTAGCAGAAATTGATATTTTTATGGTATATGGTTTTCTCTCCATTTATCCAGATCTGAAAACACAAAAATAGTTCCATGGAGGCTTTCGAATGCTTTAATTCTTTATTAAGTGTAGTTTTTCTTGTTTTTTAAGATGGTATCTTATATGTGATGACATTTTCTATTTGGCAGTTCCTGGGTAAGAAAATTCTATTTACTTTTTATATGTTCACCTTTATTTAATAACATTGGTGAACTCGTAATTATTCTAATAGCATGATGATTCTATTGTTTTTTATTCTATGGAGATGATCACACCACTTCCAATTATTGACTTTTTTGTTGCGGGAAGTCAGGGACCCTGAACAGAGGGACTGGCTGAAGCCGCAGCATTAGAACATAAATTGTGAAGATTTCATGGACATTTATTAGTTCCCCAAATTAATACTTTTATAATTTCTTACACCTGTCTTTACTGCAATCTCTGAACATAAATTGTGAAGATTTCATGGACATTTATCCCTTCCCCAATCAATACTCTTGTGATTTCCTCTGCCTGTCTTTACTTTAATCTCTTAATCCTGACATCTTCGTTAGCTGAGGATGAATGTTGCCTCAGGACCCTGTGATTGCGTTAACTGTACAAATTGTTTGTAGAGCATGTGTATTTGAACAATATGAAATCTGGGCACCTTAAGAACAGGGTAACAGCGATTTTCAGGGAACAAGGGAGATAATCTTATAGTCTGGCTGCCTGTGGGCTGGGCAGGACACAGCCATATTTCTCTTATTACCAAAAACGGGTAAGAGAAATATCGTTCAATTATTTCCCCAGTAAGGAATATTAATAACTAACAGCCCTGGGAAAAGAATGCATTCCCAGGGAGGCCTCTAAAATGGCTGCCCTGAGAGTGTCTGCCTTTATGCAGATGTAGATAGGGATGAAACAAGCCCTAGCCTCATGCAGCGCCCCCAGGCTTGCTGGGATTAGGAAATTCCAGCCTAGCAAATTCTAGTCAGACCGATTCTCTGCTCTTGAACACTGACAATGGGACAGTGGGACCTGAAAGTTCATTAGTGATTCTAGTTTCACCCTGACCTTCTGCCTTGTGATCTTTTGTCACCCCTGAAGCATGTGATCTCTGTGACCCACACCCTATTTGTGCACTCCCTCCCCTTTGAAAATTGCTAATAAAAACTTGCTGGTTTTACGGCTCAGGTGGCATCATGGAACCTGCCAACATGTGATGTCTCCCCTGAACACCCAGTTTTAAAATTTCTCTCTTTTGTACTCTGTCCCTTTATTTCTCAGATTGGCTGACACTTAGAGAAAATAGAAAAGGACCCACGTGAAACATCGGGGGCTGAATTTCCCCCGATATTTTTTGTCTTTTCTTCCACTCTGCGTGCCTTATTATTTCTTTCCTTATTTCACTGGCCATGGTCTATAGTACTATGATAAATGGTAGCAGCCATTTTTGTTTTGTTTCTGTTCTTAAATTTTCTTTAATAAGAAATATAGGCCGGATGCGGTGGCTCACGCCTGTAATCTCAGCACTTTGGGAGGCCGAGGCAGGCAGATCACGAGGTCGGGAGATGGAGACCATGGTGAAACCCCATCTCTACTAAAAATACAAAAAATTAGCCGGGCGTGGTGGCAGGTACCTGGACTCCCAGCTACTTGGGAGGCTGAGGCAGGAGAATGGCATGAACCTGGGAGGCAGAGCTTGCAGTGAGCCAAGATTGTGCCACTGCACTCCAGCCTGGGCGATAGAGCGAGACTCCGTCTCAAAAAAAAAAAAAAGTATATATATACATACATATATATATGTATATGTATGTATATATGTATATGTATATATGTATATGTATGTATACATATACACATATATGTACATATGTATATATGTGTGTATATATGTATATATGTGTGTATATATGCATATACATAGTATGTATGTGTATATATATATGTATGTGTGTGTGTGTGTGTGTATATATATATATATATATATATGTATAGTGAATTCTCAGAAATATTTCCCATGTTTGTAAGGTTCCCTTCTATCCCTAGTTTGCTAAGAGTTTTTGTCATAAAGAGGTAATAAACTATATATTATATATATATGTCTTATATGTCTTATATATATATATGTCTTATATATATATGTTTTGCTTGTTTGTTTGTATCTGGGGTTTTTCCCACTTAGCCCATTAATGTGTTGTATTTACTTGAAATATTTTTTGGTATTGAACCATCTTTGCATTCTGGGGATAAACCTTAGCTGACCATGATTTTTTAAATATATATATACTGTTAGTTATGATTAGCTAATACTTTTGTTTCTAAAAAGTAAATTGGGCCTCTAATTCCTTTATGAGAAGTAATATGGCCTAATGCTTAAGAGTATAGATTTTTCAAGCCAGACTCTCTGGATTTGAATTTTAGTTTGGCCACTTACTTGCTGTGTGATCTAGGGAAGCAGTAAACCTTCCTAGCCTTATTTTTCTTATCTACAAAATGTAATTAATACTAATGATACCTAATCTATAGCTTGCCATGATGAATAAATGAGTTAAAATATAGAAAGCATTCATAGAAGTACCCAGCATATAGTAAGCTCTAATTAAATGCTAACTATGATTATGGCACCAAGTTAATTTTGTCTGGGGATCAACATTATACCAGCATTATAAAATAATCTAGACACTTTTCTCGCCACATTTTTGGTACAATTTGTATAAGAAAAGAATGAGCCATTCCTTGAAAATTTGGTAGGAATCACCAATAGAGCTTTATGAACCTGGAGTTTTTTCCAGTGAAGTCTTTTTAACTTCTTTTTAATTTTAATGTATGTGTGCATGTTGGTCTAGTCATGTTTTCTATTCCTCCTTTCACTAATTTTAACATTTTATAGCATTTTTCAGAAATGCATTTATTTTGTCTAGATTTCAAATTACTTAAGAGGTAGTTGTTCATAGTATTTTATAGTTTTTAAATTTTAAATTTGTAGCTAGTTATTCTTAATTCTGCATTTGAATATCTACATTTTCCTCTTTTTACCTTGATTGGTCTCGCTGAAGTTCTATCTTATTAAAAAGAACCACATTTGTTTTTAAGTGCTTTTCACTCTTCTTTTGTTATCCATTGTGTTGATTTATATAGTTTTGCCATTTACTTTTGTGTTTCTTAGAACCCGTGTTTTTTTTTCAGCTTCCTAAGTTAAAAGCTTAGCTTGTTTATTTTTTAGATCATTCTTTTTTGACTGATAAAATGTATCTCAACGTATAAACTTCTAAATACTACTTTAGCTCTGTATCACAAATATCAGCTTGTTGTATTTCATTGTCAATAAGTTCTAAGTGTTTTCTAGTGTCTCCTCTAGTGTCTTTTAAACTCAAGGGCTATTTAGTACAATATTGTCTAGTTTTCATATATATGGGATTTTTAAAAAGCCTTAATTTTTAAATTAAGAAATATTTTTGAAATAAGTTTTTCTAGTTCTGCAAAGAATGTCAGGGCAATTTAATGGGAATAGTATTGAATCTATAAATTGCCTAGGGAAGTGTGGCCATTTTAATGATACTGATTTTTCCTATCCATGAGCATGGAATGTTTTTCCACTGGTTTATGTTATCTCTAATTTCTTTGGGTAGTGGTTTGTAGTTCTCCTTGTAGAGATCTTTCACTTCCTTTGTTAGGTGTATTCCTAGGTATTTTATTATTTTTGTGGCAATTGTGAATGGGAGTTAGTTCATGATTTGGCTCTTGGTTTGACTGTTGTTGATGTGTAAGAATGCTAGTGATTTTGGCACACTGATTTTGTATACTAATAGCCAAGGCACTCCTAAGCAAAAAGAACAAAGCTGGAGGCATCATGCTACCTGACTTCAAACTATACTGCAGTGCTATACTAACCAAAACAGCTTGGGACTGGTAAAAACAAAACAAAACAAAACAAAACAAAAAAAACAAAAAAAAAAACACTTATAGGTCAATGGAATAGAATAGAGAACCCAGAGATAAAACCACACTCCAACAACCATCTGATCTTCAACAAACCTGATCAAACAAGCAATGAGGAAAGGATTCCCTATTCAACAAATGGTGCTGGGATAACTGGCTAGCCATCTGCAGAAAACTGAAACTGGGACTCTTCCTTACACCATATACAAGAATTAACTCATGATGGATTAAAGACTTAAATGTAAAACCCAAAACTATAACCCTTGGAAGGCAACCTAGGCAATACCATTCTGCAGACAGACATGGGCAAAGCTTTCATGATGAAGACACTAGAAGCAATTGCAACAAAAAAATTTGACAAATTGGATCTGATTAAACTAAAGAGCTTCTGCACAGCTAAAGAAAATATCAACAGGGTGAATAGACAATCTACAGAAAGGGAGGGAATTTTTGCAACTATGCATCTGGCGAAGGTCTAATATCCAGCACCTATAAGGAATTTAAAAAGAAAAACAATCTCATTAAAAAGTGGACAAACGATATGACAGACACTTTTCAAAAGAAGAAATATATGCAGCCAAAAATCATATGGAAAAAAGCTCAACATCACTGATCATTAGAGAAATGCAAATCAAAACCACAATGAGATACCATCTCACACCAGTCATAATGGCTATTATTAAAAAGTCAAAAAATAACAGATACTGGCAAGGTTGTGGAGAGAAAGCAATGCTTTTACACTGTTAGTGGGAGTATAAATTAGTTCAACCATTGTGGAAGACAGTGTAGCAATTACTCAAAGACCTAAAGACAAATACCATTCAACCCAGCAATCCCATTACTGGGTATTTACCCAAGGGAATATAAATTGTTCTATTATAAAGAATATACACATATATGTTCATTGCAGCACTATTCACAATAGCAAAGACATGGAATCAGCCCAAATGCCCATCAATGATAGGCTGGAAAAAGAAAATATGGTACATATACACCATGGAATACCATGCATCCATAAAAAATAATGAGATCATGTCCTTTGCAGGACATGGATGGAACTGGAGGCCATTATCCTTAGCAAACTAACACAAGGACAGAAAACCAAATACCACATGTTCTCACTTGTAAGTGGGCGCTAAATGATGAGAACACATGGACACACAGAAGGGAACAACATGCCCTGTGGCCTATTAGGGGGTGGAGGGTGGGAGGAGGAAGAGAAGCAGGAAAAACAACTAACAGATACTAGGCTTAATATCTGGCTGATGAAATAATCTGTGCAACCAACCCCCATGACACAACCATCCCCCATGACACCTATTTAACCTGTACATCCTATACATGTACCCTGAATTTAAGTTTAAAAAAAGCTTTTTGTACTTACAATACATGAAATAGAAACAATGTCAAATAAACCCCAAACCATAAAGTATAAGGGGGAAAACAAGATTACTATAGTGTACAGCAAAATAATTTGGAAAATTAGTCCTGATAATTGTTACATTCAGGTGTTTTTTTTTTTTTATGATTGACTGTTTGATCTTACTAAAGAAATATTTACTAAAGAGTCTTGTGGTTAGGTCCGTAGTATATTGAGGAAGACTTCAAACCATGAGCTAATAATCTATGAATGAATCCATGAATTTGCTTTTTCTAGTCTAACAGGTAATAATGAAAATGCTCACTTTCTGGGGAACTTGTTTCCCAAGACAGAGTTGCAACTCCTGCCCCAACCCCACCTACATTGGAGGAAAAGACTTTAGGAGACTCCAGTTGGGGTGGAGGCTCTGAGTTGCCAATTTCCACCTTCATTCTTGTGAATTTCCAAGCCATGCTTGAGGGTAACATTTGGATAGGTGGGAGAAACATGCTTTGATTTCCTACAACTCCTGTGGGAATGTTACCTTCATCATTAAGACTGTCAGGAACTCCTATCCCTGCACATGAACTTCAGATGGAGATGCCCAAAGATCATGTACAGTGGAATATGGGCTACCCACTGTGGAACCATACTTGTGTGAGGCAGTAGTTTTAAATACGTGAGAGAAAAATTATGGGGGGGGGGTGAGCTGTAAAATTCTGCACATGATGGGAAGCTTGACACTCTGTGGGCTGCAAAGAGGTCATCAGAGAAACTGGAGCATTGCCAGTTGGATCCAGGGAGCAAAAGGTTGGGCATGGGTGAGACTAGCATTTGGCATTAACATTTCCTAGAAGTCTTGAAATCTCCTAGGTTTTAGCACCAGAGATTTGCTCTCTCATGAACTAGCTGATTATGGAAGTGTTCCCTGAGACTATACAAGTGCTTTGGCAGGGAGTGCTCTCATTTCTGCCATCTCTGGATGCACTGGTTCATAAGGCAATCCTTTCTTTCTTCCTCCCTCTGGTCTGAGGCAACATATTTGAGCCCACAATGTGCCAGGTCATCTCAGTCGTGGTTTGGAGTCCTCTTTGAGAGAGGAGACAGATCCACCAGCACCATCTTGTCACTAGCTATTGTTTCAAAAAATTTTTTAAACTTCTTTAAGTTTTCCTCATGGATAAGATCATCCTAGTTCTACCAGGATGTCTAAAGACTGTAAACAGATTCAGATCATATCTCAGTTTAATCAAAATGTTCCTGACAAAATTTCAGTAATCACACTAATATGGCCCGGGAATTTGTAATTTTAATCCATTCTTATTTAAATTATCAAACTATGAAAAAACATTAGCCAGGAAATTTCCTTCAAATTTGTAAAAATTCTTCAAGGAGCAATCAAGTGCTACCCACAGAGGCTTTCCAGCTACAAGTTCTTTCTGTCTAGAGTGATGAGGAAAGATTCTAGCTAAAATAATCCTGGATTTTATCTCCAATTCTAGCTTCTCATCTGGAAGTGTCTTGGTTTGGCTGATAAATTGTATGTTTAGCTTATCGATAGCTATAGGTTTTAGGTCCTTGACAGAGTATTAATTGGTTACAACCCTGCAGACTCCCAGATGGTACCTTGAGCCAGGTCCTCCTCACATTCCAGGCTTCATGGGTGCATCACGGAAAACAGGTATAAGATGAGTAGTGGGTAGACATGTTGGAATAGTGAAACTTCCAGATGCAGGCTACAACAAAAAACAGTGAGAGCAGAGGGACAGAGAGTTTGCCATGTAGTAGGTGAGGTCAGAGAAGGCAAGTGCATGTAGCTCAAAAAGAAATAGTCTGAGTTATGATAGACATTCTCTGAACAAAAGCACCTACGTGCAGTCAGAAAACATAAACATGTACCCTTACTGTGAGACAAGCTGCAGTGGTGACTCAAGAAGGGAGCAGGTGAATTCCCTGATAGGAATTCTGCTGTTTCTTTTCTCAATTTTTGAAAATCCTTTTCCTCTGTAGTCTGTGGATTCTGAAAGCAGTAGAGGCAGAGGTGACTGGGGTGACATGGAATTCTGTATATTATACCTTTGTTGTTAATTTAAAATTTTATTGCCTTGTGGTCTGTATGATACTAATTATTTGGAATTTATTGAATTTTTTTTGGTAGCCTACTACATGGCACATCTATGTAAATGTTGTATATGTGCTTGAAATGAAAGTGTGTTCCTTATAGTGTGAAAAGATCTCTCTATATCTAAAAATATAAGCTTTTAAATTATGTTATTTATATCTTCTGTATATCTGACTACTTTTTGAGGAGAAGGTATTTAAAATCTCCCAAATCTTCCACCGCATTTATCTATTTATCTACTTCCTTCTTTAGTTCTATCAGTTGCTGCATTATATAGTTTGAGACTATGCTGTTAGGTTCATATATTCACAAAGCCAACTGCTGTGGTCTTTGCCTTTAAATGATACTTCAGATGTACAAAACTAGTTAGTTTTTTTGATGCGAAAGCAATGAATCATTGTGTTCTTGCATCCAGTGTTTGCCCTTGAGAATTGTGATATCACTATGATTCTTTTTCTTTTTTCTTATTTTTTTGATTTCATTTTATTTTTACTTTTTTGAATTTAATTTTAAGTTCTGGGATACAAGTGCAGGACATGTAGGTTTGGCAGACAGGTAAACGTGTGCCATGGTGGTTTGCTGTACCAATCAACCCTTCACTTAGGTATTAAGCCCCACATACATTAGCTATTTATCCTGATGCTCTCCGTCTCCCTGCTTCTTCGACAGGCCCCAGTGTGTGTTGTTCCCCTCCCTGTGTCCATGTATTCTCGTTGTTCAGCATCCACTTATAAGTGAGAACATGATATTTTTGGTTTTCTGTTCCTGTGTAGGTTTCCTGAGGATAATGGCTTCCAGCTCCATCCATGTCCCTGCAAAGGACATGATCTCATTCTTTTTTATGGCTGCATAGTATCCTGTTGTGTATATGTACCACGTTTTCTTTATCCAGCCTATTATTGATGGGCATTTGGGTTGATTTCATGTCTTTGCTATTGTGAATAAGCGTGGGCAAGTATTTCATGAAGATTCTTTTTCTTTTGTTGGCAATCCATAGCTCCTTTTTGAAATCTTAAAAAAAAATCTGTTAATCTATCAAATTTTCTCTTGTCTTTGATTATCTAAAATTTATTTTAATATGTATCAGTGTGTGTTTTTCTGTATCCTGTTTGGCACTTTGAAGGCTTTAAGTTAAACATGTCACCTCTTTTTTCTTTTTAGAAGATTTTATCTTCTTTATTTCTCCTCATATTCCTTCCCTTATTTTTTTTCCAGTTTTTTTCTGGAGCTTCTAGTATATGGATGTTAGTGTTTCTAGTTCTCATATCCATGTCGCTTAGATTTTCTATGTCATTATCTTTTTTGTCTGCCTTCTGGTTTTCTCAATCATATCTTACATTTCATTAACTTATTGATCAGCAATATCCACTATACAATTTATTCCATCTATTTACATTCTTTGACTGTTTTTTTTTTGTGGTCAATACTTCCTTTGATTATATTTATGATTCTCATTTCTTTTTGAGAATATTATGCTTAATTTAAAATGTTTATGTGCATATACATAATTATATAATAATTGGTGTATAGTGCTGCTTGTTAATTTAAAAAAATATTGTCCACTTCAAATTTCTACTAGTTTTGGCTTATGAGTTCATGTTTTCCTAGGAATATCAACTCCTCATATACTAATGTATATGAAGGAGAAGGCCAATACTGAAGCCATATGCTGTGTTTCTCCTGGTGACTACAGGGAGGAAGAGAAGTAAACTGTTTATGTCCTTTTTGTCACCACTCTATCAAGCAACATTTATGGTCAGGGATTTTCCCTTAAACTATATCTGGTAGAAATAGCACTGGGAAGAGGAAAATCTCCTTAGATCAGTGGTTTTCAAGCTGCATATTTAATGCGGGCACAGCCACTATCTTAAAAAATGAAGTAGAATTGAATAGAATGAAATGTCAGAGTACATCACAATTCATTAATGTAAGTATTGTTTAGTGAAACTTTTGTTTCAGCTCTCTGTATACACACCAAAAAAGATGTGTACCAGGAATAAACATATTCCTTACTGTTGATAATGATCAAACATTTTGAAAGCTACTGTGTTAGATTTAATCTACCAATCTTTGGGTTGGGGCAGGGAAGGCTGATGATCCATCTCTACCTTCTTTCCTTGGTTCTTTACCCCAGCAGGGCTTTGGGGCTTCCCTGATATAGTCCTGCGGACACTGTGATTTTTATCTCTCAGGGCACCCATGATTCTGTCAAGACAATTCTGAGGAAAGGCTGGAGCAGAATGTAAAAGTTGTCTTCTATCTTATCTCTGCCATGCCTGGATTATCTAGCCCAACATGGCATCATCCTCCAGCCTTCTCCTTCCGAAGATTATTTCATTTTCCAGGCTCCCCAAGGGGCTCTGACAGTATTTGGGCAGTGCCTCAGAGGCTTGATTTCCTCTCTTATTTACTAGTTCCTCTCTTATTTAATAGTTTCTCTGGGGTTCATCTTGGGAGCTGGGAAAGAGCCAGTTGCACTAGTTACTTCTCAGTTTTTTCAGGACCTAGAGCCAACTACATTTCAAATATTTCAGATTTCCATATATTAAATTCAGAATCATGCTTTGACTTAGAATTATATCAAATGCATTTTCTTTATCATTGAAAGTTCAAATGAACATAATTTTAATGGCTGTGTAATATTCCATCTAATAATATTACCACAATGTATTTAATCATTTTTATATCGTTGGCTATTTAGAGTGCTTTCATTTTTCTTTTTTTCACAACAACATGTGACTCTGGATTGGGAATTTTTGTCTTAATCTTTGCCTAGTATTTAGATTAGAATAACTTTAAAATTTGTAACCTGACCATACTACTATCCAGCTTATAAAAAGCTCATTTTTACCCACTGATACATTTTTGTAGCTGAAAGGAAGAACTGCTATTAAAACAACACTAAAATGACTGGAGCCACTTCTGCATTTGAAGGGTGCTGAGGAATTATTCTCAAGAACAAACTCAATCTTTTGTTTAGAAGCCATATTAATGAAACTTCTGCTATGAAAGTTAAGATAATGTGCGGTGATGTGATAAGGAAGTGTAGTTTAAGGAAACTAAACTTTTCTGCATCATAGTGTGAATGATAGAGACATTGTTTTGCTGTATAACCTATTTTGGTATCTTCAGAGTGCATCCCTGATCAGTAGTTTGTAAGGAGACTTGACATTGAGAAGAGGAGAGGAAATGGAAGGAAGGACCTGGTTCTGAGTAAATGCAGGACCTAGGAAGATGACAGGAGGTAAGAGTCCAGTGAGAGAGGACCCCAGTAGGAGAATACCTCAGATAAAGCATGTGTGTGGGTGGCAAATGAAAGGATGTGTGATAGCCAATGTTTCCTTTTTTAAGTTTCTTCTGCTATTCCTCTTTCTCCTTTTCTCCCTTTGCCTATCTCAGATCATTAATAGAGCTGTTGTGATGGTTAATACTGAGTGTCAACTTGATTGGATTGAAGGATTCAAAGTATTGATCCTGGGTGTGTCTGTGAGGGTGTTGCAAAAGGAGATTAACATTTGAGTCAGTGGGCTGGAAAAGGCAGAGCCATCCTTAATCTGGGTGGACACCAGCTAATCAGCTACCAGTATGGCCAGAATATAAAGCAGGCTGAAAAACATGAAAAGCCTAGACTGGCCTAGACTCCCAGCCTACATCTTCCTCCTGTGCTAGATGCTTCCTGCCTGCAAACATCAGATTCCAAGTTCTCCAGTTTTGAGACTCGGACTGGCTCTCCTTGCTCCTCAGCTTGCAGATGACCTATTGTGGGACCTTGTGATTGTGTGAGGTAATACTTAATAAACTCCCCTTTATATATCTATCTGTCCTATTAGTTCTGTCCCTATAGGGAGCCCTGACTAATACAGCTGTGTTAGTGGCTAAGAGTTAACCTTATATAAAGGCTGCCTTGGAGAATAAAGGGTTCCACTTATGATTATGGAGAAATCAGAGACAGCTGAAGCTGCATGAGAGGAGGCCCAAGGTAATTTAGGTAAAACTTGGGCTGATAGAAGACAACCATGACTTGTCAGCACCTGCCTCAGAACTTCTCAGTTCATGCAGAGAATTTGCAGTCACATGAAGAAAGAAGCTTGAATTGTTTTATTCAGGTGGTAAAGAAAAGAGGTCCTTATAAAGATAAAGGACTTGGGGACATTTTGGGGAGCAAGGCTTTAGCAGGCAATCAAGATCCTATTGTGTGCTTTCTTAGTACCCTATGCTGCTTTCTCATGCCATAAGTTCCAGTTGTAGTCAAATAGTTATGTATTTGGTTGTTCATTGTCTGCTTTTCATTTAGAATGTGAGGTGCCCAAGGCCAAGAAAAGGTTTGTTGGGTTTGCTAGCCTCTAAAACAGACTCTGGCACAAGATAAATGCATGGCAAATGTTTTTGAAATAAAGGAATGTAATCAATTGCCATTGTTTCTATTGTTATTAAAGAGAAGCACTCAAATATAATAATTACTATGCTAGGGCACTGGAATTAGGGATACTATCCCTGTCTTTTTTTTCACATTTTTCTATGCATCTTTTATATGTTCACCAAAGGGTGAAAAAACAAGAATAACTCTTGGTAAGACCTCTTTACATTGAGTATTATATTCTTTGGAGTCTTGCTTCTGTTTCTATGTTCTTTTTGATACTTGAGATTGATTGGTGAAGCTCTTCTATGATGCCCAGGTCTACCCACCAGAGAGCTAATTACAAAGCTATTCAATGGCACTCCTCTGCCTTTCGGAACCCAAAGTTTTGTCATTTGGCCTGCCAATGTGGAAATTTATGTTTAGATCCTGATTCTTAGATATATCTTTATAAATTACGAGAATACTGAATCTAATATTTTTATGTTCATAGGTTCATACTGTGTCATAAATGGAAGGTTTCTATAAATAAAAAACATACACTTCCCTCTTTTTTTGGTTGCCTTCATTAATAATTAGTTGACTTTCACTTACCTTGAAAAATGTTATAAATGTTTGACCAGCTACCCCTTTGAGAATTGAGGGAGGATTTGGTCCATTGAATGTAATAAGTGAGGTGGTAACTCCAGATTCTCTTGGGTTGCTGAAGCTGACAAGCTGTGTTTGTTCTAGGTCTTCCCCTTGGCCCTTTAAAGTAGCTTCCCATTTTCTGACATGCTCCACTGCAAGCAGCTGCAAAAACCAAAGGGAGAATGAAAAATCCTCTTTTCAGATTAGACTGAAAAGAAAATCCAGAGAGCACAACCTGATTAGAATGGAACGATATGGATCCTGCTTCACTTCCATCCTTATAAAAATAACAATTTCTTCACTGCTCTTTGCTTTCAACCTTTTGGTGCATCTAGTTCACCTTTTTGGTATTCATTCCCTCATCCCTCTTTTATCCCTCAATGTACTATAGCAGGATTCCATCCTGTATCACCTCACTGGAGCTGCTTAGGCAATTAATAATCTCCTAATTGACAAATGTGAGGTTTGGTTTTTATTCTGTCTCTCATTTGATATCTGTATTTCTTTTTTGTCTATGATGATCCTCTCTCCTAGAAAATCTCCTTCTATGACCCTGAAATCCCTTAAATGTCTTCTTCCTATTTTGGCTTCACCTTTTCACTGTTTTTCTTGCCTCCTCTTTGTTTACCACCATTCATGTGGTGGTATTCCCCAAGATTCTATTCTTGGCTGCCTCTTCTCTTCTCTTCTTTTTTTTTTTTTTTTTTTTTTTTTGAGATGGAGTCTTGCTCTTGTTGCCCAAGCTGGAGTGCAATGGTGTGACGTTGGCTCACTGCAACCTCCGCCTCCCAGGTTCAAGTGATTCTCCTGCCTCAACCTCCTGAGTAGCTGAGATTACAGGTGCCTACCACCATGCCTGCCTAATTTTTTGTGTTTTTAGTAGAGGTGGGGTTTCACCATAGTGGCCAGGCTGGTCTTGAACTCCTTACATCAGGTGATCCACCCAACTCAGCCTCCCAAATTGCTGGGATTACAGGCATGAGCCACCACACCTGGATCTTGGCTGCCTTTCCTACTTTCCAAGCTCTTTAGGTGATTGCCTTCAATACCATGAGTTTAGTATGTGAACACCAGTGTTTCCAAAATGTGTATTTCCAGCTGAGATTTCTCTCTTGGAACTTCAGTTACATATTTCCAGTCATCTAGGCGACACGTCCTTCGACTGTGTAACCAAAGGCAATTCAAACTCAATACGTTTAAAACTGAATTTATTATCTTCCCTACAAAGCACCTGGATCCTCTTCCTATATTTCCTACCTTGGTTAATGATGCCATCGTATACCTTCCAGAAATCCAGAAGTTGAATAATAATAATTCTTTTCTGCCTGTGCAATTAATCACCAGGTCCTATAGATTCTACCCAATAAATGTTTCTCATGTGTATTTTGTCGTCTTCATTCAACATGCCATTGCCAACATACCTTCCACCAATTCCATCCTCTCTACTGCCATCAAAATTGTCTTTCTAAAATATAGATGTCTTTCTAAAATCTTGGCACATACCTGGTTAAAAACTTCATTGAGGCCGGGCATGATGGCTCATGTCTGTAATACCATCACTTTGGTAGGGTGAGGCAGGTAGGTTGCTTAAGCTCAGGAATTTGAGTCCAGCCTGGACAACATGGTGAAACATCAACTCTACAAAAAAAATACAGATATTAGCCAAGTGTGGTGGCATGCGCCTGTAGTGCCAGTTATGCAGGAGGCTGAGGTGGGAGGATGGCTTGAGCCTGGAAAGTCAAGGCTGTAGTGAGCTGTGATCATGCAACTACACTCCAGCCTGGATGACAAACTGAGACCCTGTCTCAAAAAACAAACAAAAACCCCAAAACAAAGCAAAAAAACCACACCAAAACCAAAAAGACTTTATTGAATGAAAAATGAGGTTTAAACTCCTTAGCTGGACAAAAATGGTCCCTTCCATGAAGAAAATTAATCTCCTACATATTACCATGGCACTTTGTATATAATTCTATAATGGTCTTTGGAATATAATATATGGTTACTTTATTTTATTTTTTGAGATGGAGTCTCTGTCGCCCAGGCTGGAGTGTGGTGTCATGATCTCCACTCACTACAACCGCCTCCCAGGTTCAAGCGATTCTGCCTCAGCCTCCATCCCAGCTAATTTTTTTTTGTATTGTTGTATTTTTAGTAGAGACAGGGTTTCACTATGTTGATCAGGCTAGTCTTGAACTCCTGACCTCGTGATCTGCCCACCCCGGCCTCCCAAAGTGCTGGGATTACAGGCGTGAGCCACCAGGCCTGGCCAGTATGTGGTTATTATATATACTACATATGTGATTTATCAAATGGGCTATAAAACTCCTTGAAACAAGAGCCATGACTTTTATTTTTGTATTTCTAGTGCTAACCACACAGAATAAAACTAGATTTAAATAAAGTGAACAAATGGATGAACTGGGGAAGAAATGTTGAAAGATTTGTTCTGTACAATGACCAGCATCAAATGATCGAAGTATAAGACATTGATGGGGTGATATGAAAATAGTGAAAATGGGAGAGGTCACCAGTTTATAAAAGTCCATTAACTGGAACACTGGATAATTTGTCATTTCAGAACATGTTCTGTGCTTTTTCAGGACCTGCCTCCGTGGTGGTTTTAAGATATGTCTAAAAATTCTTGACACTCCTCTCTTTTAAAAATGAAGCTTGATTTCCCTCCCTTGAATGTAAGTCAGACTTCATGACTTGCCTCTAACAAATAGGATGTGGCAGAAAAGATGCCATATGACTTCTGAGGCTAGATCATTAAGAAGGTAGCTTCTGTTGGCTCTTCCTCTTCTTTTGGTTGGTTATGTTAGGGAAAACCCATTTCCATGCTATGAGGACACTCACATAGCCTATGAAGAGGCCCCAGTGAGGAGGAACTGAGGCCTCTGCCACTAACTAGCCACAACTTTCCAGTCATGAAAATGAATCACCTTGAATGAAAATTTTCTTGCCAGTCAAGCCTTCAAATGACTACAGCCCCAGCCAGTATCTTAACTGAAACTCCATGAGAAATTGCAAGATAAAATTGCCCAGCAAGCATGCTCCAGAATTTCAGACCCACAGAAACTGTAAGAATAATCAATGTTTATTTTTGTTTTAATCTACTGGCTTTTTAAGTAGTTTGTTATACAGCAATAGATAGCTAATACATGCTCTACTACGAATAATTCTTCTCTTGATCTCTTAGCATCCCATGTATTCTTTCACGTCTAATTTGTTTTGCAGCAATAGATAGCCAATGCATTCTGTATTAAGAATGACCCTCCTCTTGATCTTTTAGAATCTCATATATTCTTTCAGGTTCTGCATCCATTGTCCTGGATTATTCCCAGCTTCCTCCGGATATTTACCTCTTGTAGTTTTACCTCCTTCTATTGCTTAATATTATTTATTCTTTTAGCAAAAATGTATTCATTACTCAATCTCTGTGGTATTCTATGCAGGGCATGGAAACAAAAAGATGAATGACTCAAAATATTTGAAAATAGTTTTCTTTCCAAATATACCCACTTTTCCTTGAGAAAAAGGATTTTGATTGTTCTTCATCATTAGATTGTTTGCGGGCTTAAAAGTGTGAGTGTTGGGTTAAGGTTGTCTGCATAAGCATCCAGGCTTAGCCTGTTTACTGTCCCAGCTTACTACCTGACTTTGGACAAGTTACCTCTCAAGGCTTAAGTTTCTGTCTGTAAAATTGGCATAACAGTAATTCCTGTCTTACGTGGTTATTATGAAGAGTAAATGGGATCATACATGTTCAGTGCTTAGCATGGTACCTGACACTAAGTAAATTCTCAATAAACATGTTAGTATTATTGTCATTGGTTATCCCACTCAATGTCTAGCATAGTGACTAAAATAGGGTAGGTATTCAGGAAAGAAATGTTTGTTAAATTAAAATGTAAATGGAATAGGTTACTTTTGATATTGGAGGATAGGTAGTCAGAAAAGCATTTCAGACATGAGGCGTCAGTCATTATTCATGCAGCATTGAGTCACTGAGTACAATCAACTCAGTAACTTATTAATTGGTTAATTAACTTATTAAATGTTTAGTTACTATATGCAATTAACTTGAGACATAGGAAAATGAGTGAAAGACACAGAAGGGCCAAGTGCTTGGACACTGGAGAAAACATTTCTTAACCCAGGTGCTTCCATGGGAAAGCAAAATTCCCTACTACCAGAGCCCTAGATTCAATAAATATTTATTGAGCCACTATTATATGCCAGACACTGTTACAGGAGCTTGAGGTACAGCGAATTTTCGTTCATTTGATAAATATTTATTGAACACCTTTTTTGTGTGTGTGCCATTCTTTCATTTCCATTCTGTGAACAAAACAGATGAGGATTTCAGCTTTCATGGACATTTCTTACAAGGAGAAATGGACAGTAAATCATATTCGCCTGTGATGATTAACATTGAGTGTTAACTTGATTGGACTGAAGGATGTAAAGTATTGTTTCTGGGTGTGTCTGTGAGGGTGTTGTCAAAGGAGATTAACATTTGAGTCAGTGGACTGGGAGAGGCAGACCCACCCTCAACCTGGGTGGGCACAATCTAATCAGCTGCTAGCACGGCTAGAATAAAGCAGGCAGAAGAAGTTGTAAAGAGCAGACTTGCTGAGTCTTCTGGCCTTCATCTTTCTCCTGTGCTGAATGCTTCCTGCCCTCGAACATCAGACTCCAAGTTCTTCAGTTCTTGGACTCTTGGACTTACCCCAGTGGTTTGCCCAGGGGCTCTTGGGCCTTGGCCGAAGACCGAAGGCTGCACTGTCAGCTTCCCTACTTTTGAGGTTTTGGGACTCAGTCTGGCTTCCTTGCTCCTCAGCTTGCAGACGGCCTACTGGGGGACTTCACCTTGTGATCGTATGAATCAATACTCCTTAATAAACTCCCCTTCATCTATATATCTATCCTGCTAGTTCTGCCCCTCTAGAGAACCCTGACTAATACATCATCCTACCTAGTTAATTATATAATTTGTTAGAAGATAATAGAAGCTATGAGAAAAAGGAAAAGAAAAAGTACAGCAAGGTAACAAGGATCAGATTTGCCAGGGTTAGTGTATGCAGGGGACTGTGCAGTTTGGTATATTTCTCACTGAGAAAGTGAGATATTGATGAGCAAAACTAAGGTCCTCTTCTACCATCTAGTTGAAGAGACAGACAAGAAGAAAGAAAATAAATCATTAGTGGCTGGGCATGGTGGCTCACACCTGTATCCCAGAACACTGCGAGGCCAAGGCAGGTGTGGATCATTTGAGACCAGGAGTTTGAGAGCAGCCTGGGCAACATAGCAAGACTCTGCCTCTACAAAAAAATTATAAAAATGAAAAAAAGTAATGATAAATATCATTAAAAAATAGGATAATGTGAGAAAATCAAGGTCCTAGCTCTGGATATCTGTGCCCTTCCAGGAGGGAAGCCCAGGCCATTACCAGTCCTGCCCATCTGGCTAAACAGAGTCTCTATTGAAGCACACACCTATGTTATGACCACTTCCTATGTGTCTGTGAATAGGACAGCAGAACTATTATGTGTTGTAGCAGGTATTATATTCTAACCAATTGGTCGACAAAAGAAGAGACATTCGTAATCTGTTAGTCATATTTCTGGTGGTGTAAATGGGTGATGGCGGATCACCTTAACTCAAAGGTAGACTGTAGCCTCTCTGCACAGGACTGGAGGAGAAACCGTGTGAAGATTGCCACTGTCTAGAACATATAGGATTTTGTCCTATACTAGTGGGAAAGATTTGCTTATTATGAGAACAGAATTTCTCATAGGTTTGAGTTTGATCTTTAGATTAGGACTATCAAAGGGGGATGGTTCTTTCAGTTTTCTAACATAAATTTTAATTTTATTCCTGATAGGTGAGATGTGGCTATGTCTCATGCTTAAGAAAGAGTGATGGGGTTGTAAAATGTTTCTCTTTCAGTTTGGTTGAAAGTAGAAAGAACTCAGAGTTTACATACCCTTAAAAGGGCTGTCGAGAGTGGGGAGTATTCAGAGCACAGCCACAAAAGGTGATTAAAGGACCTGGGGAGGAAGGGAAATTAAAATTACTAGGCCTGCAGAAAGACATGTGTGTGGCCAGGGTGAGAAGAGAAGGGAAGAAAAGGGAACTGACTTAATAATTGTTCTCTTGCCACTAGGGGTAGAACAAGAGGAAACAGGCTTAAATGAAAACAGGATAATTTAAGATAAGAAAGCTGAGTTTCTTCCCTGGGTTCTGGAGGCTGGCGTCTCTTCTGTAAGATCTCCAGGGAAGATACACATCAGTCTGGTGTAGTTTATTTTAGCTTTAGTAAACATTTTACCCAAGGTGTGTAGCTTTGTCCATCTCTTTCAATGCTTACAGCTGGCAAACTGTGAATACATGTGATGTCTGAAAGCTTAGGCTGAAGAAATCTGATCTTAGTGTCGGGTATTGAATTTCCAATTAGAATGCTCATTTGCCCTCTGTGCTGCACACTTTGGGCCTTGGGCTAATTTAAATGGAGTATTTTCAGTGGATCCTGCCTAGAGACGGGAAGATGGCTTAGGGGCCATCTCCTGCTTTCTTTTATTCCCAACATACTGTGGGAAATACTATTTATTCATTTTAGATTGCTGATTAAAGGTCAGATTAAATTATTTTTTATTCAACTAGTGTTGCTTGACATTTTTGTATATGATCTTTAATATTCTTCATTTTTAAAAGATATGTATAAAATAATCCTCTTTATATAAAATACAAATATATTTGTGTGTGTACAAAATAGATATAGTCATAAAGAGAGATGTAAAAGATGGCCAAGAAAATGTTAATGGTGCTTACATAAGGAAGGTAGAATTTCATGTGACCTTTACTTTCTTTTTTATAGTACCATGTGGTTTTTGAATTTTCCACAATGAGAATGCGCCATCTGTATAATCAGAAAGAAAACAATAAAGCTATTGAGAACAAATACTGCCAGCCACATTTTGAGATTATTGTGATATATCAAAGAGGCAAAATAAGAATTTGCTCAGGATTCAAATCCAAAACTCACTCCAAGCCACGTGACTTGCATTTTCTTAGGTAATTTGAGGGATACAAACAAGTCAAGGACACAGTGCCTTCCCCTGGGGAACTAACAAGCTGGAGAAAAAAAAGTCATATAAGCCAGAGACATGTAAAACAAATCCAGGGGCAAAAACAGGGAATGGCTTAGGAGTTCTGTGAAGAGGTCAGGAAGGCCTTCCTGGATGACAGGGGAACTTGAAGATGACAAAACTCAGATATCTCAGAGAAGGGGAATAACATCCCTGGTAGAAGGCACAGCATCAATAAGCCTCCAGGGGTAGAAATATGTAAGGCAAGTGTGGCAGAATAATTTGTTAATATTAATTTGTGTTTTGTGACCTCTTTTCTCCAGAGGTTTAGTTGCAGAGCTGAAAACAGAAGTTATTTGAAGACAACAGACATTGCTGGCCTTTGTTTTTAAAAGCCTCAGTTTATTAAGGGGATCATAGGAAGGGGAGAGGGAAGTGGCTAGTGCCTTTGTATGGGACGCAGGACAGTTGGAATAGGGGAAAGCCATTTTCCCCAAGACCACAAGTGGGCTGCAGTTTAGGTTTGTAAGAGTGGCTTCACCCGTCCCCTGCACCCGGCACCCTTGCGGTGTCTCAGAGAGGTTGCAAGACCTTGGTAAGGAAGCATGGCATTCTTATTATGTTAAGCTGCACCCTGGGCTCCAGTGCCCAGCCTTGGCAAAGACCCAGTGTGAAGTGGAAGATTCCTACATACATGCAGAAAACAGAACAATTCCATAGTGCTAAAGAAAACATATGAATATGCAAATGCTTGTGAGGATCTATGTTGCTTTGACCAAGTCAGATAAGTTCTGACACCTTAGTTTCTCCAGCTACCAAATAAATGGGTATGTTGATCCCTTCTGGCTCTAAAATTCATTGAATCTACTAAATTTGAATGTCTCTACATTGCATCATTTCATTTCCACCTGAAATGTGGTGAGGATTGTGTGGAAACCCCATTTTAAGACAGCGACCACGAGAATGTGCACATATGCATAATGTTTTTCAGCAGGAAGTAGGAGTATACGGCATAGTAATTGAATCTGCCTTTTGAATCTTCTAAGCCAGCAGGATCTGATACCTGATCAGATGAGTATTGTTTCTTCCTTCCTGTAAAATCAGCTAAAATGGGAAGACTGAAGTGCAAATTTCCATCACAACTTGAGAAATCTTCTGCACTCATCCACCCCCACTCTCTCTTCATGTGTGCCCTTTATTTGTATAGATTCTTGCTTTCAACCAAAGGGGTTCAGTTCCAGAGAGACAAATCATGCACAGAGAAAAAAATTGCTTCCTAGACTTGAATATTTAGTGATGAGCTAAACCTTCCGACAGGGGAAAAAATATGATTCTGTTGTGAAGGGGGAAATAAATGTCCTCCAAATCAATGTGAAAATGGAGACCTAGGGAAGTGAGGTTCACATCTGTACTTAATGTGGCTCTGGAAGGATGGAGACAGAGACAATAAATGATATATCAGACATGGTGCTCTGCTTAGAAATTGCAATTCTAAATGTCATACGCCGTGAGCTTCTCTCATTCCCCCCATAATTCAAGACGATTCACAGGAGATAACTTCTTTTCTCTGCCATAATAATATTCTTGAGCTTGTCTCCCAAATAAACAACATTGGTTTCTGCTTTAAGCAACACCTTCCCCATTTTCCCACACCACTTAAATCAACAACCCCTTTCTCTGTCTGATCTGAATCCCAAGCTCCCAGCCTTGTATTTTGCTACAGATATGCTTCCCATTCTGAGTTCATGTTCCTTATCTCCAGTGTTATTAAAGAGCAGCTCGGCATTGCCCGGTTTATACTGGAGTTTTTTGCCACCCTAGATGAAATGGGAATATTTTGTGTCTTCTTTGTTTTTTTTGAATCCCCTTCTTAATCTTTATCGTAATCTATTCATTTTTTTGTTTTAAACCCATGATTTTTGTGTCAAGTTTTTTCTTTTATATTAATCTGCAGACTCCAATCCAGTCACCGCCTTACTGAAATGAGAAACCTGGTATTCACATCACTCAGTGTGGTTGGTTTTGGAGCTCACTGAAGATTAAAAACACAGGAAGACTTGCAAGTAGCCTAGAGGGAATAGAGAGGTTGCTATTAATGTGTTTCTTCATTGAACAGAGCTCATCTGTGCATTTGGAAATAAAGAGAAAGTGACTGTTCAAAGCCACTGAGAAAAGTGCTATCTGGGACATTTTATCTGAAGATTTTATAGAAAATGAAGAATGGCCCAAAGTAAAATGTGGCGTCACAGTAATATTCTTACAATGCTGGATGCTTGGCTAAGAGTAGCAAGGGGAAAAAATGCCTTTTGAAAGTGGGGTTGGCTCAGGGAAGAAGAAAATGCTCTATAGAAAAATAGAAATGTCTATACTTTATGGGGCCCAGAACTACTTGGTATTTGCAGAACATTCAGGCTTTTGCATCCCTATGGACCTTCAGAATTCTTCCTTTTCTTGCACAAATTAGCTATAGTGAGGTGTCCCCAGAACTAGGCAATGAGGTCACCCTTTGAAGGTCAGGTATCCAAAAATCAGAAAAGAATAAAGGAATTGAGCCATCTTCAGACATGGCCAGGCCTCCAAGATGTTCTGTACTTGTGTGATTGAATGAATATTAAGAGTGGATATAGAATAGTTACAGATTCAAAGTGTGTATAGGATTTGTCTTTAGGACCAGAATCACAGAAATTGAAGAGTGGGTTTAATAGAATTAAAATAGTAGCTACTATAACAATAATCACACATTAGCACAAATACTGTGCTAAAAGTAGCTATAAACATTTTTTACTAGGCCTCACAACAGTCTAGAGATTTTTGTCACTATTTTATAGATCAGCAAACTGTTTCAGAGAAGATGCGTGATGTTTCCAAAGTCACACAGCTTGTCAGTGGTAAAGCAGGGAATCAAATCCATGTTTCATTGCTGGATTTCAAAACTTACTGTATGGAGGGAAACATTCTACATGTATTTTGGAAAAAGGAAGGGGAGCAAAACTTCTGTGCAATGAAAAGAGATATTATTTTGTTAGACATGAATGTCAAGTAATTAGATCACCTAGGAGGTGGAGTCTATTGTGGGAAGAGAGAGGGTCTATCTGGCTTTGACACACCTGGAGAAATACCCCACTGGGTCTTCCAGTTCCCTGTGAACTCGTGCTCACCAAGTCATCTTCCAACAGCTAAGTTAGCTTCCTATGTACTTGATATACCCCAGTTACTGGAAATGGATATCTGAATCTTTAAATGAATATGTTTATGTCTTGTTTCCGTATCATTGTCTCCAGAGTTGAGGAAGTCTGTCCAGCCCACCAATGCAATTCCTTTAAGGACACTGTTGACCCACTGTCAGCACATTCAAGACCAAATTATGGCATAGGTGGGGAAGGCCCTGTATCTGAACAGTGGACCCACCTGCTCCTTTCTCTTCACACTAGCCTGGCTTTGCTACACATTCTTTCTTCAAATCATCAAAATCCAATTAGCTGCACATTAACTACAATGATGATTACTATCATTACCTGAAGGCTTCATATGTGCCAGTTGCTGTGCTAGGCACATCATGAACTCTATATCTCATTGAAATCGCACAAGTCCCCTCTCAGATACTTCTGTTTTACTAGAAGTAGAGGCTTGGAGAGGTTGCCACACTGAATCTAAGCTGAGAAGCTGGGATTCCTGTCCAGATCTATATGCTCTTGGCCACTATGATGGGATGCCAGTTTTGCCTTAATTACACCTTGTCAGTGTGGACCAGTCTTTTGCCTTTGGGACTAAAACTGTGGCTCCCTGAATAGACACCTTTGTATCAGACTGCCAGAAGGAAACAGCCTCCCAGCTTGCCTGGTTCTCTGAGACTCTCCTATGGGGAAGTACCTCCAAGAGCCTGGTGAGCTCTGTGTATGTGCTCATGTTTGAATTCCTGAACCTGTAAAATTGAGGATCAGACCTCAGGCTCCGGTGTTGACACCCATGGGGATCTGGCGTAATCAGTATAGAGTGTGGGGAGGCCAGAGGACATAGGAGAGAAGATTCTGTTTAAATGGTCAGCTCACATTCCTTTTTGACTTCTTTCTGTAACAACACTATCTTTCCTCTCATGTTTCCATAGATTCAAATCCTCAGGCACCAGCTGCTGCCATGTCATTGAAGGAGGCCTTGATAGGCTTCCCTTAAGGAGAAATGCATGAGGAGCTATTATTTCTCCAATACCAAATTTATTATAAAGATGATCATTAATAGCAACCCCCTAGATTTATAAAGCACCTTTCTGCTAACAATCTGTCTTGTAGAGGTTTTCTCATTTATCCTCACAGAACCTGAGGGATGTGGAAAAGGAAATATTACCATTTTTACATTATGGATGGCCATGATCTAGAAGCTCTTATTGCTATACCTGTTTCCATGTGGAACTGTATTAGGAACTACATAGAGAGAGCCCACAAATGCATCAAGTATTTATTGAGGGTCTTTTATGTGCCCAAATAACTTTGGTATTATTATCCCATTTCACAGATGAGGGATGGAAGTCTCAGAGAAGTTAAGTGACTTGCTTAGCAGCATATACAGATAAATGAGTAAAATATGGTTTCTGCTATCACCAAGAAGACAATATAATAAATAAGTAGCTTTTGTTGAGCATCTATGTGCTAGGCACTGTTCTAAAAAAATACAGGAGTTATCTTTGGTAATTATTTTAACTATGCAGGGGTACTATAACAAACTATAATTATCTCCATATTACAGATGAGGCATAGAGATATTGAGTAGCTTACACTAAGCTACATAGCTGGTAAGCAGCTGACCTTGAGAGAGAAAAAAGCAGAAAGGAGCCAGATAGTTCAAGTTGGATTCCAGCTCCAACAATTTTTATGTTACCCTGAGCCAGTTGCTTAAATTTTCTATTCCTCACTTTCCTAACTTGTTGATATGGTTTGGCTGTGTCCCCACCCAAATCTCACCTTGAATTGTAATAATCCCCACATGTCAACGTCGGGGCCAGGTGGAGATAACTGAATCATAGGGGCAGTTTCCTCCTTACTGTTCTCATGGTAGTGAATAAGTCTCACGAGATCTGATGGTTTTATAAATGGGTGTTCCCCTGCACAAGCCCTCTTGCCTGCCACCATGTAAGATGTGATTTTGCTCCTCATTTGCCTTTCGCTATGCTTGTGAGGTCTCCCTAGCCTTGTGGAACTGTGAGTCAATTAAACCTCTTCCCTTTATAAATTATCCAGTCTCAGCTATATTTATTAGCAGCTTAAGGACAGACTAATATACTTGTGAATGGGAATAATAGAAGCATCTGCTTCATAGGATTGTTGTGATGATCAAATGCAATGATTTATGCAAAGCGCTTAGAACTGTGCCTTGCATATGTTGACTGCCAGTGTCTGGGATTTTAATCCAGGCACTTGGACTCTAGAACCATTATGTTCTGCTGCAAAAATAATTCTCCCAGGTGCAGAAACAATAACATTTGAACTGAGTCTTCAAAGGACAGTCAGTGGCTTGGTTCTAGCAGTCTAGTTCTAGCTCAGTCAGGAGAGCCACAATTTAATTCAGTTGTGAAGAGGTAGTCACCTTTTTCATCTCTTCATAATTGTCTCAAGTACTGGGACTTTGGGTCCTTAGCATCTCTGGATTTCTTCCATCCAGAAGACATTAAATGTATTTCCTTATAAGATACAGGGAAATTCTGCCAGCCATGAAAGTAGTTATCTACGCCTTATTTATTGAAAGATTTTTCTTTTTTGAGGAAATGGCAAAATTGTACTTGACTGTGTGTTGACAAATTGATTTTTCTTTTAAGATTCAGCAATATGAACATAGGCCAATCTCTCCACTTTTAAGACACACACACACACACCCCAGGAAATGCTGCATACCTTCAAGGAATATAGTGGAACTACTATGTATGGAAAGCCTAAGCTTTGCCTTCAACTAACATTTTCAACTAAATTTTTAAATATTCCTTTAAAAAAGAACTAAAAATAGAACTACTGTTCGACCCAGCAATCTACCCAAAGGAAAAGAAATCACTATATGAGAAAGACACCTGCACTGTTCATAATAGCAAAGTCATGGAATCAACCTAAGTGCCCATCAATGGTTGATTGGATAAAGAAAATGTGGTATGCCATGGGATACTATGCAGCCATAAAAACAGAATAAAATAACATACTTCGTAGTAACAAGAATGGAGCTGAATGCCATTATCTAAGTGAAATAACTCAAACAGAAAAATGAAATACTACATGTTCTCACATATAAGTGAGAGCTAAACAATGGGTACACATGGACATAAATAGAAACAATGGACACTGGGGACTCCAAACGGAGGGAGATTGGGAAGGGGGTGAGGATTGAAAAATTACCTTGAGTACAATAGTCACTATCTGAGTGCTAAGTATACTAGAAGCCCAAACCACGCAATTATACAACATATCCATTTAACAAAACTGCACAAGTTACCCCTGAATCTAAAATCAAATTTCAAAAAATATTCCTTTAAAAATACGTTTGTCAAATATTTTGTCGACAGGAATCCTTGAAACCTGTTTCAATAGACAAAGTCCTATTGTTTTCTAACACAATTAAACAGAAGTTTACTTGTATCGTGTGTATTGAAGCAAAATTATAACCTATACTTATTATTTAGGGTAGACAAATTTAGAAGCACTTGTGAAACTACTAACAATACAATAAGATACAGAGTAAAAATAAGGGAAGTACAATTGATATTTGTATTGCAGAAAAGCCTTATATGGTATAGCTAGGCTATTTAAGTCCTAAGGTTTGTCACTTAGGCAGAGGTTATCATAAATGTATTTCCGTTGAAGAATAGATATTAATAATTGTTGAGCATAGTTCAGTAAGATGGGCATGATTATTTCTAATAGATGGTGGAATTTAAAATTTTGAGATTCAATATTACTTTTCTAAGATGGTAAGACCAGGATTTGAACTTGAATTGTATTGCAAATCTACACTTACTGTGCTAGCTGTGTTACATTGTGTACTAAGCAGTACAGACCATATTTGAACCCATGTCCCCTTATTTGACAGCCTATATGATTGCACAGCAGTTCATTGCTTTTCCATAAGTTTATCTATTTTGACTCTCTGAGCTTTATTCTTTGGAGATAGTCAATTGCTACATTTCCTTTATATGGAAGGCAGGCATCCAAGAGATGTAATTTGAAGCCAAGACTTTCATGCTCAATTTAGATCAAGTTTCTCTAATACATACCATTATGGTACAGATCTCTGCAAACCAAACAAAAATAATTCTAAGTTCCTACTGTGGACCTACTAGCTTACTCAATAGGTGATTAATCCATATTCCAATACAGCTAAACAAGAGGGACAGTCCACTGATTTTTAAACATTTAGTAATAGAACTTCCATACTCACACCCCTGCTGCTATGTAGAAATAAAAATTCTCATTTGATATATCTGTGTGTCGAAAGGTACAAGAGAGGCAGCGTGTTATGTTCAAAAGAATACTGGAGATCTGCCTTCTGCTCCTGCCTGGCTCAAGGGGATTTTGAAAATGGCCTGCTGTTTATGGAGTAGGAGTCAAAAAACACAGGTTTTATTGGCCCTGGATTTGCCAATTGGGCAAGTCTCTCAATTTCTCAGAGTCCCATTCTTTTGCTGGTAAAATGTGGTTGATCCTTTCTGCCCTGCCTGCCTCCCAGGGAGGTAATGAGGATCGAATGAGAGTGTGCACACGAAGAGCTGCACAAGCTTAAAATGTAATTATGATGCTGCTGGGAGGGGAGTCTCCTAATCTAACGAGGTGTGCTTGTCCTTCGCATACCCTCTCACCTTCCTCCCCCTTGCTTCCTGCTTCTTCATAGCATTTTCTCCCTTTCCTTTCCTCACTTTTATCCTCTGCCTCCTTTGCTCCCTCCTGCTGGAGTTTATGACCTAGGCTAATGAGACAAATACGGCTCCTCACATCAAGGGTGGGGAATTAAGGCCTGGTTATAGCCCAATTTAATTTTCATGATCTCTTGAACAAGTGAAGGAATGCTTGGGAAACAGGCTGCTCTTGGCCTGATGCCGGCCCAGCTCGAGTCGGGGCAGCCGTTACCCATACTAGCGCATCACACTCCTGGTAGACATTTCAATTAAAAGTCATTACCCTTCCTTCCATGCCTGCCTCGGCAGAGGCTGCCGCCAGCCCTGGGTTTTAGTCCCAGCTCTTCCACTTAGCAAACAACCTGAATGAGTCATTTAATTTCTCTAAGCCTTAATTTCCTTACTTATAAAATGGGGATATTAATGATATGTTTCGCTTTTCACACAGGACTGTTTTAGGGATTGCATTAAATCAGGTGATTTCAGACTGGCAAGTTCTGTATTATGATTTTTTAATTATTAAATAACATGCCTGGGTGTTCATATTTTAAATGAACTCTTCCAAGTCAGTATTTTCAAGGAATATTTTTGGATAGCGTATTTGCCTTTTCTAGCTCTCCTGTGATTATCTGAGATATAGAGTAAGCACTTTCACAAGACTCTTAAGTTTAATAAAGTTAAAATACTATATATTCCATATGTAGAGTGCTAAGTCTGAAAAGTAGATTCTCATAGAAGTTAGAATTCCATACAAACTTGCTATTTCTCTACCCTGCAACCAGAGACATGGTGCATTTTCCTGGTAATCACGAGAGCCTTGGAAACACCCTTATTCCCATCTTTAGTCTCCCATCTTTTCTGGAATTTTCCTGTGTTCATAGAATCTTGCAAATGGCTGGGTTCCCTTTCTGGGACCTGTCTCATGTTTTCTTCCTGGACACAGGCTGTAGTTCCCCAGTTGCTTGGCCAGTGTGCTCTTCACTTCTTGGGTACTGACCTGTTTCCTTTGTAGGCTGCTCTTTCTGCCAAGGGAAAGTTGCTGCAATTTTGTTTCTCCTCTTTCCTGTCTTGTACTAAGGTTGAGGAGTCACTTTCTGTATCAACTAGGTCTTACCAGGGCTTCTCTGTCCACAAATGCTCAATATTGACCTCTGTTTTTTTGTCAATAAAATATAGTTTTGTTAGAAATATTTTCTCTAAAAATTTGTTTCAATGATATCATTAATAAATTCTTCTCCTCTTCCTGTCCTCTAAATGCTTGCATGTCCCAGCACCCTGTCTTCAGCCCTTTTTTTATGTGTATTCACTTCCTACATTATTTCTTCAGTCCAAAGGTTTACTTATCCTCCATAATTGAGATAAGGGGATTCTGGGAATATGGTGATGTAAACATAACTCTCTTTCCCTCCCTTCTGATTTCAAGAAAATTTGCTTTTTCTGAGCCAAGTAGGAACCAAGATCTCTCAGTAGCTGGTATAGCTAGGGTCGTAGGCTCTTTTAACTTTCCTGAAAGGAAACTGAATGGGACTTCTTCTAAGTGCTGGACATTCACCCGGGAGCAGCATCAGAGACTAAGGATGAGCATAGGAGAGTGCTGGGTCAGGAGGAGCTTTTGGACCTTAAAGGAAATCTAATGCTAATCCTTAAGGGTGTGCTAATTTCCTTAACCTACAAAAGACCAAGAAGGAATTGAAAGAGCTGGTAAAATTTTTCCCTCTTTCCAGGCTGGAAGAGTTCTGGTAGAACTGATACTGAAGAGGCTTAGCAGCCTTAGGTGGGGGCTGATACCCTGTCCTTAAACCACCGGCCTACAGGATAAAAGATACCTCAACCTTTTATTTCTCTGAGTCCCATCATTAAGAATGTCTTGGCATTTAGATTTTTTTTTTATTATTATACTTTAGGTTTTAGGGTACATGTGCACAATGTGCAGGTTTGTTACATATGCCCCAACAGTCACAGAAGAGGAAAAGAGGAGAAGAGAATCACATTGAGCAATTAGGGCACAAACTTGGTGAAACAGAGCTACTGGGGGAGATGTCTGACCATCTGAGTGGGAGAAAGGATGAGGGAAGAAACAAAATACAATATAGCCTTATTGGAGATTGATAACTACTTGATTTTTGAGCTAAAATCTTTGCTATTTGAGAGTGATCAATTTGAGGTCCAAATTTGCGGTATGAAGAAGTAAATACAAGAGTATCTAAAAATATTTTCTTGTTTGGCTCCCTCCCTCCCCGAAAACTACCTCAAATCAGAAACTGAAACAGACTGAGGTGTAGGTAGTGTGTTTTGCAGATAATTCCAGGAAGCAAGAGTGGGAGAGTATGGAGATTGAGACAGGGACAGTAAAATCTGATATAAGGATGCATTATAAAGTCACTGCTATGGGCAGCAAGACTCAATTCCATGGGGACCTCCTGAGAAGCATCTAGAAGGCCTCCTGGAACTGAGCTCTTGAAAGACAGGAGGCTGGAGAATTTGCTTACAGTCTGCCAGCCCCTATTGATGAAGAAATGTTCCTGGGAGCTTTAATTGCTCTGCATTTCAAGATGTGGGCAGTGGTTGAGGTCGACAGCTGTCAGCACAAGGCAAGTCTGGATGCATGTGGAATTGTCCATGGCAGCTGCAGTTGACATCCAAGATTGATGTCAAGTGTATAGGAAACAGGGCACCAGCCATGTCTATTACCAGTATTTCAGCAGAAAGATAAAAACATGGAGATCTTGGGAGAAAATGTAAGTGCCTAGAGGAGAGATTCAAGAGACCCAACACACAAATAGATGATATTACAGAAGGAAAAAAAAGATGGAAAAGAAACATAAGTAAAATCAATAATGACAAGACAAAAAACATTCAAGAGAAATATTCCTATGAGGTGAGCATATACTTATACCATTTATATGCTAACTCCCAAATTCATCCCTTTGGACATAACCTATACCATGGGATGCAGACTTGCACACCCTGTGCTTACTCAACGTCTCCGTTGGGGACACCAATTAATTTTTTCCACATTAACACAATAAATACAAAACTTGTGGTTTCCTCTCTCCCACTCCTATCCCAACTTCCTCCCTTCTCAATCTTACGTACTCAGTAGGCACTGCCATTTGTGCCATTGCTTAGGACAGAACCCCCGATGTCATATTTGATTCCTCTGTGTATCTCACACACCACACCTAATTTACCAGTTGGCCTTACCTTCAATATGTACCCCCTATGTGACCACATTTTTTCACTACCATAGTTCAAAGCATCATTTCACCACCTGGATTACTACAGTACCTTCTATGATATTGTGATTAAAAAGAAATATATATATATATTTTTATTATACTTTAAGTTTTAGGGTACATGTGCACAACATGCAGGTTAGTTAAGGAAGGGGAATATATATATATATATTTTTTAAGACAGGATATCACTCTGTTGCCCAGGCTGGAGTGTAGTGGTGTGATCATGGCTCACTGCAGCCTTGACCTCCCAGACTCAGGTGATCCTCCCACCTTAGCATCCTGATATCTGTGACTACAGGCACATACCACCATACCTGGCTAACTTTTGTATTTTTTTTTTTTGTTTTTTTGTAGAGATGAGGTTTTGCCATGGGGCCCAGCTAGTCTCGAACTCCTGGGCTTAAGTGATCTTCTGCTGTGGGCTCTCAAAGTGCTGGGATTACAGGCATGAGTCAATGTGCCAGGCAAGAAACATATATTTGATCTCTTCCCTCAGTTCTAGTATTTCATCTTTGACCTTGGTTCCTGACACAGAGCTCCTAAGATCTTTGTAATTTCCTACATGTTGAGAGTGTCTGACAGAGCTCTGAAATCTCTTGGAATTCCCTGGGCAATGGGAGCATCTTTTCTTTTGATGTGACGTGGTGGGCTTCTGGACAGCCTCAGAATTGGGTCTGGTTTTCAGGCGAACCAACCAAGTTATTAGAGGGTTGAAAGTTTCAGCCCCACTTCTGACCTTCAAGAAGCAAAGAGGGGGCTGAAGAGGAGTTGATCACCGATGGCCTATTTAATGAAACCTCTATAAAAAACCCAAAAGGATGGAGGTTTGGAGGAGCTTCCAGGTAGCTGAACGTATTGAGATTTCTGGAGGGTGGTGAGCCTGGAGAGGGCATGGAAGCCCTGTGCCCCTTCCCACATTTACTCTATGTGTTTCTTTATAATATTCTTTGTAAAAATGGGTGAACAAAAGTAAAATGTTTCCCTGAGTTCTGTGAGCTGCTTTAGCAAATTAATTGAACCCAAGAAGAGAGAACTTAGCCTGCTGGGATTTGGTATTAGGCCAATCAGAGAGGTAAAGGAGCATTCAGGCTGAGCTCAGGATCCAAGGGCTCCCATCTAAGAAGGATGGGGCAGCAGGAGTCTTCAGTCATAACATGGCCAGATTGTGTGTCCTTATTGTGTTCTTTTTAGTCTGCAATAAGAGACCAGTCATTCAATTAATAAGAAACCAAATGTATAGCTGGATGGTCAGAAGCAGAGGTTGCTGGAGAAGTATCTCTAGGTAGAATGTGACAGAATTGAACTAAATTGTCGGATACCCATTTGGTGCCCACTGGATAACTGATTGCTTGGTGTGTGAGGAGGAATCTCCACATGTCTGGTGTCAGAAGTGCTGTGTTGAGTGACTGTGTGAGAATAGAGAGAAAAAGTGGTTTGTTTTTCTTAGACTTCCAGTCTGGGGTCTCTGTTCCTTTTGTTCCCACATAGTGTGTTCTTGACACAAAATCCAGATGGACCTTTAAAATAACTCAATTAGTTTTTGTCACTCCCTGTTCCCAAACCTTCTTGTGATTTCCCATTATATTAAAAATCCAAATTCCTTACTATGACCTGAAAAACCTTGCAGGCTCTGCTTGTCCCTTCTTCAGTTATCTCTAGCTCCCTGTTTTTCCATCACTTTACTCCACCCACATCAACATTTTTGTTTCTAATCAGTCCAGTGTATTCCCACTTCAGGGCCATTGAACTCACTATTTCCTTTGCCTTTAACTCAAGTCCACCAGTGTTAGTGTAATCTGGGTATAATTTACTACCAAACTCATGTAATTTATTTTCCCAACTGGGATAATTTTGGGTGTATAATGAGTTGTTACTAACGATTGTGTCAGGAAATGATAGTAAACTGTAACTATTCCAGGCATAAATGGTCATCGTAAGATATTCTCATGGCCTGATCCCTTACTTCTTTTAGGTCTTATGTCAAGCATTATCCTATTAGAAAGGTCTTCATTTGTCACTCTATTTAAAATAAACGCTTGCTTCCATCTCTATCTCAGATTTCCCTGACTTTCCTTTATTTTTCTTCATAGAATCTGATATTTCTTGAATTATGTGACACTTTATGTGAGCTCTTGTTTACTTATTTAATGTCTGCCTCTTTCCCAAAATATAGGTCTAATGGGGAAGGACCTTGTCTGTTTGCTCACCACCGTAACTTTGCTGTCAAGAGCACGTAGTAGATGCTCAATAAATTTTTGTCGAATGCATGAATGAGTGTTGATCTTGGTCAAAGCCCTTGCTGAAGGCCACTGCCTTGACCCCTTCCTGCTTCATCCTGGGTGAACTCAGCATGTTGGGACTTAGTGTCCAGCCAATCAGAGAATCAAGAGAGCATCCAGGCTGAGCTCAGGATCCAAGGCTCCTATCTGAGATGGGTGGGGCAGCAGGAACATTCAGGCATAATATGGTCAGATTATGTGTCAATATTGTGTTCATGTGTGTTCTTTTCAGTTTGGAATAGAAAACCAGGCAGTGGTTGATGACCAGAGAGCAAAGTTTAGCTGCCTCCAGGAGAGGAATTTGACTGATCAGGGTGATGCAGGGCACCATGCCCCAGCCATTCTGCTGGGGGTCAGGGATGGCTTCCAGGCTCAGTGTCAGGGGACCTGGATTATAAAGTCAGGATGTCTGGTGAGGCAGGGTTTGTTAGGTTAGTGCGATCCTGAGGATGATTGATTTCCAAGCTAGAATATATTCTTTTTACTTTCTGACATTTCTCTCTTCTTGGTGCTCATAGTAGGATTTATGGAAAATTATTTCTATGACTGGTAAAGCTAGAGCTGGGGGAAGGTCATGTCAACAGAGTTGAATAAAGTGGTGAAACTAAAAAATAGCTTCAGCCTAGAAACTGGAAAATGGAAAAAATTCTTAGTGACTTGAAAATCAGAAGCTTTATGTTCTATACCAGTTCTGATACTAAACTATTGGTCATTTCAGGGTACCATTTTATTTTTATATCTAGGAATGAGCAGGATGGACAGGTTAATCTTAAAGGATCCTGTCAATTCTGAACAAAAATCAACAATTGATTATTTTCAATTCAGTAAGCATTTATCAAGAATCCTATATGTGCTGGGGACTCTACTAGGTTCTGGATAAGTAGAAGTAAATAAATTGTAGTCTAAGTGAACTTGCAGGTAAATGAGCACCTAGGCACCATGCCAGAGTTTTTTACCCAGCTTTATGGAACATAGTTGAAGGAGCAAGTTAATTCTGCCTACTGCAGTCAGGGGAAAACATAGGAAGAGGTGCTGTTTAAGTTGAAAATTTTAAGGAATAACTTGATGGAGAGGGGAGGAAGAAGAATTCTGGCAGAGTAATGAACATAGGCAGCATCAGAAAAGCATAATTGCCATGGTAAATCAGGGAACATATTTTAGTTCAGTGTGGAATAAAAGTTTGTGAAGGTCAGATTGACAAAGAATTGAAGGCCAGTATTTTTTTCTTAAGTCACTTGTAGTTTATCAATTAGGAATGTTTTAGGCTGCAAGTAACAGCCTACTTAAACAATAAAGACATTATATTTTCTCCTAGAGCAAGAAGTCTAGAGATAGTTCATTCTAGTTTGGTGCAGCATCTTAACAATGTCTTCAGACTCGAGATCTTCCTATTTTTTTTCTCTTGAATCTTCATCGTGCTGATGTTCATTTTTAGTTTTCTTTGCTTCATGGTCATGTATAGTTAATGTAATGTTAGCTGATGTACTGGATAACTCCCTCAATTCTAAGTGTATTAATACAACAAAAGTTTATATCTCGCTTCTATAAAATTTGAAATAGGTTTCCTGATAAGTAGATGGCTTTTCATTTATTTTATTTTATTTTTTTATCATTATACTTTAAGTTCTAGGGTACATGTTGACAATGTGCAGTTTTGTTACATAGGTATATATTTGCCATTTTGGTGTGCTGCACCCATTAACTCGTCATTTACATTAGGTATATCTCCTAATGCTATCCCTCCCCACTCCCTCTACCCCACAACAGGCCCCAGTGTGTGATGTTCCCCTTCCTGTGTCCATGTATTCCCATTGTTCAATTCCTACCTATAAGTGAGAACATGTGGTGTTTGGTTTTTTGTCCTTGTGATAGTTTGCTGAGAATGATGGTTTCCAGATTTATCCATGTCCCTACAAAGGACATGAACTCATCCTTTTTTATGGCTGCATCATATTCCATAGTGTATATGTGCTACATTTTCTTAATCCAGTCTATCATTGATGGATATTTGGGTTGGTTCCAAGTCTTTGCTATTGTGAATAGTGCCACAATAAACATATGTGTGCATGTGTCTTTATAGCAGCATGATTTATAATCCTTTGGGTATATACCTATAATGGGATGGCTGGGTCAAATGGTATTTCTAGTTCTAGATCCTTGAGGAATTGCCACACTGTCTTCCACAATGGTTGAACTAGCTTACAGTCCTACCAACAGTGTAAAAGTGTTCCTATTTCTCCACATCCTCTCCAGCACCTGTTGTTTCCTGACTTTTTAATGATGGCCATTCTAACTGGTGTGAGATGGTATCTCATTGTGGTTTTGATTTGCATTTCTCTGATGGCCAGTGATCATGAGCATTTTTTCATGTTTCTATTGGCTGCATAAATGTCTTCTTTTAAGAAGTGTCTGTTCATATCCTTTGCCCACTTTTTGATGAGGTTGTTTGGTTTTGTCTTGTAAATTTGTTTAAGTTCTTTGTAGATTCTGGATATTAGCCCTTTGTCAGATGAGTAGATTGCAAAAATTTTCTCCCAATTTGTAGGTTGCCTGTTCACTCTGATGGTAGTTTCTTTTGGCTGTTCTTCAAGTGGTTTTCATCTTCTTATCTACCAGCTTCAATATATCTTCCAAAATTTGCAAGACTCTGATCAAGCTGGGAGGGGAAAAAATATAAGGACCGTGCATGAGAGCTTTTTCCATGTTAGCCCTGGGAGTGTTGTACAGTACTCTACTCCATATTTCATTGCCTAGAATTCAGTTATACTTAACTGCAAGGGGAAATGGAAAATAATATCAATGCACCTTGGAAGAAGAGAAAATAAGTTGACTGATAAGCAAGCAGTCTCTGCCATAGGTTACAATATGGATAATGAAGCTTTAAACATCACCTCCTACAAAATTGTTTTCCAGGGAGGAGGAAAGGGGAACAGGGAGAGCCAGAAAGCTTTCCTCTTGAGTTTGTACCAATTTTGGGGGGGAAATTTTCTAGAAGACTTCCCCTTACACGTTCCTGATCAAAGCTATGTCACATACTCCCCCTCAGCCAGATACAATGAGGCTGGAACAGTAAGCATCTGAATGGGAATGACTGACAAACATCATCTTGAATAATAATTTGGAGTTTGGAAGGAATGTACTTGTTTTGTGAAAGGGCTGTATTATATGCAAAGTGACACCCAAACACCAAAGGAGTCAAGAAACCAAAGACAAATCCAGTTTGTTGGTAAGAAGATTTTATGGGAGAACTTATGGACAGCAGTGTGATCTTGGATGGCTGTGAGATAGGTAGATTTCTGTGCTGCTGCCCCAAGACCCAGGGCTTATTAACCACAGGAAAAGGGTTTTTTCCACTTCAGAGGGAATGTATAGGAGAATTTGATTAAGGGCAGAATTTATGGCAAGTATATTCTCTTACACAAGGAGCAACAGATAAACTGGAAATGTTAGAGGCATTCCTGGAACTGGTGTTAAGAAGAAGTCAACATGGTGGTTTGGCATTGAAGATGGAATTGCTTTAGGTTCCACAATACTTTTCCTGAACACATTAAATCTTTCCAACTCTTGAAGAGAAACAGGGTTTGGTTAGCCAGGAAGAAGGGGAAAAATGATGGTTGAGTCATTAACCAAAAGTATCTACCAAGGAAGCCAAGGCAGATTTTTTGAACAGAGGAGTGACATGATTGAATTTGTGGTTTAGGATGGTTGCACTGGAAAATAGATTGCCAGAGTCTTCCTATTTTGAGGCATGGGCACCAGCATGTCCCAGGGAAGTGTTAAATTCTAATAAGGTCAGAGAAAATCTTACAGAGCACTCAACAAACTGGATGTCTCAAAACTTTTACCTTGTGAAGAAATATCCCAATCTTTGATTCCAGAAATAAAATTTCTTTTTGAATAATTAAAGCCTGTGTCAAGGAGATTGATGGCCCAGGAAAATGTTTTAAATTTTTTTCATGGAAAAAAAATGATTCCTTCCCTTTGAAACCTTGGATATTTTTATTTCTCACACTAACTGGGGTGTTCAGGTATGAATGTTCTTTACTATCCACAAATGAATGGTGCCATATTTAGACCATAATATGACTGGCTTTGCACTCATTAGAATGGCTTCTAACAACTGCATGTGTGACTTGGATAAGAATGACATTACCTATGGAGTTGACCAACCTTTTGGTTTTTTAAGGGTGGAGATTACTGAGACAGAAAGAATGTAATCTGCAGTCAAAGAAAATATGAGATATAAACAAGTGCAGAACATAATAAAATAACTAGGCATAAAATCGCTTATTAATGTATGATTTGGACACATTATTTAAATTCTGGGAGCCTCAGTGATGCCCCAAGGATCACACAGGATGATGAGTTAGTGCTCATCAAATATCCATGTCACCTTCTACATTCAATACCCACCTTGCAGTTAGGTTTGGACTACATGACTGACTAATTCAAGACAATAGAATGTGAGCAGAATTGATGTTGGTCACCTTGGGTCAAGGCCAGTTAGAATCAATATGTTTCCTCTCTCTCTGTTTTCTCCTTCTGTGCTGACTTCGATGCAATGTGTTCCAGATGGCAGAGCTACGAGATGGAGGAGGGCCACTGGCCCAACTCTCCATGAGCAAGAAATAATCCTATCCAGGTAACGGGTAAAAAAATGCTTTGTAAATGGTAGTCACTATTACTGGTGCTATTGTAATTTTAAAAACAGGTAACATTTTCACTCCTACCTCAGCTCATAAGAGTTAATCCTCAACTGGTTTAGTTAGGTTCCACTTTGCTTAGTGAACAAGGCTTTCCTTTCAAGCCTTTATCCCTGTACAAGATGTCCAAGGCCTCTACCATTTACTCAGGGAGCTTACAAATATCTTGGACAATGTTAGAAGTATCTTGAGGCCCACCTGGCCCTCGAGTTGACAGGTGCTGCTTCTCCCTGATACTTAGCTCCCTCCACTCCTTCCTTTCCAGTTTCAGTCCCTCCTCTGATTTCTCATCACTCTTTCTCCGTCCTCAGGCAAGGACAACCTTTAAAAGTATAAATGCATTTATACAGAAATTTCTGTCTCATATTTAGATCAGGTTTGGTATGTTTTTTGCACTTTTATTTGTGTTGGTGAGGATAGAGTAGGGGGAAAATGGCCTTCAGCTAAGAATGAGAGAGCAGAAGAGCAGAGAAATATACTAAACCACATAGATTATGAATTTTAATTAAACCTATGTTATTACTTTTATTTATATGACTATTAATAATTAATAAACAGGCTGCTGAGATTTGATGTTACATAACAAGAAGGGAATTCACAGAAATAATAATTCTTGAGAAATTTATTATGGCTTGCAGTCATCCTGAACCACCAACACACTTATCTACTTCTATCAGAAGTAAACAGTAAGTCATACTTAGATGAGCATAAATGCCAACACAAATCAGGAAGCAGAGCAATCCACAGTTTCTAGAAAAGATTTCTAAAGTTCCCTACTCTTTATTGCCTTCTCTTAATCTCGTTTGTGATAGGCATCTTCTGACATTGTCCCAGTGTCCTTGTTTCCTGGTACACATGCCCTATGTATTCCTCCCCCTTCTTGAGTATGGGGTAGTCTAGTGACTTGCTTCTAATCAATAGAATATGCCAAAAGTGACAGCATGTCACTTTCAATATTATGTTATAAAAGATTGTGACTATCAAGAAGATGATAGTTAACACTCTCTCCCTGACCCTCTTGTTTGCCCACCCTCATGAAGTTAGTTTATACAGAGAGAGCCCCACATATGGTACTGGAGACACAAATATGGGAAGACTAATTCCCTTCTTTTGGAGAGTGCATAATCTATAGGAACAGTATAACTCATGTTTTAATAGAGACATGTACAAAGGGTGGTGGCAACACAGATGAAGGAGGAATTGAAATGATCAATAAATATTGTCAATAGCTAAAGCAATCAATGTACATTTTCAGAAGATGACATAGTACAAAGCAGACTGTCTGTATATCCTAATACAGAGGTGGAACATCAGGGAATTGCAGATAGAGAGTCTGAGACCTGACAATTAACATTTCAGCTCTGGCCCAAGAAAGTGACCAACTGAACAGAAGCGACGTGGATAACCTTGGGAAATGCAAGTGACCAAGAAGATTATTAAACAGAACACAGTGACATCAGACACAGGGGTCTAAATAAAACTCAGACGGGAACTTTGCTCTAAGCTACTCCTGGCTGAGGATTTCCCCAATGGTTATTGAGGGTGATTTGAAACTTACCAGCACGCCCTTCTATAGGAAATCCTGTCTATTATTTTCTGTTACTGTATATTTTACAGCTAAATTCTCAAACAATATTTGTAAAGCACTATTACCTACCTTTAGAAATGGTTTACTAAAGTAAAACACACAGAAAAGTATGCAAATCATAAATGTATAGCTTGATGGATTTTCACAAAAGAAACACAACCATGTGACCTGCACCCAGCTAAAGAAAGAAATTACCAGGAGCTGTCTTCATGCTCCTTTTGAGTCCTTTTTTCAAATTAAACAAAATTTCTAAAATAATTTTAGACTAATATAAATGTTGCAAAGGTAGCATAGAGAGTTCCTATATGCCCTTCACTCTGTTTCTTCTAATGTTAACAACTGATAGAATCATAACAAAATTATCAAAGGGACACAGGAATCAACTTGGATTAGCACCAGTGAAATCTTGGATGCTTTAAGCAACAACAATAAGAACAACAAATAAAGCAATGGAATGTGACGCATAGATTAAAATAAATTTTAATGAGTCACACATTTAAATAATTGAAGAAAATAGAAAGGACTGCCCTTTTTTAAAGTAGAATTTGAGTTAATAAGTGTATTAGGAATGCTGAAAATAGAAGATAATCATTAGGCAAGCACCACATTAACAATTGTGTCAGGAAGAATCATTGATAGATGTTAAAAGTAGTTGGCAGGAGCATGATGAGAAACAGAACATTTGCATAATCTCAAAGTATTTCTCTTTAAGAAATACTTAACAAATATCTTAATAATTAATAAGATATTTATTAATGGAAAAATAGCAGCTTTCCAAGCAGAGAAACCTGACAGACACTACCTTAATCTAGTAGTAGAAATGAACATCACCAATAATAAGATGCACTTAATTCATATACTTCCTGATATGATGCACTTGAGAAGGGCACAGCATCACTTCTGCAATATTCTTGCCTAAAATATGTAACTTCAACGTAATCATCAAAAATATTATACAAACTGAAAATGGGGGACATTTTGCCAGATCTCTTTAAAAGTGCCAGGATTGTGAAAGACAAAGATTGAAGAACTGTCCCAGACTGGAGGAGTCTAAGGAGACATGACACCTTAATGCAACATGGGATTAGATCCTGGACCAGAGAAAGTAACAGTAGTGAGGAGACTTGTGATATCCAAGTAAGGTCTACAGATTAGTTAATAGTAAATTAATTTAACTTTTCTTTTTAATTTTTTAAAAGATGAAAGAATAACCACAGTTAATACATACATACTACCTGCTTTGTGCCAGATCCCACTGTAAGTGCTTTCCATGTATTCATCATCATTGTCATTTTGTAAATGAAGAAACTGGGGTGTAGATGGATGAGACTCTGTTCAGCTAGAGTTACACAGCTGATGAGCAGCAGAGCAGGGATCAATGCTGGGCTTTGTGGCTTCCGGAATCCATGGTTAACCTCTCTGTTTACAGCCTTTCTAGTGTAGTTTCTTTAGGGATCATACAGGGCCCATTTCTGGGCCCTGGACTCCTGAGTGAGCAGACCAAAACAAGCAGCACTTCCCCACTGTCTTCACAGTGGGTCTGGAACCAAGGCCTTCCTTCCTGGCTGGTATGCACCTTACAAAGGCACTTTTTTTCCCTGAGATTCTAAAATAGAAGCTCAGGGCTCTGTCTTCCCACAGAAAATATCGACATCTATATTTATCCCTTTTCCAGAAGCTGAGGAGACCTAGTTCATGCTAATTGCAGTTTACCAAACAAGCTGATTCTTAACCCCATGAATATTTTTGCCATTGAAAGCGCCTACAACTTGTGAAAATGAACAAATGGCAAACTGCTCTGCTCTTTTCACTTCCCACACACGATTATATTTTGTTGCCTATTAACTCTGCAGTTGCACCACAGGCATCATGGAGACATGACCAAGGATCCCAGCAACCCCCAATCTGGGCACAGCATGGACTTGAGGTTAGTTTGTACACACATTTTAGTCTTGGAAGAACATGGCCAGACACTGCTACAAATTAGGTACTCAGGTGATCCTTAGGCCAGTAACTCAGGAATTAATTATTTACTTTTTTTTTCTATATTTTAAACACTATTTAAAAAACTTCTTATAATTACAAATAACAGAAGGACTAGAATAATGAACACACATCTGTCCGTCATCTGGATCCAACAATTGTTAACATTTGGTGAAACATACTTCAGATACACACTGCTGGCATGCACACACTCGTACCTGTGCAGTCACATGCCACATAAGGACGTTTCAGCCAACAGCGCATATATGATGGTGGTCCTAAAAGATTATAATACCATAATTTTACTGTACCTTTTCTATGTTCAGACATGTTTGGATACACAAATGCTTAGCGTTGTTATAATTGGCTACAGTATTCAGTACAGTAACTTGCTGTACAGGTTTGTAGACTAGGAACATTAGGCCATACTATCTATGTCTGTGTAAGTACATTCTGTGATATTCATAAGGCAATGAAATTACCTAATGACGCACTTCTCAGAATGTATCCCCATCATTAAGCAATGCATGGCTGTATTTATTTCAGTATCTTCTGTTTCAAAGGAAACTATAAATTCTATGTAATAGAGGCTTAAATGGGGCAGAATGTTGCTGGATCTATAGACCAGAGATGACTTTAGGACCACTCTTTTTTTGGGGGGGTGGGGAGGGTGGGCAGGGTTAAGAAGATATTCAGGATTGAGCAGCATTGATTAGCCAACAGGGTAGAGTGATAACGATGGGGTTTTAACATTCATTATGGAATCTTAGAAAGTCATTGCTGAAAGCTCTGTTGCAAGCCTCCTTTCCTCTTTTCTCCCCTCTACCTTGTGTTTTAGTTAAATTGGTTTACTTGGTTAACCACCAGAGCACATAGTCTGTACTTCCCCACCCTTGTCTTTGTGATTTCCCCTTCATTTGTGCCTTCTTTTTCTATTTACCACCACTTTTCTCCTATCTTTACCTACCCAAATCTTTTCCAAGACCTGACCCAGTGGTATCTTCTTCCAAAACACACTTCTCCTCTTTAAATATATGTCACCCACAGTATGGAGACATTATTTCCCTGCTTTGAGCTCCTATGCGTTTTATCTGTAGTACTTCTGTAGCCTTTATCACTTTTGATTTTGCTTCTTACCTGGTTATGTGTCTAACGTATCTTCGCCTCTAGATTATATGCTTCTAGAGAGTAGCTACCGTACCTTATTATCTTTATATTTTTCAGTGTCTTGTACCTCATAGTGCTTTATTACTGTTTGTTGCGTGTGTGTGCCCAAAGGCCCTATAATGATTGCCTAGCTGATTAATGTCCAGAAATTGGTGTGGCCAACTTTTCCAATGTATCATTTTCTGGTTTGAATGGCTGGAGAAAGGAGAGGATCAAGGCTCATTTAAAGGCTGGGGTCCTCTGGGACAGCCGCAGTGGGTGCCATTGCCCCCTAGCACAGTAGAGGTCATTTGTGATGCTGCTATCTCTCCATTGGAGTGTGGGTGAAAATACCAGTGTGTTCCTTCAAGGGCCTGGAGGGCTGACAGATGGAAAAGATTTCTGGTCCTCTTGGACAAGCTAGATTCTCAATACAATCAGAAATAAAAAGGAGCAAAAGAGACCAATTCACACAATACTTCCTTCTTTATTCAGATAAGATACATTTTACATGCTTTATGAGGTTAATGTCCCCTGCTCCTGATTACAAAAATCTGATTGGCATATTAATTAAGTTATAAAAGTGAGAGAGGGAAGAAACACAAAAGAGGTGGCAGCTGCTCTTTTGCTGCTGAATCCATTCAGGATATAAAATTTTTGCTGAGATATTTATTGTAAAATAGTTTTTTTTCCCCCTCCTCTTGCTTTTATTTTTAGCCGGCGTTACCCCAGCATCTGTTCCACCTCGTGTGAGAAATGTGTTGAAATGGGAGGGCGAGAGGAATGTACTTAAAAAAAAATTGGGAAGGCTTTTGCAGAGTGTGAGAGGAGAGGCAACACATCCTACTCTAATCAAAGTCTGAGACTCCTGGGAGGAAGTTGCTTTCTTCCTCTTGACACTCATATTTTCAGATCCCAGAGTTTTAAGAGACATCTGGGAAAAACTCAGATTTTGTCAGCAACATCCCTACTAAGTGCTTGCCCAACTGTTGCTTGGGTACTTTCAATGATGGGAAACTCATGACCTTCAAAAGCATCTTTAAAGAAGAAAATAAAACAGACTGGTCTTCAGGATCTTGTTTGTAAGGAACAAAAAGACACCATACAAGCCAGTTTTGGAGTCATGGGGAGCCAGCCCTTCATTGGCTGGTGGAGTTTCATGTCCTCATCAATTAAAGAGTTCTTCTTCATTTATAAATCAAGCGTCTACTCCTTGTTTCTCCTTTGGTCTACTGACCCATGTATGACAAATCTATTGCCCATTCAAATGTTTAAAGCCTGGTTTCTCTCCTAAGAGTTCTGTTCTTCAAGTTAAATTTCCCAGTCGTTTCATGAGTTCCTTTGAAGGCATGTTTTTGAGCACTTTGCCTTTCTAGTTATTCTTGCCCTAACCATCTGAATCTACTAAAGATATGGGTTCCTGATTTGAATTTATTGCTCTACTCGAAGGGATATGTACTTTGCAGGTGTGGGGAAGGAAAGAGATTCTGACATCTTATTCTGTTTTTTATTACCTCTTACCTCAAGTCAGCATTAATCAATTGATAACCTAGGCTTTGGTTTGCAGGTTATCAGATCTTGTTACTAAAAGGAGTTGATTTGTTCTATAAGGAAAACGTCATATAACATAGGGGCTGAAATTTTAGGCCTTCCGTTAAAGCACTAATTTACGAAGATATGTATTCTGATTCTTGCAGAAAATAGTTTATGATGGATTACAAGTTAGGCCATATAAAATGGGATACAATTTGGGGAAAAAAAAGTTTGGAGAAAATGAAGTGATTGTATTAAAATCCTGAGATAAATCACTGGAATTGGGCATTAAACAGTGTCCAAGTGTCCCAATAAAGACAAAAATAAAAATATAGTAAGTCTTTTGGTTGTTCTCTGTTAGAAGAAAATGTTTCCTTTGGATGAACACATTTTGTCCTGCAAAGAATGTACCACATAATAAATCCGTTTATTTATATTCCATCTCATTCCTTCTGAAAGTATGCCACGTGGTGCTAGGGATCATGCCTCTCTCGTTCACTGTCCCATCCCACCCGCTGAAGATAGTGTTGGCACTTACAGACACTCATAATGTTTTTTGACAAGATTCCATAAAAAAGATTTGAGGCTGTTGACTGTAAAATCACTTGCAGTAAAACATTATACGATAAAAATTAATCAAAATAAGAACCAGAAAAATAAGTAATACATGAAGTTTAGTGATGGAACATACGCCGAGTTACTGTGAGAGTCAAAGGATTTTGACTGTAGGTGAACCTCATATTTGACACCGAGCTTGTGGTGGTAAGAGTGGAAAAGAAGATATAATCAGCATCATGAATCTGATGCCTGAAATAGAAAAGTACTTCACTTACTTGCAGGAAGCAAAAGTTTTCTTACGTATTTTGAGAGACGTTTCTTATGTAGAAACCTATGGAGGGTTTGGGGTGCCATGCTTTTAGCAACATTCCCATTGCAAATACAGTTAAAGGCTGTCCCTTATAGCATCCAGAGATGACAGCAGAGGGACCACGGTGACATGTAACTCTCACAGTGAAGGCAAATGGGTGCCTCCTCCCATGCATTCTCACAGAGGGATGCTGAGGAGTGTAGGAGATGGGTTTGAGCTTTGCTTTTGCAGATGCTTCCACTTGGTCACTGTGAATTAAAAACAAAGTCAAGCTTGGCGCCTAGAAGAAGGAGGGAAGACCACTAGAATTGATCAGAGGCCATTATTGGGTACTCCCTTACTCTGCTGGTGATTTTCACCCTGAATCACCCTATAATGCAGGTAAACTTGTTTTAATGAATCCTGAAGTGTCCATCAACTTGAGTTAACGGTAAGTTATGTCCCCAGGGAACTGAGAGAAACAACCAGATTGATGTTGTCTTAGTTTGGGTTTCCCTGAAATCAGACTCGAAAACAAGTCCTTGAGTGTGGTGGTTTGTTGAGGAGGCTATCCCAGGAAGCTCAGCTGAGGAAATGGGGAATGTGAGATAGGGAAGGAGGCAAACCCAATAAAGTCTTGTTAGTGATTGCTTTGCCCTCTAGGTGGAGAATATTGACTTGGTTTTTACCTCTTTGGGACTTATAAAATTCTCCAGCCTATTGTGTTTTTGCCTTCCCTTGTTTTCATTGCATATCATGTGCCTGGCACTCGTATATCACCAACCATATCACGTGGTGTCTCAGCATTTGTAATACAGATGTTTTTTTCTACCAGAAATTGAGTTCCTTGAAAAAAGTAATAACCACGTTTCAATTTTTTTTGGTCTGGCACACAATAAGCAAACATATTTGTTGATTGTATTCAGTTGGGCCTCCCACCGTCAAGTGGAGCAATCACATCCTTGAGAATCCATTGCCCAGTTCTCTTCTGCATGGCTGGACCTGACCTGGCGAAACAAATTCTTTGATAAAGGGTCAGCAGGAATGTCTCTCTTCTTTTGTGAGTAATACCACCAGAAGTGATTTTAGATTTTTGTTGCTATAGAAACCTCAGAAAGTACATTACCTTCAATGCAAAAGCATCTTATTCCTTAAAAATTTCATGTTTGAATGATTTAAATGCAGGTCCCAGCTGGGTGATTAAATGCTTCATGTGAGGGAAGCAATATAATGTAGTGGTTAAATGTGTAGTAGGCTTCAGCGTCAGACTGCCTGGGTTCAACTGCTGGCTCCATCCCTTAATAACTGTGTGACCTTGAGCAAGTCAGATGAAGAAATTGATGCTTAGAGATACTATGTAGCTCTCCCAAGAATTCACAGCTCTACCACTTAAAATTTACATGGTAGTTAATATTAGCTGCAGAAACTTGTCCAAGGTCATACTACTAGTAAGTGATTAAGTCAGAATTTGAACAAGGAAAAAGAAAATAATGCTCCCCCTCTTTTCCTTTTCTTCTTATTATTTTTTTTTTGGAAGAGAAGTTCAAATGGACTCTTATTGAAAAGGAGTTTAATTACATTACTGTATGAACTGAGAGTCTATTTCTAGTAACGGGTAATAGCTTGTATCACTGTGCTTCAACAATATAATCCCTCCTAAAATACAGTCATTTTTGTTTGCTTCGATAGAAACCACTTATTGGGTGCCTACTACATATCATGTTCCAAATCAACATAATTTATAATCTTCAATAATCCTCAAAATAATTCTGCAAAATAAATTTTATTGTCTTAGTCGAGTTTTCCTAGAGGCAGGCCCTGAGAGAAGGATTCAAATTCAAGTACAGTTACACTTTTAACAACACGGGTTTGAACTGTGCCAGTCCACTTATAGATTTTTTTTTAATAAAAGTTACACTGGGAGTAACTCTTTTCCTGCCTCACCTTCCACCTCCTTCGTCTGTCTGTGCCACTTCTTAGACATCAAAAACCTCCCTCTTCCTTCTCCTCTGCCTTCTCAATGTGAAGACAATGAGGATGAAGACCTTTAAGATGAACCATTTTGTCTTGATGACTAGTAAATAGACTTTCTCTTCCTTATGATTTTCTTAATAACATTTTCTCTAGCTTACATTATTATAAGAATGCAGTATATAATACATATCATGTACAAAATATGTGTTAATTTACTGTTTATCAGTAAGGCTTCCAGTGAACAATAGACTATTGGTAGTTAAGTTTTTGGGGGATCAGAAATGATATATATATTTCCTACTGCCCCTAGCCCTTGTATTATTCAAGGGTCCACTGCAGTTTATTTGAACGATGATCCCAGGAGATATAAATGGAAAAGTAGTGAGCAGGAAAGGGAAACAGCAAATTCAGGGTGTGCTATCAAGAACGTTTTAACACTGTGGGCAACTGGGGTTAATCCTGCGGAGCACCTCCAGGAGCTAGCGTAGAACAAGCACTTCAGGGTTATCCTAGTGAAGGTGTGAGGGAGCTGGGGCATTTTATACGCCAGGTCCAGCTACTCACTGGGAGGCACTCTGAGATACGGTAATTCCCCAGTAAGTGTGGCTCACCTTGGATCAGCAGAGTGAGCTCCGGCAGATATATTCTTAGGCAAAAATGTGCCAGTATTGGCAGGTGGAGGACTCAAGGGAACATGGATGGGACACTTACAAAGTCAACTACAGTTAATTACTATCCACATTTGAGGTTGAGGAAACTGAGGTTCAGAGAAGTGAATTCACATGCCTGAGATCTCTGGTATGTAAAATGTTGGATCTGGCATTAGAATTCAGATCATTCTGACTCTAAAATCTGAACTTTTTCTACTCCTTGCATCATCCTGCCTTACAACATTGGGCTGGAAAGTAACTAGTGAGTCTTTGTGAACTGAAACTAGTCTGAAAACTAAAACTGATATGAGGAAACGTGCTTTTGAGGACGCCAGGGAGTTTGGAATAGTATAATTGTTCTGTGTTATAGTAATTGGGATTCACCCTGTCATAGGTTGAATTGTGTCTCCCATGACCCGCCCCCGCCCCCCGCCCCCCGCCAAAAAAAAAATGTCAAAGTCCTAACCCTTCAGTATCTTAGAATGTCACCTTATTTGGAAATAGGGATTTTCTTCTCCAAATGAAATTAGTTAAGGTGAGGTCATACTAGAGTAGGATCTGCCCCTAATCATATATGACTGGTGACTTTCTAAGACAGCAGTATGTAGACAGAGATGCCCAAAGAGCACACTATGAGACAAAGAAAGCAGACATTGGATTTATGCAGCCACAGCCAAGGAGCACCAAGGATTGCCAGAAAATCACCAGAAACTAGGAAGAAGCAAGGAAAGATTCAGAGGGAGCATGGCCCAACCTGCTGATGCCCTGATTTTGGACTTCTAGTCTCCAGAACTGTGAGACAATAAATTTATATTATTTTAAGCCCCCTAGTTAGTGGTATTTTGTTAGACAGCTCTGGGAAACCAATACAAACCCATTTTTCTTTAATCAAACTTTTATTGAAACTAGTGATTGTGCAAGAGGGAGATTTGGTGCCAGCTTGCAGAATTGCCTGAGTTGTAGTTCGCATGATGACTCTTTTTTAGTGTGATGTGGGTCCCTTGAGGAATCAATGCTTCTGAAACAGAAAATACATAGCAATGAGGTTTGGATAAAAATAATTTCCTTATTTAGTACTTCCTAGGCTCTACCTTGATTGATGTATCTAGCACTGATTTCAGCTAAGGTAAAATAGACTCACTTTCATAGACAGAGAAACATGAAAATGGGAGCAGTAAAGGAACCCAGCATGAGGCTCCAGGCCCCTGCACATGTCTGGCATCTCATGTAGCCTCTTGCAAGGCATTCCCCATCTGATTCTCCAGGATTCCATGAGAAGCTTCTCCTGCTCTGCTGCACTGCCAGTACTTGAGCAACTTTCCTGGGACAAAAAAATAACTAAAAGAAGATTCATTCTTAGAAATGATAATCCTTGGCCTTAGACAGAGGGAGCATTGAGGGAGCACTCTCCTCTCCGGGGTGGGGGGGGGGGAGTAAGGAATGAGTTCCCAAGTTGTGTTAAGAGCACCCAGAAACAGTGAGGTCATCCCATGTGCAAATGATGGCGAACCATAGCCCACACTTGGGAAGAATGTGTATAGGCCACTTTCTGCTTCTGTCATCTTGAGACAAAATCATTTCAATGTGGCTTATGTTCCCATCACCTTGTACACTGACATGGAAAACAATTTAAAACTAGTGAATCTGATTTCAGAGTATTTGGGGCTGCTGCTTTGGGTGTCGCTCAGCCACTAGCAATGGACCCCTACTGAAATACCATTACTCAAAAAAGAGAGATATAGCTTTGCATCCACATTGGTTACTGTTTGGCTACGTGATACAATGGAAAAACTCTAGGTATTGGAGACATAGAAGTCTGGATTTGAATGCAAAAACTGCTAATGCTTTCGTTGCTCTGTTTCCTTCTGTATCTGTAACTATAATGTGGACATAAAAATACCCCTGTTACAGTGTTGAAGGATTAAATGAGGGTAAGGAGAGAATCCATGCTCTAGGTCCCTTGGAGGATCAAATGTACAAACTAAATCTATAAGAATTAAGTGCTGTGCCTGTAAGCAATCAACACCCTTTAGCTCTTCTTCTTGTTACCATTATCACTGTTAAGAGATAATGTATGCAAAATATCTGGCATGTCAGAAGTAGGCATATGTATTCTTTCTTAGGATGCTGCAAATTTGACCACTGCAAATATATATTGAGTCCAAAGGAACGGGAAGTAACTTATAACATATCTATCTATGTCTATATATTTATATCTATATCATCTGTCTTATAATGGTATCCAAATAAGTTTTTCTCTACTTGGGAATTTATGAAGACAAAAGGAGACTTGTTATGGCAAGCAGAATTTACCCTTCAGAGTTACAGGTAAATAGCGTACAGGCATCCCCACAGAATGATCTTGGGATGAATACCAATCCCTCCTCACTTTGACGGTGATGACACTCTTAGCCATGGCATTAGTGTTGCCTGTCATATTTAGGGTCTATATAAGTGTTTATCAAACTTTTCATGGGCCCACCAATCAGTTGGGAACCTCATCAAGATATAAATGCAGATTCAGGGGTCTGGAGTGAAGCCTGAGGTGCTCCATTTCTCACAGGCTCCCGGGTGATGCTGATGCTGCTCATTGGCTGCCCTTTGAGAAGCAAGGCAATGGATGCTTTCTTACTGTCCCCATCCTGTTCCATGGCATCTATACATCCAACTCTTTGTGGACCCCATTGTTCCTTGTCAGTTCACATCAGACTGATTACTTCTGTGGCTCATTTACTCTTTCAACATTTATTAAGTCGTTATGATGTGCCAGAAACTATGTCAGGCACTAAAACTCACAGATGATATTCTGGATTACATCATGGGCAGGCATTTCACTGCCATTGACATGAGTTGTAGCATTTTTTTCAGAGGGACAAGTGCCTGTGGGTTATGATGTGTACTTCTGGCATTCCCCTGCCTCTTTTCAACTATGAGTGTTGTGGGCTGAGTCAAGAACATGTGGTAGGGAAAGAAGTTGTCCTTTTCAAATTTAAGCCAGCTAACTCCACCCCCTAGCATCTACATAGTCTGACCCTTTGTTGGGTGCCTGCCCATTATGACACAAAATTCTTCTGCTTTGTAAGACTCTAAATAGAATCACAGGGTCACAGTGAATTGTGCACAGCAGGCAACTCAGGTAAAGTCTGGAAGATATGCCTATTTGCTTGTCTTTCTGCATTTATTATCAAAGAGGTTTCTTCCAGCCCACCCTTTCTCCAATCTTACTGGTTTCTTTCTTCCCTTTCCCAGATTTTCTCTCACCCTCAAATTCTCCTCTTATGCTAAGCAGTTTGGCTCTGTCTTAGCTCTTTCATATTTTTGTATCAGTTTTGGCAAGCGATGGCGCCTCCATTTCTCAGAGCCCATCCTCTATAGATGGTAGTAGTACATTAAGGCTAACAAACATTTCTTCTTTGTGAAACATGAAATCCCACAAACTATGGGTAAAGGAGCTTAGTAACATCTTAGTGTTCTATAGAATGAGGAAATTAATCTAAAGAAAATGACATAAATTAGAAAGCAAACTAATACATCACTAATGTCTCTTGCCACATGCATGCTGTAGATGGCTGAGCCAATCTTGTAACTTTATCCATTTGTTTCTGTTCTGATGGCAACAAAGAAACAGAAGCAGCTCGGCAGATTCTCTATACTGATTTCACAGTTTTTGATCCTTATGAATGAAATTGCTCAAGTTCAATCTATATTGTAAAGATTTCTTCTTGTGTTTCTATTTCTCCAGTGATTTCTGTTCTTATTTGCTATCGCATAAATCCATGAAAATGCTAGAGGAGGAATATTCTTACAGGAAAAGTTGCTTTGTAAAATTCTTATTACAAAATGTCTTCTTTCTGCACTGTGGTAATGGGAGAGTCTTTATAGCTCTCCCTGACTTTCCATGGATAAAACAGTTTCTGGGCTGAATGTTGGCTAAGATAATATTTTTCTTGCATTTCTTAAAAATCATTTACTCTATGATTACTTCATATATTCTCCTATCAACTGTGTTTGCTCTGACTAGTCTCCCCACTCCCTGTCCCCACCTATGGCAGCTGGACTGAAAGACTATGCACTTGCTCTATGGTTTTGGGCTTAATGGATTCATGTCCCCTCACATGTGGACCACATAAGTCAAGGAAGGAAATCATTTTTATGTCCTACATGTTTACTGGGGGTTGTGTCATTTCTTCTTTGACCCAAACTCTGGCTTGCTGTCATGTGAGCTTGTTTATTATAGATAAAACATAACTTCCAATTTGGAAGTGATATGGCTTAACAAGTCTCATAAAAAGAATTGGAAAGATCTCTGGACATCAAAGAGCTCTTATGTGCCGACATTTTGTAGAATGTAAAAGAATCTGGAACATATGGATTAGATTCCTGTTAAAATATACACATTCCTTTTAAAAACTGCTTGAGATAAGCCACATTTTGAATTTCCTCAGCTTCTCTCTTCTCTTCCCTTCTGGTTAATATCCTATCCCACTTTCAGGACATTATTTAAATGGCCAAAAACACTGTCTTGATGTTCCTATAATTATCCATCCTGAAGAGGTTTCACAGACCTGCTTTTTAATTTTCAATCGCTTTCATCTGTTCTGATGGACAGTTCTATTTCAAATATGGGCTCCAGTGATGACTATTGTTTGCACTGTTATTTTTTTGAACATGCATAGTTTTATTTTTCTGATTTTCTGATAAGGATAGATTTATAAGTCCATGTGATTGACACCAATTCCCTTTTAAAACTTTTCATTGAGTTTCTGATTATTAAAGTATCCTAATTTTCTCTCTACCTCTCTGGCTACTACTTCAGAGTTTGCTTTATTGTAAGCTGTAGGAGGAGTGGAGCTTTGCTCACTTCTAGGTCTCCAGGACCCTGAACAGTACCTGGCACACAGTTGGTGCTCAATAGACATTTATTGACTTGAATAACTACATTTTCTGAATGGAGTTGTGTTTCAGGCTTTATCCTTAACATCTATTCTTGAATTCTTTCTACCTTACTTCCTTACAAATCTCAGCCACTCCTGTTCTCTCAACTGGTACTCGCTGGCCCATCTATACTCCTGCTTTCTCTATCATGACCCCAATTATGCACAGACACACCAATTAGCTGTCTTCTCATCACCTTAGGGAAAAAAACAGTGTAATTCACATTCTTTCCCGTAGTCTTGGAGTCAGTCTTTGTTTCTACCTTTGCTTTTTCCACGGTTATCTAGACATTTATGGCATCATTTACATGCTTCCTTTTTTAATGTCTTCATTCTTTCCACTTCTATTACCAGTTCTCTAGTATTTTGTCACAATACAATATTTCCTCTAAGCTTATCCTCCTCCCTTTGATATCTCTCTTTACACTGTTGCTAGATTTATATTCTAAAATCTTGCTGTGCATATATGGTTTATGTGCTCAGAAATGTTCAGTGCAATAGGACTCTTTGGAAAAGGATGATAATTTTTTATTTGAATTCTCAAGGTCCTTCACCCTTTTTTCCCAATCTATCTCCGTAACTTCATCAAAATTGAAATGGCATGCTAAGGTGATATTCGAAAGTAATATTGAGATTGATTTGGTGGGAGAGGGCATGTGTGACTTGGATCTGGGGCAACTGTCATTGAGAGTAATCTTAGAAATAAAGTTTATATTCTTAAAAATAAAGTGGCTGGAGGCCAAGACGTATGTTTAGAAAGTACTCAAATGCCTGTTGCTCATGTTTTGGTATTGATATGTGTCTAGACTAAGAGATCCTTCCAGAAACTACTTCGGAAATCTAGAAGTTACTTCGGAAATTGATAGCATAATAGGTTCTGAAAAACATTCAAATGTAGATTCAAATCCTTCATTTCCTGAGTAGTTATTACTTTTGGCAAGTTATTTACCTTTTTCACAACTTGGTTTTTTCATCTATAAAATGGAGGTGAAAATATTTAACATAAAAAATTATTGCAAGATTAAAATGAGGTAATTTATGCACTGTACCAGATGCAATCCTAAAATAACAAAGTTACTCAGTGAATTGTAGATATTATTATCATTATTTTTCTTCTTCTTTTAGACCCTTAAGTTTTTTGTTTTGGTTAAGAAAATCTGGCTACTTATTTGTCATAGCTGTGTCTCTAACACCCCTTACAGAGATAGGTGTTTTACAGACTGTCAATATGTTTATTTAAATGGTGATAACAGTGTTACTGACATTTATTAAAATGGTTACTTGCCTTTGGAAACTTTCACTATTGTCAGAAAGAAGCTAAACCAAAAAATCTAGCATCAACCAACAATCTACAGTTGCTGGTATCATTGGTGCCTTTTTATATTTATCATTCTATTAGTCAGTGTTTTCTATGCGGGTAATAAGACCCTTCAAATATTAACTGAGGCTAATATTTATGGAATATTTACTAGGTGCTTGGTCTATGTCGGTTAACAAAAACACTGAGCTAAACCTGGCTTTGGGAAACACATACTGTAAGGACATTCTACCAAGCATAAAGCATTATGAGAATGACTGAATCTGCCAGAGAGTCCTAAGAGCCTTTTTAGAGGAGATGACAATTGAGTTTAATTTAGAAATGATCAATGGGCTTTAGTGGTGGTGGGGGGTAGCGTGCATGTGGAATTCCAGGGAAGGAAAATCTTTTGAACATATGATAGGGAGATCTGAAAGGGAATGGCTTGTTTTGAGTGGGCAAGCAATTAAGCATGATGACTTCAGAATTTCTACATAGGAGAGCTTGGGGGCAGCATTCTGGTTGTAAAAAAGAGCTAGGAAACATGCATGAAAGTTGTGTTTGCATAGCACCTTGGCGTAAAATGACAAACTATCCATTATTCCTATTAAAAATGGGAGTATGTGGCTCCTGGATGTTACTGGAGGGGATGGGCTCATCTCTTCTAACACACCTCCGTGGCTCTGTATCCAGGACAATCTGGAGAATTGACTAAGATAAGTTGTAGAGGAGGCAGAGGCAGAGGCAGAGGCAGGTAGAACTAGATAATGGAAAACACCATAAACCATGTAAGGATCTTTTGCAAGGTTTAACATGATCAGCTTGAGGTCTCAGAAAATTGACTCCGGCTAGAGTATGGAGGGTCCATTGGGAGACGATGACAATGGAGACAACAGGTGAATTAGGAGCAGTGACATGGATGCAAAAAATAATTGAACTCATTCTTTACTACAACTTTTTTTGATTGATAAGAAAACATTTTATCTACAAGGTAGTTACACTAAAATATTATAACACATAACATTCAGCTATGTTTTAAATATTTTTTTAGCCTCTTTCTATGAACTAATTTGCTTAATCTTTATGACAACCCTGTATTTAAGGATTTATTGTTTTCTTTCATTTATAGATTAAAAAAATGAGGCACCGGCAGGTTAAGCAACCTGCCCAAGGTTACACAGGTGTAAAGAATTAGAATTAGACTTAGGTCTTAGGTGGCCTGTTTCCAGAGCAGTGCTACTAATTATTATGTTAAATTGTTTGTTCGTGACAACACTTTTTATATTCTAATAATTATTCAGAAGATCAATGAGGTGCTAGATCAACTGCAGTGTCTTACACATAGGACACTTGTAATTACTATCTGTTGAATCAACGAGTAAGTTTTACTAATAATAAACATTCATCAGGCATTTTCTATATACCAGGCACTGGGCAAAATGCTTTACATAAATTATTTAGTTCTCATAATAGTCCTGTGAAGTAAATATAACAAAATACTAATAGTTAACATTTATATAATCAGTATTACTAAACAGGTTTATATAATCTATTTTAATTTACATAAAAATCATATAAATAACATTTGGCTCTTGTTTTGAGGTCAAAAGACACACCCAGGTCATAAAGCTAACACGTTGTGAAACTAATGCTTGAACCCAAGTCTTCTGATCCTAAATATTGCTAACACTACACTGCCTGTCAGAGATCTTGATCTTATTATAAAACACTATTCTCTTGTAAGAGTTAAACTAACCAAAGACTATCATACAGGGAAGGAAGTTTGGTGCTTGCCCTTAAAAGGTGGGAGTACAGATGTCAGAGAACATTCCAGGTAATAGGAATGATTGTCAAAGAAGAAAAGAAGGTTGGAAAATGTGAGGTATTGCTGATGTTTAGCAGCTCAGGTGTGTGACAGGTACTTAGCAAACTGTAAAGGCATGATATAAACATTAGTAGTTATTATAATGGAGTTATTACTAGAGTGTGCCAATTTGGATTCCTGACACATGTAGTATTTTGTTTGGATAAAAGGAGAAATCCCAAACTGTTCAAGCAACTGGAACACACATTATACACATATATACGTTGGAGGACTGGACCCCTGCCATTCCTATTTTTATATGTTGAAATCTCTAACTGTCTAATCATGGTGGTACAAAGTTCACTCCCTCAGCAGCCAAGATTGATTTTTTCTTTGAGTAGACATGCTTCACAGAAGTACCCTTTCCCGTTGCGTTTTGAAAGTCATCAGACATGCTGTTATAAATGATCACGGAAGATTACTGGAGATGCTGCAAAATAATAGTGAACCAAGTAGCATCTGTAATTTCCAAGGATGGCTCGCAATCATCACTCAAAATGAACCTTATCTCAGTGCAGGGCTGAACTTTTTCTTTTCCTCCCTCTCTCTTCCTTTTACTACTTTATAACATAGCTGAAATGGATACTGCTTCTCATGAATTTTTATGCAAAATATTAAGTTGCAAGCCACTGCTGTGCAGACAGACTCTCTTTGTGAAGATGAGAGTTAGCCTGCATAGTTCAGTGGCTGACATCCTCAGATACAAAGACTTCATGTCAAACCGACCAACTGAGAGTAAAAGTCCATGCTGGTTGCTGGCCCAAAAAGGGCTTTAGATGCCTCTTGGTTCAGACTTTCATATAGGCGGAGAGGAAAATTATTCCATGTTTGTTGACTGACTCAATCCTGCTCAAGGCATCTATTTTCTTAAGACATTATATATGTCAGTCTCTTCCCAAGTCCTGCTGACTTTTTCTCATTAATGTCTCTTGAATCCACATTGTGTCTCTGTCTATGCTGTCATAACCAGCTCAGCCTCTCTCCTCTTTTCTCAATCATACCATTGTAGCTGCTTTTGACTTGATTCCCCTTCCTGATGCCTTTCCTCTCTCTTCCATCTCTTTACCACCTACTAGAGTGATTTTTCTGCCTTCCAAACCTTGTTTTTTCCTCTTTTGTTGTAAAATCTCTGATGGCTCACACATTGCCTAAGGGAGAAAGTCCAGGCTTCTTGGCATGACATTGATGGTTTTTCATTACCTGACCACAACCAGCCTTTACTTTAACCTTCCGGTTACTTCCCAGTCATGCTATCCCCAAATGTGGCATGTAATTTTCTGCTTCTGTGCATTTCCTTACCCACTTTCTGAAGCTTTTCCTGGTTTCAACCTCTATTTCCTTCCCAGGAAAAAAAAAAAAAGTTTTCCCTTTGTGTCCCTAAAAAATGTAATCCAGGGAAAAATTATTGATGGCCTAATTTGCACCAGACACTATATTTTATTCTTGAAACTAAGAAATGTCACACTTCAGTTGGGAGAGTTCAGGAGATGAATAAAGGAACAGATAATTATAACCTAATGATGTAAACATTATAATAAAGGAAGGCTTAAATAAAAACCAGAGGAAGACTTTGTAGATGCTCTATCTAAAGTTTCCTATCTTTGTATACCCAGTCATTCTTTATTATGTTATCTGGTTTTCTTTTCTTTATATATATATATATTTTTTATTTTAGTTTAATTTCTAGGGTACATGTGCAAAATGTGCAAGTTTGTTACATATGTATACATGTGCCATATTGGTGTGCTGCACCCATTAACTTGTCATTTACTTTAGGTATATCTCCTAATGCTATCCCTCCCCCCTCCCCCCACCCCACAACAGGCCCCAGTGTGTGATCTTCCCCTTGCTGTGTTCAAGTGTTCTCATTGTTCAATTCCCACTTATGAGTGAGAACATGCGGTGTTTGGTTTTTTGTCCTTGTGATAGTTTGCTGAGAATGATGGTTTCCAGCTTCATCCATGTCCCTACAAAGGACATGAACTCATCCTTTTTTATGGCTGCATAGTATTCCATGGTGTGTATATATGCCACATTTTCTTAATCTAGTCTATCACTGATGGACATTTGTGTTGGTTCTTTGCTATTGTGAATAGTGCCGCAGTAAACATACGTGTGCATGTGTCTTTATAGCAGCATGATTTATAATCCTTTGGGTATATACCCAGTAATGGGATGGCTGGGTCAAATGGTATTTCTAGTTCTAGATCCCTGAGGAATCGCCACACTGACATCCACAATGGCTGAACTAGTTTACAGTCCCACCAACAGTGTAAAAGTGTTCCTATTTCTCCACATCCTCTCCAGCACCTGTTGTTTCCTGACTTTTTAATGATGGCCATTCTAACTGGTGTGAGATGGTATCTCATTGTGGTTTTGATTTGCATTTCTCTCTGATGGCCAGTGATGATGAGCATTTTTTCATGTGTCTATTGGCTGCATAAATGTCTTCTTTTGAGAAGTGTCTGTTCATATCCTTTGCCCACTTTTTGATGGGGTTGTTTTTTTTCTTGTAAATTTGTTTGAGTCCTTTGTAGATTCTGGATATTAGCCCTTTGTCAGATGAGTAGATTGCAAAAATTTTCTCCCATTCTGTAGGTTGCCTGTTCACTCTGATGGTAGTTTCTTTTGCTGTGCAGAAGCTCTTTAGTTTAGTTAGATCCCATTTGTCAATTTTGGCTTTTGTTGCCATTGCTTTTGGTGTTTTAGACATGAAGTCCTTGCCCATGCCTATGCCCTGAATGGTATTGCCTAGGTTTTCTTCTAGGGTTTTTATGGTTTTAGGTCTAACATTTAAGTCTTTAATCCATCTTGAATTAATTTTTGTATAAGGTGTAAGGAAGGGATCCCGTTTCAGCTTTCTACATATAGCTAGCCAATTTTCCCAGCACCATTTGTTGAATAGGGAATCCTTTCTCCATTTCTTTTTTTGTCAGGTTTGTCAAAGGTCAGATAGTTGTAGATGTGTGGTATTATTTCTGAGGGCTCTGTTCTGTTCCATTGATCTATAACTCTGTTTTGGTACCAGTACCATGCTATTTTGGTTACTGTAGCCTTGTAGTATAGTTTGAAGTCAGATAGCGTGATGCCTCCAGCTTTGTTCTTTTGGCTTAGGATTGCCTTGGCGATGCGGGCTCTTTTTGGTTCCATATGAACTTTAAAGTAGTTTTTTCCAATTCTGTGAAGAAAGTCATTAGTAGCTTGATGGCATTGAATCTATAAATTACCTTGGGCAGTGTGGCCATCTGAAACTATTCCAATAAATAGAAAAAGAGGGAATCCTCCCTAATTCATTTTATGAGGCCAGCATCATCCTGATACCAAAGCCTAGCAGAGACACAACTAAAAAATAGAATTTTAGACCAATATCCCTGATGAACATCAATGCAAAAATCCTCAGTAAAATACTGGCAAACTGAATCCAGCAGCACATCAGAAAGCTTATCCACCATGATCAAGTGGGCTTCATCACTGGGATGCAAGGCTGGTTCAACATACGCAAATCAATAAACATAATCCAGCATATAAACAGAACCAAAGACAAAAACCACGTGATTATCTCAATAGATGCAGAAAAGGCCTTTGACAAAATTCAACAGCCCTTCATGCTAAAAACTCTCAATAAATTAGGTATTGATGGAACGTATCTCAAAATAATAAGAGCTATTTATGACATACCCACAGCCAATATCTTACTGAATGAGCAAAAACTGGAAGCATTCCCTTTGAAAACTGGCACAAGACAGGGATGCCCTCTCTCACCACTCCTATTCAACATAGTGTTGGAAGTTCTGGCCAGGGCAATCAGGCAGGAGAAGGAAATAAAGGGTATTCAATTAGGAAAAGAGGAAGTCAAACTGTCCCTGTTTGCAGATGACATGATTGTATATCTAGAAAACCCCATGGTCTCAGCCCAAAATCTCCTTAAGCTGATAAGCAACTTCAACTAAGTCTCAGGATACAAAATCAATGTACAAAAATCATAAGCATACTTATACACCAATAACAGACAAACAGCCCAATGAGTGAACTCCCATTCACAATTGCTTCAAAGAGAATAAAATACCTAGGAATCCAACTTACAAGGGATGTGACGATTTTATTTCCTTTACAGAATGTATTGCGTAAGTTTATTTGTCCTGTTGTTTCCTTGTTTATTTTGTCTCCTCCACTGAAATACAAGTTCTGTATAAGCAGATCTTTGGATTGTTTCATTTACTCTTGTAACCCGGTGTTTAGAAAATTGCTTGGCATACTACAGGTGCTTGAGAAATATTTGTTGACAAAATAAATGTGATTGGAGAAGACTTCCTGCTCCCTTTTCCCTGTCCTCCTCCTTTTATCTTTCTCCTGGGTTAACCAAGAGTGGCCTAAACTCTACTGCAGCCATTGAGTCATTATGATTATGATGTGCTTGATGTGAAATGTAAATTTTATTTTATTCTGGGGATTTTTCTGACCATCTATTACTCATATTCATTTATATATACATCTATTGATTATGCATATGACAAATGTGCTAACCACCAGGCTAGATGTAGAAAAAGAAAGATGAAAAAGTAGAAGTCTCTTAAGTAACTTACTACACCAGATTAAACAGACACTCATACACTAAGATAAGTGCTTTTAATTGTAGTTAACACAAAGGTATATCATTTTGAGGAGGGCACAGATTGCTTTCATTGCACCTCACATTCTAGGCTCTACCTTTGGGCTATCTTAAATTTTCTTAAAATCGCATTCTAGGCTCTATCTTTGGGCTGTCTTAAATTTTCTTAAAATACAAATCAATTAGTATTTATGGACAGCTACTTTGTGCACAATGCTTAGATATGGGGATACAAATGGGAATGGTAGGTACCATGTTCCTAGGCTACTGGAAGTCCAGTAGATTCTTCCCAAACGGAATTTGAGTGTTCCACAATGGATATCAAAATCCTGGCAAAAAGCAGGTAAAACAAACATGTTAATCATGGTCAATCAAATATAAACTGTCTTCACATTTGGATTTGAAATTATTTTCTGCAAAGGCAAAATAGGAACTGGATTAGATTATAGAGCTTTTCAATGTGACAGAGTTGTGATTTTTGATGGATACTCTATTCTCTTTAGATGAAATTCTTACAAAAATTTTAGAGGATCTAATATCAGAGTCATCAAATGATTAACATACAGTGTCCTACAAAATAGCTTTTGTAACCACAATTAAATCTAATAACTGGCATTTATTGGACAAGGAGCTGCTGTAAATATGCATATACACCTCTCATTTAATTCTCAACCTTATATGATGGATGCACTTATTATCTTCATTTTGCAGATGGGAAAACCAAAAGCCTAAGAGTGAAATAATTTATCAATGATTCACCACTAATAAGTGGTAAAGCCGGTAATCACATTCAGGTAGCCTGACTGCAGAGCCCATGCCCTTCCTCTGAGAAATGCAGAAGGGAGTAGAATGAAGCCTCCTGACATTAACTCTCCGTGAAACTCTGTTCATGTCAGTAAAGAGCAACTCAGGACACGTCTGTGATTGTTTCATTCTGTGTCTCCTGCTGGTTCCTTGACCCTTTGGTAAAATGCCTAAACGAGTGGTTTGCAATGGACCAGAATAGAGAACCCAGAAATGAGGCTGCACACCTACAATATGTGATATTCAACAAAGCTGCAATGGGGAAAGAACTCCCTATTCAATAAATGGTGCTGGAATACTGGCTAGCCATATGCAGATGATTGAAACTAGACCCCTTCCTTACACCATATACAAAAATTAACTCAAGATGGGTTAAAGACTTAAACGTAAAATGCAAAGCTATAAAATCCCTGGAAGATAGCCTAGGCAATACCATTGTGGACGTAGGAATGGGCACAGATTTCATGATAAAGATGCGAAAAGCAATTGCAACAAAAGCAATAATTGGCAAATGGGATCCGATTAAACTAAAGAGCTTCTGCACAGCAAAAGAAACTATCAACAGAGTGAACAGACAACCCACAGAATGGGAGAAAAATTTGCAGACTATGAACCTAACAAAGGTCTAATATCTAACATCTATAAGGAACTAAAATTTACAAGAAAAAATCAACCCCCTTAAAAAGTGAGCAAAGAATATGAACAAACACTTTGCAAAATAAGACATACATGCAGTTAACAATCTTAAAAAAAAAAGCTCAACATCACTGATCGTTAGAGAAATGCAAATCAAAACCACAATGAGATACCATCTCACACCAGTCATAATGGCTATTACAAAAAAGTCAAAAACTAACATGCTGGTGAGGTTGTGGAAAAAAAAAAAGAATGCTTGTTCACTGTTGGTGGGACTGTAAATTATTTCAACCGTTGTGGAAGACAGTGTGGCAATTTCTCAAAGACCTAAAAACAGAAATATCATTCTACCCAGCAATCCCCTTACTAGGCATATACCCAAAGGAATATAAATTGTTCTATCATAAAGACATATGCACATGTGTGTTCATTACAGCACTATTCACAATGGCAAAGACATGGAATTAACCTAAATGCCCATCAATGTAAACTGGATAAAGAAAATGTGATACATATACAGCATGGAATACTCTGCAGCCATAAAAAAGGATGAGATCATGTCCTTTATAGGGCCATGGATGGAGCTGGAGGCCATTATCCTTAGCAAAGTAATGCAGAAACAAAAAACCAAAGACTGCATGTTCTCACTTATAAGTGGGAGCTAAATGATGAGGACACATGAACACATAAAAGGGAATAACACACACTGGGACCTATCAGAAGGTGGAGGATGGGAGGGGGGAGAGGATCAGAAAAATTAACTAATGAGTATTGGCCTAATACCTGGCTGATGAGGTCTGTACAATAAACCCATATGACAGAAGTTTACCTGTATAACAAACCTGTACATGTACTCCTGAACTTAAAAGTTAAATTTAAAAAGAAGTGGTTTGATGGTATGAATATTTTCCCTCAATGCTCAGGAGCTTCTGACAGGGCCCAGACTGCAGGCATTATGGACTGAAATTACCTGATAAGGCTCCATGTATTTGGTTGAGTACAGGGTATTATAATTTGGAAGCTAGAGGAGCAGATGGTAGGGTTGGCATTCCATATGAAAGCTGAGAACCCCAACAAATATTCCTTGCTTGATGACAGACCTCTTCATTTCCACATGGAGAAAGGTCGTAGGGAATCTACAGACAAAGTCAGGGTTTCTCTTAGAATGAGCTTTTGATTAATTCTAGCTTTGAATTCACGTTTTGACCAGCTAAAACCCTTCGAGGGATTTCTGTTGCTGACTCTTGGAAAAAAGTTTGTCAAGGTGGCACCTCTTACTTTCATCTACCAAACTGAAGAGAATGAGGCTGAAAGAATATGCTGAAAAATCCACTTGATAGGACAAAAAAAAATGCAGCCTGGGCTCAACTTTTTACATTACATGCCTTATTTCTTAAAAGAAAAAAATACTGTAGGTGAACTTTACAATGAATGCTCTGAACAAGTCCTTTAAATGACTCTATAATGAGAAAACTTTTATATGAATTTGTGAAGTTCACAGTCAATGCTGATCAATAAATCCTGCACTAGTTATTTTTTAAAAATGTAATTTATCATAAGGTGGGGAAAGAATGTACAGATTGGATTGCTTCTTCCAACTTTCAGAGATAAAGAATAGATTTGATAGCAATGAGACTAAAGTATCTTGCCACATTGCCCACACTGCCTCAACCCCCTCCTCCTCACCAACTCCTGCTCCTGGTTTTCCTTTTTTAGTGCCCTATCTGTAGTAACCCTGGCTGGGGCTGCTGTGGATTCATCAAGTGGTGCTTTGATGAAGCTGGAAACCATCATTCTCAGCAAACTATTGCAAGGACAAAAAACCAAACACCGCATGTTCTCATTCATAGGTGGGAGTTGAACAATGAGAACACTTGGACACAGGAAGCGGAACATCACACACCAGGGCCTGTCCTGTGGTGAGGGGAGGTGGGAGGGATAGCATTAGGAGATATACCTAATGTAAATGACGAGTTAATGGGTGCAGCACACCAACATGGCACATGTATACGTATGTAACAAACCTGCACGTTGTGCATATGTACCCTAGAACTTAAAGTATAATAAAAAAGAAAAATTCAAAGATGTAAGATACTGCCTGGACAGCAGATAGTACATTTCAGCACCTTTTTTCATGGATTTCAGACATACCTTCTTTAATGCCTGTAACTCAGAAGGACATCATTCTTAGATGCTGTGGGCTCCATCCTCAGTTTTCAAATTGCACATTTCCCGGGAAGAACTGTGGTAGTAATATTTTGAGTTGCTTTTATTGTTTAGGAGTGTATCTCCTTTCAGTAGCGCAGACTAGAACATAAGTATTAGAATTTAACTGCCTGGTTTTGAATCTTAGCCATATCATTAGGCCTTGGAAAAATTCTTCCAGCTGTGTAAGCTTCAGTTTCTTCATCTATAGGATAGGAAAAATAATAGTGTGTCTGCCTTCATAGGGCTAATCACAAAGTAAAGTGCTTATGTGTGAAGTATAGTGATTTGTTCACATCAGTTATTCAATTAACTTTTCTTATAATTATGGTTGAGTTATGTGACTTTCATTGTCTTAAAAATAATAAATGTATGTTTTTCTTCTCTGAATCGCAGAATTTAGTATGGGATACAGCACACTGGATTAATGACAGCAGTGAAGCCTGAGTATGATGGTTCCATGGATCCTCTCAAGTCAGCTCCTAAATTAATGTTCTCCTTTGCATTTTAGTCTTGGCTGTGCTATGAATTCAGTGTGACCTGGGAGTGGCATCCTTTTCTTTCCCAGAAAATGTGGGATGGGCATGTAGGTCTTTGGAGCTCAAATTCCTTGCTTCTTTGACATTCTCTTCTTGGTGTTCTGGTTTCTTATGGTGACCAGATATCAAGCACTGTCAGGATGCAGAGTATATTGACCTATGTAACATCAGACCCAGAAGTCATGAGTCAAACGGTTGACTGATTTTGAGGAGAGCAGCTCAAACCTAGGAGTCAAGAGGCACGGCCTGGAGTTGTAAAATCTTCATTCTAGTCTTTGTTCTGCTTTTTCTGGATGTTTGACTATGGGCAAGTCACCTAGCCTTTCTTGGCCTGCTCTCTATGTAGGTATGATGGCCTTTATTCTGTTTATTGCTCAGAGTGGTGATTAGGTTCCAAGAAGATGAGTATTTAGTCAACTGCCACATGTATACAGTTGTAGTCGTGCTGCCATGGTTTTTGTGTTAGGATTCAGTTTCCCTTGCTTTAGGAGTTTACAGAGATGAGGATACAGAGATTTTTCAGAGAAAACCAGTAGACATTTACTTAGAGTGGTCAGATCATGCTTAACTTATGGGCAGAACATAAAAGTTGTGAACTACAGGCCGTGAAGAGAATCGGACTGCAGTGACTCTAGGAATAATAATTATAATTAAAGTCATAACGACAGCAGAAGCTTCTTTCAGTTAAGTGCATATTATATGACAGGCACTGAACTAAGTGCATTAAATTTATTATCTCATTTAATTCTTACAACAGACCCATGAGGTAATAAGTTCTCTTATTATCTCCATTGTGCAAGCGAGCAAGCAGGTTCAAGGGGGTCTCAGAGTTAATAAGTGTAATTGAACAGGTTGGCATAATTCCCAAGTTTGGGCTCTTTACTACTACATTGTCTCACCTCCAAAGAGTGGAAGCAGAATGAAATTAGGGTCATGCCTAACCTAGTGTTACTTTACTGAAAGTTTATGCCCTCTGGCCTCACACATCTTAACTGTCTCTGGATGTTAATTTCTTCTTAGCCAGTTTCTTCTCCCAAGGAAGAGGCTATGGATCTGGAGCTTCGGACAATGAAATAGATGATGAATGCCTAAGCAAAGTAGAGGTGAGGGCTGCCTAGGGGAGAGCTAACGCATGGCTAGGAGACCTGAAAAGGCTGACAACTGTGACAAATAAGGTACTAATAGGAGTCAGTCTAATAAGGTAAACAAGGAAGAGCCTAGGCAGTGGTAGTACCATGAGACTCATCTAGGACACATCTGAGAGGGCAGGGCCTGAGCTTGGGCTCACTTCTCCTCAAGACCAAATTTGCCTAATGAAAAGGTGAGGCTACTTGCAGACAGTGAAGAAAACACTGCTTCTCAGGCAACCTGGCATTGACTTCAGGAAAATTAAGAAGGCCTTCACTTGACAGAATCTTCTTATCTTAGAAGTGAGTAAAACCGATTTTTGAAGAAGACTTAACCTTGCAATTACCACTAACTAAAAACAACACTTCTGCTGGTTACTGAGGATTGTTCTGCAGCAGATATTACACTAACCTTTTACCTCTATTCACTCTCTCCATCATAATGAGCTGGGTACTGTTCATCCCAATTTTAAATGAACAAACTGAGGGTCAGGGAGATTACACAACTTGTCCAAAGTCACACTGCTTGTGAGAGAATATGATTGAGATTTAAATCCAGGTCTATCTTAATCATGTCCCTCTATAGCTTCCCAAAACTGAGACAAAGGAAGCCTAAACACTATTACATTTGCATAACATCTGGTAATCTTTTATCTGTGTGCTGAGGCATTGTTTGAAGATGTAAAAGAAAACAAATTAAATACTTCTGCATTCTATAATATTTTGACAATTCTTATCCTTCTACGTAGTCTTATTTTTGTTCTTTGCCAAGTATGTAAATACATGTGGGGATACGTTACCCTAATAGAGCAGGGTACAGAATTCTTACTTCCTGCCTGAGGTTTCCTCTTCTCTGCCAAATAGAATGCATCTGGCCTATTACAGATAAAATAAGCACACACTAGTCAGGAGAAACTGAAGCCCAAGGGAGGTGAGGAGATGGCACAGAAGCCTTGGCTTTGTAAAAATGAATGCTGGACATTTGACTCAAAACTATGTATATACTAAGGCTCTGAGAAAAAGTCTGTATGTGGCTCTTTGTCTCACAGATAATTAAAAAGATAATATTCACCAAGATCTGTCAATTCTAGCTCCTAAGTATCCCTTAATTCTGCCAACCTCTGTCTCACTGCTATTTTCCTTATGTTAGCCACCATCATCTTGAACCCTAATTACTTAAAGGGCCCTCTAAAAGGTCTCCCCAAATTCTGTCTTCCCTCCTACCCCATCTAATCCATACTCCACACTACAGTCAAGATGTTCTTCCTAAAGAACATCTTGTTTATCCAGTCATTCCTGCTTCAAATAGGTCAATCAGTGTTTCTTGATGATCTTAGGGTAAAACACAAACTTCTTAAGAGTAGTTACAAGCAGCTTCATAATCCTGTTTCTCTAGGCTCATTCCTAGCACTTCCTTCCCTTTCCTTCAAGATCTTCCCAGAACCAGGACTCCTGTAACATTAAACACCCACTGATTTGCCAACATCTTTCTTGTTGCTGGGCAGAAGTGTATACTGTTCTTTTTGTCTCCTTTAAGGACCCTTCCTTTTTAACATGACTTATTACTACTTACTTGGTAAAATATCTGCTTGGAGATCCCTTTCTCTGGAAAGGTGCCATTGACTCCTCCAATTATCTGAACAACTGGCCTATATAGGGAAGCATTAGACTGATTGCGGTGTCAGGGATTAGAGCTGAGGATAATGTATGAAAAGCTATGAAGCACAGACTTCAGCTAAATTCAGAAAAGACATTTCCAGTATTCATAATAGTCCACAGACTGGGTTAGGCAATGAGTTTCCTGTCACTGAGAGCGAGCAGAACAGGGATGGACAGTCCCTTGGAAGGGAAAGTGAAGAACATTTCTGAACACTAAGGCAGGGGTTTATGGGAAAAAGGGAAGGAAAAATAGGATGATTTTCCACTGTCTTTTCTGAGGCTTTATGAGTTTAGTCTCTATAATTGCATTAAATAAACAATTTTCTTTTTGTTTTTAATCTTCCTTCCTTTCTTCCTTTTCTTTCTCTCTCTTCCTTCCTTTTTTATCTCTGTTAATCTCTTTCTCTTTTTCAACTTCTTTGAGAACTACTAGCACTATTATAGACGAGAAACAGAGAGTGATATTTATGCCAGCATAACTAATAATAAACGGACAGAGATAACATGCCCCCTTCCCCTTGTGTTATTTGTGTGCCTCTATATAAAAGAAAGAGTTTCCCTTTCTTCTTAGAGAAGACAGCTTTACTAGTAAAAATGAGGTTTTTGGGTAGGGAGACTCTCCCAAGTATAAGAACTGTATCTTCTCCTGTTTGTGTTGGTCAGAATGAAATGGGGCAGCCTCTCTTGGCTGCACCTTGTCAGGGAAAAATTTATCCAGATATACCACTCCATCAATATCAGGATAGGGCAGGAGTGGAGCAAAGGAAGAATGCATTCTTAGAGAGGAAGGTTGTTGGGTTAACATTCTCTATACACATTTTCCCTTTTGAGAGAGAGATAGCAGCTCCAGAATACCTTCACACACAGTTCTAGGAATGAACCTAGAGAAACAGGATTATGGAGAAGCCAGGATGTGCTGTCCAGAAGAATAAAGTTTCATTAATAAATTCTATAAATATTTATTGAGCACCTACAGGTGCTGTTCTTGGTGATAGTAATATAGTGAATGTGTCAAAAATCCATAGCCTTATGAGCTTACATTCCAGTGGAGGATATTGAATAAGTAATCAAATAAAAGCATATTATACTTTCAGGCAATAAAAAATGCTGCAGAGGGTAAAGAACTATGTTATGCTGCAGCAACAAACAAGCCGCAAATCTCCATGGCTTGCGATAACCAAGAGGCTGCCTTGTTCTAGCTGCATGTCTACCATAGGTGGGCTGTACCCCTGATCCACATTTTTACTTTGGGGCCCAGGATGACAGAGTAGCCTCAAACCAGAGCATTTCCATTCATGGTGGCAGAAAGGAAAAAGATAAGAAACCAGGCCAGGCATGGTGGCTCACGCCTGTAATCCCAGCACTTTGGGAGGCTGAGGCGGGCAGATCATGAGGTCAGGAATTCGAGACCATCCTGCCTAACACGGTGAAACCCCATCTCTACTAAAAATACAAAAAATTAGCCAGGCCTGGTGTCGGACGCCTGTAGTCCCAGCTACTCGGGAGGCTGAGGCAGGAGAATGGCGTGAACCTGGGAGGCAGAGTTTGCAGTGAGCCGAGATCGCGCTACCGCACTCCAGCCTGGGCAACAGAGCGAGATTCCATCTCAAAAAAAAAAAAAAAAAAAAAAAAAAACCAACCACATCCTGGCTTTTAAAGCTTCTGCTTGGAAGTGGCACACACATCATACCTGTCCACATTTTATTAACCATAGCAAAGTAAAAGGCCTTTCCTGAGTTCTGGTATCCTCCCATTGACTGGGTACCACAGGGAGGGAAGCAGGAGTGTTGGAGAATAGTGATACCATTTAACAGAGAGCACACATTTAACAAGCAAATCAGGGAAGTATCCTCTGAATGAAATTGGGAAGTAACCCACATGAAGATATGAGCAAAACCTGCTCTAGTTAGAAAGCACAAAGGGTCTGCTGAAGTAATGAAGATGGTATGTTTGAAGAATAGCAAGAAGGCAAGTGTGGTGGGGGCACAGAGAACAAGAGAAGGGTGGTAGAGGAGGTCAGGAAACTAGGCAGTGGCACAGTCACTGGGAAATGATGGTGCTGTCTATTGAGTGCCCACCCTATACCAAGCACTTCTTTAGGCTCTTGGGACATATCAGTGAATAATACGGACATGATCTTATACAACTTCACATTTTAGTAGAGAACATAGTAAAAATAAGTAAATTATATAACACATTAGATGGTGATAAATGCTACGTAAAAACAGATCAGAGCAAATGGGATTAGGAGGAGAGGGATGGTGGGTTTCAATTTTAAATGCGGTCATTGTAAGCATCATTTTAAAAAATGGCATTTCAACGAAGACTTGAAGGAGGTGAGAGTGTTAGTTATGCAATCGTTATGGTTAAGAAGACCAGGCCTGGTGCGGTGGCTCACGCCTGTAATATCAGCATTTTGGGAGGCTGAGGCTGGTGGATTATTTGAGGTCAGAAGTTCAAGACCAGCCTGGCCAACATTGTGAAACCCTGTCTCTACCAAAAATACATGAAAATTAGCTGGATGTGGTGGCATGTGCCTGTAACCCCAGCTACTTGGGAGGCTGGGATGGGAGAATCACTTGAACCCAGGAGGCTAAGGTTGCAGTGAGCTGAGATTGTGCCACTGCTCTCTAGCTTGGGCAACAGAGTGAGACCCTGTTTCAAAAAACAAACAAGAAAAACCCCAAACATCTGGAGTTTATTGTTTTAGTATGAGTGAATGGGAAGCCTTTGGAGTGCTTAGGTCAAGGGAATGTCATGATCTGACTTTTGCTGGAAATATGATCACTCTGGCTGCCATGTAGGGAAAAACTAAAGAGTACTCAAGGGTGAGGGTGGGACAAAGGTGGCAGTGAAGATCAGCGAGGAAGTATTGCCTCCTATTAGTTTATGTGAGAGAGGGAGGCTTGAACTAGGGTGGTAGGTATGGAGGTGGAAGCATTGAGAAATGACCAATGTTTAGGAACATTTTAAGGATGAGTAAATACTATCTGGCATATGGATTGGATGACTTCTAGGTTTTGACCTGAGCAGCCTTCTCATTTACTGATTTGGGAAGGGCCGAAGAGAACAGATAGAGCAGGGTGCAAGCTGCAGGAGTAAATGGGAATCAGAAGTTCTCTTTTGGACATCATAATTTTGAGAAGCCTAGTGAACATCCATGTGGAGGTTTGGAGTAGCTGGTCGGAGAGACATTGGGAATGGAAATTAACATTTAGGCATCATGACAGAGTAGATGACATTTAATTATGAACCTGTTCGAGCATACCTTGGATAAACAGAGAATAAATGAGAGTTAAGGACTGAGCCCTTGGGCATCTCAACATGTAGAAATTAGAATGAGGACAAGTTGGCAAAGAAGCAAAATAGAAGAAAAGTCTAATAAACCAATGAGCAAAGCAAACCACCAAAACAGAAACAGAACAGGAAGTGTGCTTTTCTAGAAGTCAAAAGAGACAAGTGTTTCAAGGGGGAGAAGGAAATTAACCCTACCAAATGTTGCTGAGACATCAAGTATGCTTGAGACTGGAAGTTGTCCATTGTCTTCATCAAGATGGAGGGCACTGGGAGCCCTATAGAAGCAGTTTTTGTGGCATGGTGGGGATGAAGACTTGATTATAGTATTTTTACTAGAGAACAGAAGGACAAATAGAGACAGTGAGAAAAGTCAAATATTCTTAGAATAATGTGGCAAGTAGCTAGAAGGAGCTTTGTGGCCAACAGAGGTTTTGTTTTCATTTAGTTTTATTTTTGTTAGTTTACATGGGAGGAATTACACCATGGCTGTGTTCTGATGGAAATGGCCCTTTCAAGTCAGGGCTGTGTTGCACAGTTTGGAGCTGTGTGGCCCTTCACGGCATAGGCTCCAATGCATTGGCTCTGCCAATTTGTCTTGGTTTTAGTCTTTCCTCAAAGCCACCAAGTCATGTAATAATGGAAGCAGAAGTTGAATTCAGAGACCATCTCACTCAGATTTTTCTGACTTATCCAATCTTATTTGGTACCAGCAGTAACAGAGCTTTCCCCTTGAGTAATGTTTTTTTGGCACTCCTCAGTCCTCTTAGTGTTTGGTAGCACTGATTTCTGAATTTTAATTCCTTTCTGATTCACACTACTTTATTACTTTGCTTAGATCTGCATCCTCTGTACTAGGAGTCAACTATAAGTCTTGGAGACTAATGATCAGCATGAAGGAACTATGTCTTTGCTTCACACCTGCCTTAAGATTGTTTTCAAAGTCTGTAAATATAGTTTTTTAAGCAGGACAGCCAATCCTCAAGGAAGATTTAGAAGCAGAAAAGTAGGGATTTGAATTTTAAGCTCCATGCTTTTGCTTTGCCATGGCCTCTCCCAGCTTGGTGTTACCTGTGGATATGAAATACATCCCTAGGTCTGCATAATTAGCATCCAGGTCCAGCCCACAATCAATTAGCTGGCATGAGCCTTGCACTCATTTCTCTGGTTACTCTGCCTATTAAGTCTATCTTCCGATTGTAACAATGGAATTTATGGATTCCTGGTGGTCTGTACCTGAAAATCAATTTTCACTCAGCATCTTTCTTTTATTTCAATTTTGTTCTTCTTGAACCAATGCAAGGATTTTTGTCAGCTCTTTAGAAAATCAGGAACTGTATCTCTTCTTTAGACCTGTTCTCAGCACTTTGATGAGCTTTCAGAGCATGGTGGCTCCTGGTATTAGGACGACTGCTTTTTTCTGAAAGCCTCCACTGTACCTCTGACATATCTCCAGAATCTCCATGGCCCCCAGAATTCACCTGGTCTGACTTCTTGGAAAACCAATCAAGGCTTTGCTTCGTTTTATTCTAAGTAAAATCCTAAGTGCCAAGTGTACACTGCATAGATTATGCTCTCATTGAGAGGTTTTGTATTTGTCCACCTAGCAGAGGTTCTTGGCCTCTAGGGAGACCATGTGATTTCATTGGAAGAAAGAACAATAGAGTTCTGGAATCTTCTTTTGGAATAATTTTTTTTTCCTGGCTGTTCCAAGGGTGTACCACTCTTTCTTTCACTATCCCTCTAAGAACAAATTATTTGAAGTGAAAACAGCCTAAGATGTGTGGGTAGTCAAATAGACATGGATTAAGATTAAGGTCCATAGCATTACTATTTATTGACTTTGTGACTTTGGCCATAATTTCATTCTTAGTCTTTTCCTCTGTAAAATGAAGGTAAAAAGACTTATGGCATTGAATTTTAGTGAACGTTCTTAATAATTGGTCAAGTGCTCAGTATAAATAGTAGGTATAAAAACTCATTAATATAGTTATTAACAGTTATAGAGCATTTATCATATACTATGTTAGGCCATAAACAAAAAATGAATAGGAGATAGGGTTTTACTCTAAAATATCTTCTTATCTGGTGGGACACATAAAAGAATAATTCTAATACCACACAGCATCTGGAACAATAGATTAAGCACAAAGTCTTAAAGGAGTCTTGAAACAATAGTTGATTCCTTTTAGGTGGTAGCAGAAGTGCCACCTGAGCTGGAGTTTTCTAAAAAATAAAGGACATTTTGGGCAGCAAGAACATTATGAACAAAGGAATGGAGATATGAAACAATGTTCTGGCTTTTGAAATAGTGGATGAAATCCAGTTTCTAGTAGCGTAATGGTAGCTGCCAAAAGCCAAATCTCTCCACATTCCTTCCAAAAACATACATATCAATAAGGAAAGCAAATAAAACCACCCAAAGTTCATGCCTAAAGCACATAAAAGACAAGAATACTACAAGCTCAATTTTTGTGCAAGCAGGAAGTGGGAGGCAGACTAATATCTCCCTCCCCAAAGATGTTCACATCCTAATCTCTGGAAATTGTGAATATGTTAGTTTACAAGGCTAAAGGGGAATTAAAGTTGCAGAGGAAATTAAGGTTGATAGTGAACTGACTATGATAGGGGGGAGATTATCATGGATTATCTAATTGGGTCCAATGTAATCGCAAGAGTCTTTGTAAGTAGAAGAGGGAGGAAGAAGAGAAAGATCATAGAGGTGGCCATATGATGGCTGGGTGCAGTGGCTCGTGCCTATAATCCCAGCACTTTGGGAGGCCGAGGCAGGCAGATAACCTGAGCTCAGGAGTTTGAGACCAGCCTGGGCAACATGACGAAACTTAAAATATAAAAATTAGCCAGGGTGGTGATGTGCACCTGTAGTCCCAGCTACTTGGGAGGCTGAGGCAGGGGAATTGCTTGAACCCAGGAGGTAGAGGTTGCAGTGAGATGAGATCCTCCCACTGCACTCCAGCCTGCACAACAGAGCAAGACTCCATCTCTAAAGCGAAACTCCACCTTGGGGAGGAAAAGAAAAAAAGGTGGCCATGTGAGAAGGAGTCAGCAAGACTTTTTGCAGGCTTTGGAGATGGAAGAATGTGGCCAAAAGTCTAGGGATGAATATGGCTTCTAGAATCTGTAATAAACAAGGAAACATTCTTTCCCAGAGCCTCTAGAAGGACCGCATTTTGCTTTTGCCTCGGTTTTAGCCCAGTAAGACCCATTTTAGACTTCTGATCTTTGGAATTATAGGTTAATGCATTTATATTATTTTAAGCCACTAAATTTCTGGTAATTTGTTACAGCAGCCGTAGGAAATTAACATGTAGGAAAATAAACGTTTCAATGCCCAGGTATACTCTGAGGTCAAGCCAGAGAAGAGTTGGGCAGAGACTTCAAAAATGATGAAGGAGGGGTTAGGAAGGTCCCAGCATCAGTGGAATAGAATAAAATTACTCTTATAAAGAGGGAAACCTACCCTTAGTGGAAAAATACTGAGAATAGGTCTGAGACAAACTGCATTAGAGCACTGGTTGCTAGAGAATCAAAGCATAGGAGATTTAGGAGGTGGAGGCTGCAGTGAATTATGATTGCATCACTATATTTCAGCCTGATCCTGTCTCCAGAAAAAAAAAAGGGGGGGGGATTTAAAGTTTGTGGTACTAAGGGCAGCCATTTGAGAAGCCATTGTTTTTGGAGAGGAGAGGGCCAATTTAGAGGGAGCTTTCTCTTAGAGGCTTGTTGATATGGAAAGAAGAGAGCAAGCTATGCAAATAAAGAATACTTCTGAAACAAAAGATAATCATAAAATCGGAAGGCACACCAACTCACCCTCAATCCAAATAACAGTCTTTTGATTAAAAGATTATTGATTAAAGAAATTAATCTCACTGTAACAATAAAAGAGGGAGATTTTGAATGAAAAAATCTGAGAAGGTATCCAAATTCATCACTTCTGTCTGCACAAACTAGTTATTACTGGTAGGAAAATATAAGACATTGAAAAACAAATAGCAAATAGAATTCACTAGAATATGAGAATAAGACAAAGCAAAAAAAAGAAAAAGAAAAAAAATGTATTCCCCTAAAATTAATCACGAAGCGCAAGAAAACTGACACATTATCACAAGCTGAAGTGAATATTCTTAAGCAAGTAGACATAAAAAAACTTCCTCAAATCAAAAATTCAGAATTGAGATGGACAGAACATTCCAGAAGCTGAGAAATTAATATTGATTAAACTCAGAAAAGAATTTGAAGAGAAAGAGAATCATCTCCGAAATAGATATTTAATAAAATGAAAGGTACTTAAGAAGTATAAATTCAACTGCAAATATAACAGAGGAATTGGGAAGTGGAAATGCAACAGCCAAGACAATAACAACAAAAAATGGTAGGTAAAAATGTAAAAAGAAAAAGTAACAGATCTAGAAGATAGACAAAGAAGGCTCAAAATGTCTGTAAATAGAGTTTCTGAAAAATTAAAACAACACAATGAAACAGAACTTATATTCAAAACTATAATCCAAGAAAACTGGGCAATAAATGATCTAAACTTACCTGTTGAAAGGGCCTGCCATATACCTGGGAAAGTTGGCCCAGAACAGTCAACACTGAGTCATAGATAACAATAAATTTTTGAATATCAAATGGACCTCCTGGCAAAAAGACAAATGCACTTAAAAATATCCAGATTGGCATCAAAATTCTGAACAGCAAAACACAAAGAAAGACAACAGTAGAACTATTTGCAAGAAACTTAAACAAAGTGTTACCAAAGTATTTTGTATCTGGCTAACTTGTATTATAAAATCAAGGTTAAGGAAAAGTAGTTTTAAACACATAAGAATTTCAGGAATACTGCACTTACAAGCTCTTCCTGAAGAATCTAATAGAGGATAAACTTCATTCAACCAAATTATGATAGAGGAGAGTTTGGCACATTGGGAAACAGTAAACATATTTATTTTTAGACTTTAGACTTAAAAAATATGGAGTCTCACTGTGGTTTTGATTTGCATTTCTCTGATGGCCAGTGATGATGAGCATTTCTTCATGTGTTTTCTGGCTGCATAAATGTCTTCTTTTGAGAAGTGTCTGTTCATGTCCTTTGCCCACTTTTTGATGGGGTTGTTTGTTTTTTTCTTGTAAATTTGTTTGAGTTCATTGTAGATTCTGGATATTAGCCCTTTGTCAGATGAGTAGGTTGCAAAAATTTTCTCCCATTCTGTAGGTTGCCTGTTCACTCTGATGGTAGTTTCTTTTGCTGTGCAGAAGCTCTTTAGTTTAATGAGATCCCATTTGTCAATTTTGGCTTTTGTTGCCATTGCTTTTGGTGTTTTAGACATGAAGTCCTTGCCCACGCCTATGGCCTGAATGGTATTGCCTAGGTTTTCTTGTAGGATTTTAATGGTTTTAGGTCTAACATTTAAGTCTTTAATCCATCTTGAATTAATTTTTGTATAAGGTGTAAGGAAGGGATCCAGTTGCAGCTTTCTACATATGGCTAGCCAGTTTTCCCAGCACCATTTATTAAATAGGGAATCCTTTCCCCATTTCTTGTTTTTGTCAGGTTTGTCAAAAATCAAATAGTTGTTGAGATACCATCTCACACCAGTTAGAATGGCCATCATTAAAAAATCAGGAAACAACAGGTGCTGGAGAGGATGTGGAGAGATAGGAACACTTTTACACTGTTGGTGGGACTGTAAACTAGTTCAACCATTGTGGAAGTCAGTGTGGCGATTCCTCAGGGATCTAGAACTAGAAATACCATTTGACCCAGCCATCCCATTACTGGGTATATGCCCAAAGGAGTATAAATCATGCTGCTATAAAGACACATGCACACGTATGTTTATTGCGGCACTATTCACAATAGCAAAGACTTGGAACCAACCCAAATGTCCAACAACAATAGACTGGATTAAGAAAATGTGGCACATATACACCATGGAATACTATGCAGCCATAAAAAATGATGAGTTCGTGTCCTTTGTAGGGACATGGATGAAACTGGAAAACATCATTCTCAGTAAACTATCGCAAGGACAAAAAACCAAGCACCGCACGTTCTCACTCATAGGTGGGAATTGAACAATGAGAACTCATGGACACAGGAAGGGGAACATCACATTCCGGGTACTGTTGTGGGGTGGGGAGGGGGGCGGGGACAGCATTAGGAGATATACCTAATGCTAAATGACGAGCTAATGGGTGCAGGAAATCAACATGGCACATGGATACATATGTAACAAACCTGCACATTGTGCACATGTACCCTAAAACCTAAAGTATAATAAAAGAAAAAAAAAATGGAGTCAAGGTCTGAAATCAAAAGAAGTGATGTGAATTTCATATGTTTTTACAAAATAGAAGTAGCATAACTAAATTATGGGAGAAGAGAGGGAACACCACAACATGATAACACCTCACTCCTGAAAAAATGGCCATAATAAAAAAAATAATATATGTTGGCATGGATGTGGTGAAAAGGGAACATTTTTATACTGTTGGTGGGAATGTAAACTAGTACCACCACCATGGAAAACAGTGTGGAGATTTCTTAAAGAACCAAAAGTAGATCTGTCATTTGATCCAGCAGTCCCACTCCTGGGTATCCACCTAGAGGAAAGAAAATCATTATATGAAAAAAATACTTGCACATACATGTTTAAAGCAGCACAATTTGCAACTGCAAAAATATGGAACCAGTCCAAATGTCCATCAATCAATGAATGGATAAAGAAAATGTGGTACATATATACTGTGAAATGCTATTCAGCCATAAGAAGGAATAGAATAATGGCATTTGCAGCAAACTGGATGGAATTGGAGACTATTATTGTTAGTGAAATAACTCAGGAATGGAAAACCAAACATCATATGTTCTCACTTATAAGTGGGAGCTAAGCTATGAGGACAAAAAGGCATAATAACAATACAATGGACTTTGGGGACTCAGGGAAAAGGATCCAAGGGGGTGAGGGATAAAAGACTGCACATTATGTACAGTGTACATGCTCGGGTGATGGGTTCACCAAAATCTCAGAAGTCACCACTAAAGAACTTATTAATATAACCAAACACCATCTGTTCCCCAAAAACCTATTGAAATAAAAAAGGCAAAAAAGAAAGTTTAAAAAAGCTCAATGTGGTTTTGATTTACATTTGTCTAATGATCAGTGATGTTGAGCTTTTCTTCATATGTTTGTTGGCCACATAAATGTCTTCATTTGAGAAGTATCTGTTCATGTCCTTTGCTCACTTTTTAATGGGGTTGTTTGTTTCTTGTAAATTTAAGTTCCTTGTAGGCTCTGGATATTAGATTTTTGTCAGATGGATAGATCGCAAAAATTTTCTCCCATTCTGTAGGTTGTCTGTTCACTCTGATGATAGTTTCTTTTTGCTGTGCAAAATCTCATGCCAGTCAGAAGGATGATTATTAAAAAATCAAGAAACAACAGATACTGGCAAAGTTGTGGAGAAAAAGGCACACTTTTACACTGTTGGTGGGAGTGTAAATTAGTTCAAACATTGTGGAAGACAGTGTGGCAATTCCTCAAGGATCTAGAAGCAGAAATACCGTTTGACCCAGCAATACCATTACTGGGTATATTCCCAAAGGAATATACATTATTCTGTTATAAATATACATGCATGTATTTGTTCATTGCAGCACTATTCACAACAGCAAAGCCATGGAATCAGCCCAAATGCCCATCAATGATAGACTGGATAAAGAAAATGTGGTACATATATACCATGGGACACTATGCAGCCATAAAAAGGAATGAGATCATGTCCTCTGCTGCAGGGACATAGATGTAGCTGGAAGCCATTATCCTCAGCAAGCTAATGCAGGAACAAAAAACCAAACACCATATGTTCTCACTTATAAGTGGGAGCTGAACGATGAGAACACATGGACACATGGGGGTGAACAACACAGACTGGGGCCTGTCGGGGGGGGATGTAGGGGGAGGGAAAGCATCAGGCACAACAGCTAATGGATTCTTGGCTTAATACCTAGGTGATGGGTTGATAGGTGTAGCAAACCACCATGGCGCACATTTACCTATGTAACCTGCACATTCTGCACATGTCCCCCAGAACTTAAAATAACAGTTGAAGAAAAAAAAAAGCTCAATGATGGGTCCATACATAGGTGATATAAGAGTCAGAGGATATGTTTAAAGATGAAAATCCAAACAGTAGAAGCCTAAGTAAGAAAAAGAAATGTTAACAAAGGGCATGATATGATGGTGGCTACTAGAATAAAAAATAAAAAATCCCTTAAAATACCAAAAGAAACATAAAAAAGAGAAAAAAAAAGATTCCATCAAAAGTATTTTATAATACAGACCATGTGCTTAATTTTATGTAAGAAAAAAAGAGAAAATTGGAAAAACTGAGGTACAAAAGAGTTAAATCCAGGACATGTGAATTTACACCACACTCTTCAGCTTAGAGAGACATAAGGTCTTGTAGAGAATGTGACATTCTCTAATGCCTATTTCTCTTAAATGCACTTATAGATTTAAATAATTATCAATCAAAATCTCAGTAGAATTTCTTACATCAGCAGTTATTAAATTCATCTGAAAAATCAAAGAATGATGAACAGACTAGTGTACCACATATTAAAATAAAGAAAATATGCAATAATTAAAATAGATGATATAATCTAATTAAACATAAGAAATGTAGGAAGTGAAAATATAATATAATGTATATAAATCAGAGAATAGAAAAATCTATAAGTAGTTGGCCATCTATTTTGAAAGTAAAATTATATTCATGCCTCATGCCAAATAGCATTAAATATCTAGCCAGTGAACATATTAGAAAATAGAAATGATATCACATTTCTAGGGTGATGCTGGCATTATAAGCCTTTAGATACTAGGTTAAATCACCAAATTAAAGATAGTTAGATTTGACCATCTGAGATAAAATATCTGTTCAGGAAAAAAAATAGGGTGACAATATAGTATGAGAAAACATTTACAACAAGCATGATAATGGCTAATGTCTTCATTATATGTCACAAAGAAGTTGAAAAAAAAATCTGAAGACCCTCAAAGGTAATCATGCAAAATTTATAAAAAATGTTCAACCATACTAGTTTAGCAAATAACTTGTATTTTTTCTACCTATTAGAGTAGTGTGAGTTTGGAAAATATATTAGCTGAGATTGCAGTCAAACTGTCACCTATCCTTAATAGTGGCATGGTAGATGGATATACACCTTTTAGAAAACAATATGAAAAATTAATGTAAATGAGAAATTCCAAAATAGACATTTTGAATTTGTAATTTTGTTTCTGTGAATTTTTATCCTAGGGAAAATCAGAGGAAAAAGGATGATGCTAACTACAATGTCATTTATGCTAGAGTGTGGAAACAATCTAAATACCCAGCAATAGAAGAAATTGTTATAAAATGATAATAAATTGATTTAGAAGATTATTATGTGGTAATTGTAAAATACTGAGCAATATAAAGACATTCTAAATATATACCAAGTAAAAATAATTCAAAATGATATGCATTTTGGGGTAGCCAACCATCTTGATCATAAGTAAAGACAGGAAGCAAACAAGAAAATAAAAATGGTTTGTTTTGTTAAAAATGTGACATTTAAAAGTCTTTGGTACTTTGCTTTTTAATTGTGATTATATTACTGTGCAATACATTATATGACAATCATCACGACGTTCTCTGGTTTAATTCTATTTCTATTATAGGCATTTGCTTATTATATTTAAATTGTATGCTTACTCAGTTTATTCATTAGATTGTAAGCTGCCTGAGGGTATCTCTAACATGAGGACAATGCCTAGCACACAGTAAATCTTCATTTGTTATTCAGCAAATGAGTGATTATAGTTGCAGTTAATAGAAAACTGAAGTTTGGAATGATGGAAGGAAGACATTCTCCTAAAATGAGGTAAGTAATGGCTGTAATGTCTCAATCACAGGCTCATTTCTTATGTGGTACTCTAAGCCACTTTTTCTTTTTTTTTGGTCCCGTCGTATGTTGGGGGTGAGATGGGATAGGCAGTGGAGAGAACTAAAGCAGCAAAGGAGAAAAGAGAAATCCTAGTTAATACGAATTTACTTATAGGCAATTTGAAAGAAATTGCTTTGTATTCTTACTTTTTTAGCATGATATCACTCCTCTTAGCCACTAGTTGTGCGTGTAAAACGAATGAATCTTCCTTTCGCTAGCAATACAGAAAGCCCTGTTTCTGAATCTGAGTTAGGACTTTGACCTTAATCCAGATTTTGGTGTCTGGGAAAAATAGTGTGAAGGGACACGTTTTCTTTCCACCTCTCTGTATTTTATCTTTGGGTCAAATTAGACCCTTCAGAATGCTTTGTTTCCCTTTCTTTCCTCTTCCTACTCTCCATCTTCCTATTTTCTCTCTTCTTCTTCTTATTTTTTATTCTTCTCCACATCTTTCTCCTTCTCCTTCTCCTCCCTCATCCTTTCTCATCCTTATTTTCTTACCCCCTCTCCTCCCCCTTGTTGTTCTCCTTCTTCTTTCCTGTTACTTTTATATTATCCTCTTCCTTTTCTTCCTTTTTGATGCCCCAGTTACTAGAAATTTTGAAACTAAAAACACTTGTAGCCAATTATAATATGGTTGTAAGAATTCTAATATTCCTTGTCATTGTCATAATTTTTTCCTATTTTTTTTTCCTGGACTCTACTTAATTACGCATCCCTGGAATTAGACTGACATGATTTGACACCTGGTCTCCCCACCTTGCTCTCTGAGCCTATTATTTTCTTATTTGTAAAATGGGCATAACTTATCTATCTTCCTGTCTGTTATGAAGGTTAAATAATCAAAAGGCACTGTGACATACTTTGTTCAATAAATCTTTGTTGCCATTCTCCTTTCTTGTTAATTATATCAAGTCTTTTCTTCGTAAAGGGATGGGATTTAAATGGTTACTAAAATATCTAATTGTTAAGGGCATAGCAATATACTAGATGTGTGTTGTGTTTTTGGAGGATGGGGATAATTACAAAAACCATGCTACCTACCTTCAAACTACTCCCAGGCCTGCAGCGAAGACAGTAAGATGACTTGTTTTCAATTAAATAAGATATCCTGTTCTATGAGGCAGTGCAAGAAAAAACTGTGTGGATTTTTTTTTTTTAATTTTGGCTCAGGGAGTGATCCAAGTGAGTCAAGACTTCTTGACTACAGTTTGACCCTGTCAGATATTTGTAAGCTTTTGGACATCAGTAGTGATTTGTTCTCCCACTTCTGGCTTACAACTTCTGCCACTTAACAGGAGCCCTCACCTTCTGCCAGACTAACATGGGAAAAGGAAGACTCATCTCTGGACAGGGAGCATGGATGTAGTGTGTGTGAAAGATGGAAAGATTGAAAGGAAGTTATCTCCTTTTAGCCAGGTAACAAAATTGTGCTGGTCCGTGGGCCACACTGTGAATATCATTGGAGTAAACAATGAACAAATGAACAAATAGGAGTATGTAAGGTGATGCTAAGAGAAGAGGCACAAAAGTATTCACATGAATTGGGAGGGAGACAGATCCCAGCGCTCCTCGAAGAGGTTCTCCCTCACTACTCATGCCCTGCTTATCACACACTTGCACAGCTGGTTTTCTTTTCAGGTGTGCAAATATATAAGCTTTTAAGTCATGAATAGTATGTACCTTATCTGCACTCTTGGGCTTTCACCCTCGACTGCCGTTTGTTTTTATGTGTTGTTCTCCTCCAGTGAACTGTGAGATCCAAGAAGGCATTGTTTGTGCCTTATTCAAGTTTGAGTCTCAGAGGCCAGTTCAAGGCCAGGGCCATACTAGGTATTTAGTAAATATTTGATAAAAATAATCCTGCTCTTCTGGAGCTTACAGTCCAGAAGGGGTGAAGTCAACCAGGGCTGCTCAGATGATCTTTGATAAAGGACTAATTAAAATTTTTTTTTTTAGATTTCCAGTGTCTTTTAGGCTGGTATTTTGAACAATAATTTTGGAAACATAAAAAAGACATACAAAACACAAACTCGAATTTTTTATTATTAGATTCTGCAGACATGAACTTCCCCTGTCAAGCTGCTAAACAAGTTTCAAAGTAGCATGTGTGTGTGGGTTTGTGTGTGTGTTTCTGGTTTGCAGACTGGTGGCAATCCATGGACCACACTTTACAATGGAATATGTCATTTATTGAGATTAGACAGTTGAATAATAGAGCATATATACAAATATATTCATAATGTGCAGGTGTTGTGAAAATGCTAGAGGGTGAAATGAAACTCAGCAATGGGATAGAGAATGATGGTGCTGGAGGATGGTGTTACTTTATTGAAGGAAGTTGGGGGTCTTCTCTGATTTGAGGTTTGAGCAGGGAATGGGATAAAGTGAAAGAGTGAGCCTTGCAGATATCAAAGGAAGAGTTTCAGAGACAAAGCAATATAAGCAGAGATTCTGAGGTAAGATTAGTGCTGTGTTTTAGGAGTGGGGTCAAGGGAAAAGATGGGTTAAATTACCAGGGCCTAATAGATTATTGCAAGAACTTTGGATTTTATTCAGAGCCATTGTAGAGTTTTGAGCAAAGGCGTGACATGATCTGAACTATAAATGTGGCCGTAGTGCTACTCTGTGTAGAATAGACCATAGGAGGGAAAGTAAGGAGGCTCTTGAAATAATCTATAGGACTAATGATGGTGGCTTGGCCAGGGAGGTAGCAGGGGAGACGGTAAGAAGTAGTTGGAGTATGAATTAACCTTGAAGACAGAGCCACCAATGTTGGCTGATAGGTTGGATGCAGACTGTGCATTAGAAGAGTCAGGGCTGACTCCAAGGATTTTAGTCAGGGAAATGGCCATTTGCTGTCATTTATTGAGATTAGACAGTTGAAGAATAGAGCAAGTTTTGCAGTTGGAGCGTGAATGGGAAATAATCATTCTGGTCACGTTAAATTTAGGATATTTAGTTCACATACAAAGCAGATGTTGAGTAGGCATTTGGGTGTATAAGACTGGAGTTCAAAGGAAATGCCAAAACTGGAGACATAAAATTGGAAATCAGGAGTGTATGGATGGAATTTACAGCCACAGGACTGAATGAAGGCACCTAGGAAATGAATGCAGATAGAGAAGTAAATAGGTCTGATACCTATGTCCTTGGGCTCCTCCACATTTAAGAGATCTGAGAGATCAGGTAGAACTAGCAGAGGAGACTGAGAAAGAGTGGCCACCTCAGAATAAGGTCACAAAATTAACAGTTTATTCAACAAGTAGTTACTAATCTCCTAGTCTTATGTTCAGGACACTGTAAGAGAAGCAGTATTTTGGAAAGGTTTATATGCCCATAAAACAGTTAACTTTTCAGGAAAAAAAGTTTCCATCTTTAAAAGACTAAATTCTGAACTCTTTTTTTTTTTTTTAATTTACTTTAAGTTCTGGGATACATGTGCAGAACGTGCAAGTTTGTTACATAGGCATACATGTTCCATGGTGGTTTGCTGCACCCATCAACCCGTCATCTAGGTTTTAAGCCCCACATGCATTAGGTACTTGTCCTAATGCTCTGCCTCCCCTTTCCCCCTGACAGGCCCTAGTGTGTCATTTATTGAGATTAATACATCCTCTCTGTGTGTCCATGTGTTCTCATTGTTCAAGTCCCACTTAAGAGTGGGAACATGTGGTGTTTGGTTTTCTGTTCCTGTGTTAGTTTGCTGAGAATTCTGACTTCTGGTTTCATCCATGTCCCTGCAAAGGACAGGAACCCATTCTTTATATGGCTGCATAGTATTCCATGGTATATATGTGCCACATTTTCTTTATCCGGTCTATCATTGATGGGCATTTGTGTTGATTCCAAGTCAAAGACTAAATTCTCAACTCGTTCAAACCCAGCTATCTGGAATAATTTACCCTTCAGGAATACCAGATAACCAAATGGATGCCTTTAAATTTTAGATTTATAAGACAGGCTACACTACACAAAATATTTTCTCATAGACTGTCTCTTTTGAGCTTTACAACAAACCTCCTACAAAAGCAGAACTTTGTTTCGAATCTTCATTTTATTTTAGAGAAACTAAGGAAACAGATGGAAAGATGAGTAAGTGGTGTACCTGGGTTTGGGTCCTAAGCTTCCCTCACAAGCTCTCAAGGCTTTTTCATTGATTTTGTCCCACTCCCACAGAAATAATACAATACTGTATGGCCACTGGGGAGCAAATAGCCTTCAGGGCCAATCAGGATCTGTAGTTTTGTTCCTTCTGGAAAACTGCATTCAGTTTCTAAGCAATTGACTTGAAACAAATAGTGGGAATCTAGCCTGGTGGTAAGTTAGAGACTCTATTTTCTCTGTGTTTCCACAGTACCTAGCTTTCTGAGAAAGCGCAGTTTGTGATGAACATGTTAATTCTCTTTTTTGTCAGCCTAGTTTTCCCTCCTGTATTCCACTTTCTAGCCAATGGTGTCACCACAGATAGAAACATCAGTCATTTAAGGCTACACCTTCTTTTCCATCTTTGGCATCTCATGAGTTACCAGATTCAGCCTATTTTATGTCCTGAACCCCTCTGGCTGTCCCTGCTTCTATGCTAGTGCCCTAGTTTCAGCTCCTCATCTCTCACCTGCACTACTGCCGTGGCCTACGCACTGGCCTCTCTGCCACCTGGCTTCCTGCCTCTAATCTACTTTCTACAATCCAGCCAAAGGGCTTTCTAAATGCAAATCTAGCCCTATTAAAACTGACCCTATTTAAAAGCCTCTAGTGCTTCCAGTTGCTCTTGGGATAAGATCCAAGCTCTTTAGAATGGCATATCAGGACTTTCAGAATTTGTACATGGGATAGAAAAATGAAAAATGTACAGTACCATCGTCAATGAGCCCACAGTTTAATCCGGGAGGCCAGTGTATACCCAAATAATTTTAATGCACTCTAAAAAATGTTCTTAGAATTATGTGAAAATGTAAGCAAAAACTAAAATAAAAGGTAGAACTTGTAATACTTCTATTATCGTGTAAGAGGTAGGACCACAAGAGAGAAATTAAGGCTGTTAAGAGGGCATTCTCTGAAGTTATCTGTTTACTTAGTTTACCCACGCTGTGAAGCAAATTTAACAGTTATTGTCTAGTAGGTTCTTACCCCTGTAGACATAGGCATATCTTGCATACTACCTAGACAGGTTCTTTAACTTGGGAATCAAATAACAAAAGGGCTTTTTGAAAATGTCTTATTGTATGAGAATTATACCTGTTTCATTATACCGTCCTGCCCGGTGTAATTCTGAATACCATGTTGTGAAACTCTGATATTTATCTCCAGTTCTCCCTCATATAAAAGCCCTAAGCCAGTGGGGCAATATAAATGGCTTTGCTGCTTGCATTGTTTCATTTCCGCTTTTCCTCTTTAGGATGGTCTGTGTCATTCTGAACTGAGATGCTCCTTTTTCATTTCAGGGTCCTTAACTCAATATTTTTAAAGTCCTTAGCTTTTGCTCATGCATTTATTTGAAGTAAGTCATTGTGCTTGGGCTTTAAAAAACAATTCATTCCTGTGTTTCTGCTCTTCATGTCTTCATAAGATATGAAGGCTTTATTATAGCCTTCATAAGGCCATTACCCAGTTTCTCTATGAATGATTATAGTGCTATAACACTAGATTGTGTTCCTTAAACCACTACATATAAGAAAAGTAAATTCCTGTTTAGATTATGGGCTGAAAGAGGAATCATCATACACAGTAACATACCTTCATAACCTCATTACATTTCTCAGGGGATACAGCTCAGTGGAATTAATCTTAAATCAAGTATTTCCCACTATTTTCTAGAACACTAATGCTCATAAATACCCAGGGAAAATAGTTAAATAAGCCTACATATTATGTAAAAAACTCTACATATTATGTCTGATCTTGAAGAGTCATATTGCATAGAACATCTTAGAGGTCAGTAAAAAAAAGCAGTACAGAACTATATTGACTTATGTTTAGCCCAATGCTTATCAAACTTGCTTGACCCGGAACTCATTTTGTGTTGCACCCATTAATGATCACTAAAAAATGATGGCCTCTTCACTTATGATAAGGAGTCCAATTTGGGGTTAAACACCAATAAGCACTTGTTATATTATAATTGGTTTATTTTTAAATATTTTATTATACAAGGTTTTCAAAATTATAGAAAAATAGATAGCAATGTGTAGTGAAAGCCAATATCTCCACCATTTAGATTCTACAATGAAAATTTTGCTGTTTGCTTTATGTAATTGATTGTTTCTCTCTTCCTACCAGATTGGAGTGCCTTAATGAAAATTAATTATTTATCTTGATTTCACCAGTACTTAGCATAGTACCAGATGCATAACTTGGTAACCAATAGATGTTTGTCCAAATAATGAATGAATGAATGAATGAATGGATGGATGGATGGATGGATGGATTTTTTTTTTTAATCCCCACAGACGTCTTCTTGCTACATCACAGGGTCTAAGCTTTAAAGGAGATCAAAGACTAGCCAAAGCTGTTCTACTGCCTTTCTAAGTCTGAACAAATATTAACTTAGAATAAGGTGCAGATCTTGAGATAGGCCTTCTCTCGGGAGGGAGGTGGAAGCCTGCAATTTTACCATCACAGGCTAATGAGTAGCCCATGGAAGTCCGTTTTCATCTCTGCACATAAAATTCATTTTGAGAGGAGGCAGCTTTTGCCAGGTCCAGCAAGCTGTGATGAATAAAATGAAATCAAGAGCTGGTCTACGAAGTCTTGACCACGTGCTGGATCCTCCCCTTCACAGGTTTCATGCCTTAGTGAGATCCTGGTGTCTTTCCACTCTGATATTTATCTGCCCCTTTTCATTCCTGGAAACCTGATCCTTGTTTTGTCTGACTCTCCACTTTCTTCATTAGTAACTGCAGATGGAAAACAGTTATTTAATATGTCTTTTATCCTTTTATACCTCAGTGTCTGATTACATACCCTGAGTGCTAAGGAAGCAACTACCCTTCTCCTTTTATTTTTTCTCTATTTCTTCTGCAACAAAATCAAAATCAACAAAAATCTTTACTTTTTTCAATTTTAAAATGTGCTTCACTTTCCATTCCAATGAACTCCATCCTAACTTTTCTAAGATTTTTTTATCTTGACACTTGTCCTTCCCTCAGCCTCCTTTTTTCCCTCTATTCTGTTCTTTTTTCTCCTCTCCTCTTTGATTTTCTTTCTCTGATAGAGTAGAATCCAATGCCGCTAAGTTTAGAAGAAATCAGGTTGGGGGTTATAACCAAATCGATAAAGTACATTGAATGAGCCTTCAGTAGTCAGGATAAGGTCTACTGTTTACTTGTTCAAATAGTTTCCACTGTCCTCTGTTTTCCAAACATGCCCCAGTTTTCCCATGGCCTTGTATCTGCCATGTCAGTTCCTCTAAGTGAACATTGCTTCTGATACACTCTGTTTTATTCCTGTCAAAATATGACTCTTGATTCAAAATTCCATAAAAATCCTTTCTGAAGAAACTTACCCCTTTATCTCTGACCATCCTTAGTATTCTAACCTTTCATTTAGCACTTATTTCATCCGATACTGTTTTTTAAAACTATGTAAGTGCATTTATCATGCAACAAGTCATTTTTATTCCTAGTTAAATAATTATTTCATTGCTTACAAGACAAAGACAACATATGCAAATGATATACAGTTCAAAAGATACAAAAGGGGTAGCTCAGTTATGAAAAGTAAGTCTCACTCTAGGTTTCCCAGTCATCCAGTTCTGAAGACAAGGGTTACTAATCCCTTTTGTTTCCTTCAGTGTTTTTCATTTTTTTTTAATTCACTTGATAGCATATCTTATGCACTGTTCTGTACCTTGCTTTCTAAACTTCACTCTTTATTAATTATGGTGCCTCATTCTTTTTAAAGGCTTCATAATTGTATTTCATGGTAGATATTGCTGAATATGTAGGATGTTTTAAATGTTTTCTAATGAACACTATAGGAAAAATTATTAGAAGTGAAATTGCAGGGTAAAAGTATATTTTTTCTTCTTTTTTTTGTTGAGATAAAATTCATATATATAAAGGGTACAACTTGGTAACTTTTGATGAGTAAATACACTCATGTTACGCACCATCTTAGTAAAAATATAGGACATTTTCATCACCTTGAAGTTCCCTTATACTCCCTCTAATCTATCCCAGTTCCCCTTTTAGGCAACCACTGTCTTACTTCTATCATCATAGATTAGCTTTGCCTATTCTTCAACCTCATTTAAATAGAATCACATAGTATGTACACTTTTGCTCACCATAATATTTTCAAGTTTCATTTCATGCTGTTGGGTATATCTGTAGTAAATTTTAAAAATTTCTTGGTAGTATTACATTTTATGACTATATTACAACTTATTCTCTTATTGATGGACATTTGAGTTGTTTCCAGTTTGAGGCTATTATGAATAAGCTGGTAAAAACATTCTTGTGAAACTTTTTTTGGTGAAAATATATTTTCATGTCTCTTTGGTAAATACGTAGAATAGAACTTCTAGGTCATAGGGTACATGTATGTTTAACTTTGTAAGAGAACTGCCAAACAGTTTCAACATTCCAACAAGCAATATATAATAGTTCAAGTTTCTTCTCCTCTTCACCAATATTTGATGTTGTCATTTTTTTATATTATTCATTTGAATGAGTATGAAATTCTATCGTATTGTGGTTTTAAATTGCATTTCCTTTATGACTAATGGTGTTGAATACCCTTTAATGTGCTTATTGGACATTCATATATTTCTGTTTTTATAAAGTGTCTGTTTGTCTTCTGCATTTAAAAAATTGGGATTATTTATCTTTTGCTGCTGATTTATATGCATTTAAAATGTATTCTAGATACAGATCCTTTGTCAGATAAATGTAGACATTTTCTCACAGTCTATGGCTTGTCTTTTTTCTTTTTTAAATCGGTCTTCTGAAGAGCAGATAATTTTATTTTCAGTGAAGTATAGTTTATCAATACTTTTTCTTTCCCCTATTGTGCTCTCTCTAGAAATTTTATTTTGAAAATTTCAACTTTTATTTTAGATTCATGGGGTACTTGTTTGTTACAGGTATTGTGCGGTGCTGAGATTTGAGGTACAGTTGAAACTCTTACCCAGGTAGTTAGCATAGTTCCCAGTAGGTAGTTTTGCAAGCTTTGCCCTACTTCCCCTGTCATGCAGTCCCCAGTGTCTATTTTCCCCATCTTTAACGTGTACCTAATTTTTAGCTACCACTTATAAGTGAAAATATGTGGTATTTGATTTTCTGTTCCTGCATTACTTTGATTAGGATAATGGCCTCCAGCTGCATCCATGCTGTGGCAAAGGACATTTTGTTCTTTTTTATGGCTGCATCATATTCCATGGTGTATATGTACCATATTTTCCTTTTACAGTCTACTATTGATGGGCATCTAGGTTGATTCTGTATTTTTGCTATTGTGAACAGTGCTGTGATAAACATATTAGCACATGTGTCTTTGTGGTAGAACAACTCATTTTCCTGTGGATATATACTCAGTAATGAGATTGCTGGGTTGAATGATAGTTCTACTTTTAGTTGCTTGAGAAATCTCCAAACTACTTTCTATAGTGGCTGAACTAATTTACATGTTCATCAACAGTGTATAAGCATTCCCTTTTCTCTGCAGCCTCACTGACATCTGTTATTTTTTGACTCTTTAATAATAGCCATTCTGACTGGTATGAGATGCAATTTCATTGTAGTTTTCATTTGCATTTCTGTGATGTTGAGCATTTTTTCATTTGTTTGTTGGCCACTCGTATGTCTATGTCTTCTTTTGAAAGGTGTCTATTTATGTCCTTTGCTCACTTTTTAATGGGGTTGTTTTTTGTTTGTTTATTTAAGTTCCTTATAGAATCTAGATATTAGTTCTTTGTCAGATGCCAACGTCAGTATCCAGAAGGGTATTTCCTAAGTTTTTTTTACAGTTCTGGGTCATATATTTAACTCTTTAATCCATTTTGAGATTATATTTGCGTATAGTGATAAGTATTTGTCTTCTGCATATGGGTAGCCAGTAATCCCAGAACCATTTATTGAATAGGGGGTCCTTTCCCTGTTGCTCATTTTTGTTAACTTTGTTGAAGATCAGTTGGTTGCAGGTGTGTGGCTTTATTTCTGGATTTTCTATTCTGTTTCAATGGTCTATGTGTCTGTTTTTGTACCAATACCATGCTGTTTTGGTTACTGTAGCTTGGTAGTGTAGTTTGAAGTCAGGTAATGTGATGCCTTCAACTTTATTCTTTTTGCTTAGAATTGTCTGGCCACTCAAACTCTTTTTTAGTTCTGTATGAATATTTTATATTTTGAAAAGTTTTAATTTTTAATTTTGTGAGTACAGGGTAGGTGTACATATTTACGGAGTACATGAGCTATTTTGACACAGGCATGCAATGCATAACAATCACATCAGGGTAAATAGGGTATCCACCATCACCTCAAACATTTATCCTTTGTGTTATAAACAATCCAATTATACTTTTATTTTTTTAAATGTACAATTAAATTATTGTTGACTATAGTCACCCGTTGTCCTATCAAATGCTAGATCTTATTCATTCTTCTCTTTTTTGTACCCATTAAGCGTCCCCACTTCCCCCTACTGCCGCACTGCCCTTCCCATCTCTCGTAACCATCATTCTACTCCATATCTTCATAAGTTTAGTTGTTTTAATTTTTAGCTCCCACAAATAGAATATGTGAAGTTTGTCTCTCTGGGCCTTGCTTATTTCACTTAACATAATGAAGTCCAGTTCCATCCAAGTTGTTACAAGTGACAGGATCTCATTCTTTTTTTATGGCTGAATAGTCTCCAATATGTATATGTGCCACATTTTCTTTATCCATTAGTCTGTTGACACTTAGTTGCTTCCAAATCTTGGCTATTGTGAACAATGTTGCAATAAACATGGGAGTGCAGATATCTCTTTGTTATACCAATTTTCTTTCTTTTGGCTATATACCTAACAGTGGAATTGCTGAATCATATGGTAGCTCAATTTTTAGTTTTTCTGAGGAATCTTCAAACTGTTCTCCATAGTGGTCTTACTAATTTGCATTCTCACCAACAGTGTATGAGGGTTCCCTTTTCTCCACATTCTTGCCAGTATTTGTTATTGCCTGTCTTTTGGATAAAAACCATTTTAACTGGGATGAAATGATATCTCCTTGTAGTATTGATTTGCATTTCTCTGGTGATCAGTGATGCTGAGCACCTTTTCATATATCTGTTTGCCATTTGTATCTTTTGAGAAATGTCTATTCAGAAATTTTGACTATATTTAAATATGATTATTAGATTTTTCTCATAGGGTTGTTTCGACAGTATATATTCTGGTTATTAGTCCCTTGTCAGCTAGATAGTTTGCAAGTATTTTCTCCAATTCTTTGGGTTGTCTTTTCACTTTGTTGATTGTTTCCTTTTCCGTGCAGAAGGCTTTATAACTTGAAGTGGTCCCTTTCTCCATTTTTGCTTTGTTTGCCTGTGCTTGTGGGGTATTACTCAAGAAATTTTTACCCATTCCAATGTCCTGGGGAGTTTTCCCAATGTTTTCTTTTAGTGATTTTATAATTTGAGGTCTCAGATTTAAGTTTGTAATCCATTTTTATTTGATTTTTGTACATGGCGAGAGGTAGAAGTCTATTGTTCTTCTGCATATGGATATCCAATTTCCTCAGCACTATTTATTAAGGAGACTGTTCTTTCTCCAATATATGTTCTTGGCACCTTTGTTGAAAATGAGTTCACTGAGATGTATGGATTTGTTTCTGGGTTCTCTATTCTGTTTTCTTGGTCTGTGTATGCTTTTGTGTTAGTACCATGCTGCGTTGGTTACTATAGCTCTGTAGTGTAATTCGAAGTCAGGTAATGTGATTCCTTCAGTTTTGTTCTTTTTTCTTCAGATAGCTTTGAGTATTCTGGGTCTTTTATGGTGCCATACAAATTTTAGGAGTTTTTCTTATTTCTGTGAAGAATATCATTGGTATTTTTATAATGATTGCATTGAATGCGTATATTGCTTTGGGTAATATGGACATGTGTAATAATTTCAGTTCTTCCAATCCATGTATATGAAATACCTTTCCATTTTTGGTGTCCTCTCCCATGTCTTTCATCAATGCTTTTTTTTGTTTGTTTGTTTGTTTGTTTTGAGACAGAGTCTTGCTCTGTCACCCAGGCTGGAGTGCAGTGGTGCAATCTCAGCTCACTGCAAGCTCTGCCTCCCAGGTTCATGCCATTCTCCTGCCTCAGCCTCCCGAGTAGCTGGAACTACAGGCACCCACCACCACACCCGGCTAATTTTTTGTATTTTTAGTAGAGACGGGGTTTCACCATGTTAGCCAGGATGGTCTCGATCTCCTGACCTCGTGATCCCCCGCCTCGGCCTCCCAAAGTGCTGGGATTACAGGCGTGAGCCACCGCGCCCAGCCAATGCTTTATAGTTTTTATTGTAGAGATATTTCACTTCTTTGTTAAGCTAATTCCATGGTATCTTATAACATTTGTAGATATGGTAAATGTGATTAATTTCTGGTTGTTCATTGTGGGCATCTAGAAATGCTAGTAATTTTTGTATGTTGATTTTGTATCCTGAAACTTTACGGAATTAGTTTATCAGTTCTTTTTCTTTCTTTCTTTCTTTTTTTTTTTTTTTTTGAGAAGGAGTCTTGCACTGTTGCCCAGGCTGGAGTGCAGTGGCATGATCTCAGCTCACTGCAAGCTCTGCCTCCTGGGTTCATGACATTCTCCTGTCTCAGCCTCCCAAGTAGCTGGGACTATAGCCTCCTGCCACCACGCCCAGCTAATTTTTTGTACTTTTAGTAGAGATGGGGTTTCACTGTGTTAGCCAGAATGGTCTCGATCTCCTGACCTGGTGATCCTCCCACCTCAGCCTCCCAAAGTGCTGGAATTACAGGCATGAGCCACTGCACGTGGCCTACTTTATCAGTTCTAATAGTTTTCTTGTGGAGTCTTTTAGATTTTTCCAAATATAAGATCATATCATCTGCTAATAAGAATAATTTGACTTCTTCCTTTCCAATTTGGATGCCCTTTATATCTTTCTCTTGTATGATTGCTCTAGCTAGGACTTTCAGTACTATATTGAAGAACAGTGGTGAAAACAAGCATCTTTTTCATGTCCCAGATTTTAGAGGAAAGACTTTCAGTTATTTTCCCATTCAATATGACACTAGTTACGGGTCTGTCATGTATGGCTTTTATTATGTTGAGATATGTTCCTTTTATCCCCAGTATTTTGAAGGTTTTTATTATGAAGGGATGTTGAATTTTATCTAATACCTTTTGGGCATCAATTGAAATAATCATATGTTTTTTGTCCTTCAACCTGTTGATATGATGTATCATTGATTGATTTGCCTGTGCTGAACCATCCATGCATCCTTGGGAAAAATCCCAGTTGGTCATGATGAATGATGGTTTTCATGTGTTGTTGGAATTAGTTTGCTAGTATTTTGTTGAGAATTTTTAGATCAATGTTCATCAGAGTTACAGGCCTAAAGTTTTCTTTTCTTTATGTGTCTTTCTTAGATTTTGGCATCAGAGCAATACTGCCTCGTATAAAGAGTTTAGAAGTATTCCCTCTTTCTCTATTTTTTGGAATAGTTTGAGTGGGATTGGTATTAGTGCTTTAAATGTTTGGTAAAATTTTGCAGCGAAGCCATTGGGTCCTGGGCTTTTCTTTGCTTAAAGACTTTTTGTTATGGCTTCAGTCTTGTTACTTGTTATAGGTCTGTTCAGGATTTGGATTTTTTCATGGTTCAATATTGGTAGGTTGTATGTGTCTAGGAATTATTCATTTCTTCTAGATTTTTTAATGTATTGGCATATATTTGTTCATAGTAGCCTCTAATGAGCCTTTACATTTCTGCTGTATTGATTTTAACGTTTCCTTTTTCATCTCTGATTTTATTTATTTGGGTATTCTTTCTTTTTTTCTTAGTCTGGCTAAAGGTATCAATTTTGTTTAATTTTTTCAAAAGACAAATTTTTCATTTTTAAGAATCTTTGTATTGTTTCCTTTGTTTCAATTTCATTTATTTCTGCTCTGATCTTTATTATTTATTTTCCTCTAATTTTGGGTGTGGTTTACTCTTGCTTTTATATTTCTTTAAGATGTATTGTTAGATTTTTTTTTGAAGTTTTTCTGCCTTTTTGATGTAGGTGCTTATACCTATAAAATTTCCCCTTAATATTGTTTTCACTGTATCCCACAGGTTTTGGTATGTTGTGTTTCCAATTTCATTTGTTTCAAACATTTTTTCAATTTCCCTTTTAATTTATTCATTCACCTACTAGTCATTCAGGAGAATATTGTTTAATTTGTCTGTATAGTTTTCAAAATTCCTCTTGTTATTATTGATTTCTAGTTTTATTCCTTTGTGGTCAAAGAAGATACTTGATATGATTTCAGTTTTTTGAATATTTTCACACTTGTTTTGTGGCCTAATATATGGCCTATTTTTGAGAATGAGCTATGTGCTGAAGAGAAGAAAGTATATTCTGCAGCCATTCAATGAAATATTCTGTAAATATTTATTAGATCTATTTGGTCTATAGTACAGATTAAGTCTGATGTTTCTCTGGTGATTTTCTATCTGGATGATCTGTCCAGTGTAGAAAGTGTGGTGTTGAAGTCTCCAAGTTATTATTCTATTGGGATCTATCTCTCTCTTTAGCTCTAATAATATTTGCTTTATATATCTGGGTGCTCCATTGTTGGTCACATATATATTTATGAATGTTACATCCTCTTGCTGAATTGACCTCTTTATCATTATACATTGACCTTCTTGGTCTGTATTTATAGTTTTTGTCTTGAAATTTATGTTGTGTGATACAACTCTAGCTACTTCTAGTATTTTCTGGTTTCTGTTGGCATGGAATATCTTTTTCCATTATTTTATTTTCAATTTTTGTATGTCTTTTTAGGTGAAATGTGTTTCTTGTAGGCAACAGATCATTGAGTCTTGTTTTTTCATTCATGTAGCCACTCTATGTCTTTTGATTGAAGAATTTAGTCCATTTACAATCAGTGTTATTGTTGATAACAAGTAAGAACTTAATCTTGCCATTTTGTTATTTGTTTTCTGGTCTTCTCTTTTTTGTTTCCTTCTTGTCTTCCTTTTAGTGAAGGTGATTTTCTCTGGTGGTAGGTTTTAATTTCTTATTTTTTTATGGATCTGTCGAATGTTTTTTGACTTGAGGTTACCAAGAAGCTTGTAATCTTACAATCCATTATTTTAAACTGCTGACAACTTAATGCTGATTGCATAAACAAATAAGCAATGAGAAAACTAATAAAAACTCCATAGTTTACCTTTGTCTCCACGCTTTTTAGGTTTCTGTTGTTTATATCTTATTGTACTCTGTCTTAAAAAGTTGTCATTATTCTGTTTGATTAGTTTATCTTTTAGTCTTTCTACTTAATATATGAGTAATATATACACTGCAATTGCACTGTATAATATTCTGTGTTTTTCCATGCTCTTACTATTACCACTTAGTTTTGTACCTTCAGATGATTTCTTATTGCTCATTCATTCCTTTTCTTTAAGACTGAGAAACTCCCTTTAGCATTGCTTGTAGGACTAGTCTGGTGTTGATGGAATCCCTCATCTTTTGTTTGTCTGGTAAAGTCTTTACTTTTCCTTGTGTTTGAAGGATTTTTTTTTGTGGATATACTGTTCTAGGGTAAAAGTTTTGTTCAGCATTTGAAATATGTCATGCCACTCTTTTCTTGCTTATAAATCTTCCACTAAAAAGTCTGCTTCCAGACATATTAGAGCTCCTTTGTATGTCATTTCTTTTTTCTTGCTGCATTTGGATACTTTCCTTATTTTTGCTTTATCCTTAACCATTAGGAGTTTGATTATTAAATGCCTTGAGGTAGTCTTCTTTGGATTAAATCTCCCTGATGTTCTACAAACTTCTGGTACTTGAATGTTAATATCTTTCTCTAGGATTTGGATGTTTTCTGTTATTATCCCTTTGAATGAACTTTTTGTCCTTTCTCTCTACATCCTCTTTAAGTCCAACAGCTTAGATTTGCCCTTTTGAGCTATTTCCTACATGTTTTAGGCATGCTTTTTAAATGTTTTTATTCTCTTTGATTTGGTTTCCTCTGACTCTGTGTTTTCAAATAGCCTGTCTTGAAGCTCACTGATTCTTTCCTCTGCATGATCTATTCTGCTATTAAGAGACTCTGATGCATTCTTCAATATGTCACTTGGATTTTTTAACTCCAGAATTCCTACCTGATTCCTTTTAATTATTTCATTCTCTTTGTTAATTTTATCTGATTGGATTTTGAATTTCTTTTTTGTGTTATCTTGAATTGCTTTGAGTTTTCTCAAAACAGCTGTTTTGAATTATCTGTCTGCTAGGCCACGTAGCACTGTCTCTCTAGGATTGGTCTCTGGTGCCTTATTTAGTTTGTATGGTGAGGTCATTTTTTTTTATCATCTTGATGCTTGTGGATGTTTGTCAATGTCTGGGCATCAAAGAGTCACGTATTTATTGTAGTCTTCACAGTCTGAGCTTGTGCGTACCCATTCTTCTTGTGAAGGCTTTCTAAGTATTCAAAGGGACTTGGGTGTTGTAATCTAAGTTTTCAGTTACTGCAGCTGTATCTGAATTAGGGGGCACTCCAAGCCCAATAACACTATAGCTCTTGCAGATTTGTGAGGTGCTGTCTTGGTGGTCTTGGATAAGATTTGGAAGAATTCTCTGGATTACCAAAAAGAGACTCTTTTCCCTTACGTTTTTTCCCAACAGAATTTCTCTGTACAAATTTTACAATAGATTTGTTTTTCTAATTCTGCAAAAAATGATGGTAGTTTGATAGGCATAGCATTTAATCAGTAGTTTGCTTTGGTCTTATGGTCATTTTAACAATATTGATTTTTCAAATCAATAAGCATGGAATGTTTCTCAATTTTTATGTGTCATCTATGATTTCCTTCAGCAACGTTTTGCTGTTGTTGTTGTTGTTATTATTATTATTATTTGAGAGATCATCTCTCTCTGTCGCCAGCCTGGAGTGCAGTTGCGTGATCTCGGCTCACTGCAACCTTCGACTCCTGTATTCAAGTGATTCTCCTGCCTCAGCCTCCTGAGTAGCTGGGATTACAGGCACACACTATTACACCCAGCTAATTCTTGTGTTTTTACTAGAGATGGGGTTTCATCATGTTGGCCAGGATGGTCTCCATCTCCTGATTTCGTGATCTGCCTGCCTTGGCCTCCCAAAGTGCTGGGATTACAGGCATGAGCCACTGTGCCTTGCTTGTAATCATATTTGTAGGGGTCTTTCCCACTTCCATGGTGAGGTGTATTCTTTGTAGATATCTTTTACCTCTGTGGTTCGGTGTATTCTTAGGTATTTTATTTTATTTTTTGTCATTATTGTAAATGGGATTGTGGTTTTGATTTGGCTCTCAACTTGACTGTTATTGGTGTTTAGCAATGCTGCTTTTTTTTGAACAATGATTGTGTATTCTGAAACTTTACTAAAGGTTTTTATTAGGTCTAGGAGCCTTCTGGCAGAGTCTTTAGGGTTTTCTAGGTATAGAATAATATTGTCAGTAAAGAACAATACCTGGGCCTTTTCTTTTCCTATTGGATGCTTTTTATTTCTTTCTATTGCCTGATTGTTCTGGCTGTGACTTCTAGTACTATTTTGAATAGGAGTGTTAAGAGTGGGTATCCTTATCTTATTCCAGTTCTTAAGGAGAATGCTTCCAATTTCTGTCCATTCAGTATGATGTTAGCTGTGAATTTCTCATAGATGGCTCTTAATATTTTGAGGTATGTTCCTTTGATGTCTAGTTTGTTGAGGGTTTCTATTATTAAAGGATGTTGGATTTTATTGAAAGCTTTTTGTATGTCTACTGAGATGATCATACGGTTTTTAATTCTGTTTGTGTGATGAATTATACTTACAGATTTGCATATGTTGAACCAATCTTGCATCCCAGAAATAAAGCCTATTGATTATAGTGAATTAACTTTAAGATGTGCTGCTGGATTTGGTTTGCTAGTATTTTGTTGAAGATTTTTGCATCTATCTTCATCAGGGATATCTGCCTGTGGTTTTCTTATTTGTTGTGTCTTTGCCACATTTTGGTATCAGGATGATCCTGGCTTTGTAGAATGAGTTAGAGAGGAGATGCTCCTCCTTGATTTTTTAGAATAGTTTCAGGAGTATTGGTACCAGCTATTCTTTATACATCTGGTAGAATTCAGCTGTGAATCCATCTGGTCCAGTGCCTTTTTAAAATTAGTTTTTTTTTTTAATTACTGATTCAATTTCAAAACTCATTATTGGTTGGTTTCAGACTCATTACTGGTCCTAATTCAGATTTGGGAGCTTGTATCTTTCCAGGAATTTGTCCATTTCCTCTAGATTTTCTAGTTTGTATGCATAGAGGTATTCATAGTAGTCACTAAGGATCTTATGCATTTCTGTGGATTTGGTTGTCATGTCACCTTTGTCATTTCTGATTGTGCTTATTTGGATCTTCTCTCTTTTTTCGTTGTTAATTTAGCTAGTGGTGTATTGATTTTTTTATCTTTTCAAAGAAAAAACTACCTTTTTGTTTTGTTGATCCTTTGTATGGATTTTTGAGTCTTAATTTCATTTAGTTCTCCTCTGATTTTGGTTATTTTCTTCTGTTAACTTTGGGGTTACTTTGTTCTTTAAGAAATATTTTTATACTCCAAGTTGGTAACCATATTATTTTGCGTTTTCTTCTAGCTATGTAAAACTTTGGCTTTATATTTGAGTTTATGATCCATCTCAAATTAATGTTGTGTATGGTGTGAGGTAAATTTTGAAGTTCTTTTTATCCCCATTTTTTTTAAAGCTGTTCCAGCAACAATTGCAGAAAATCTTTTCTTTTCTCATTTAATTGCTTTGGCATCTTTGTGGAAATCAATTATCCATTTATGAGTGGGTCTACATCTGGATATTCTACTCTGTCCATTTTTCTTTGACTTTTGCCAGTATGACACTGTGTTAATTGCTATAGCTTTATAATAAGTTCTGAAATCAGGTAGTTTGAATACCCAACTTTACTTTTTATCTTCAAGAATGTTTTAGCTAGTCTAGTTTCTTTGCTTTTCTATATAAATTTTGAAAATTAAAAAAGGTATTTGTTGCATAAAACTTGTACATCAATTTAGAGGATTAATTTCTTTTGTGTGTGTGTGTGTGTGTTACCCTTTATTTATTTAATATCTTTAAAGGTAGATACCAGTCTTCTTTGCTCATTGCTATAGCCCAGCATCTATTAGGAGGCCTATTACATTGTGGACACTCAGTATTCATCATTTCTTTTTTTTTTTTTTTTTGCACACAAAACCATAAACATTTTCTAAAAGTACATACGAACAAAAAGACGCATATCAAACATATTAGGAAGGTTGCACATGGGAAGACGGGGAATAGAAATGGGGGGTGGGAATTAAAGAAAATAAATGAGAGAGGGACTTTGTATGGATCAATGATAATAACTCAATCCTCTATTTGACAAAGAAGAAGGAGAAGGAAGAGGAAGAAAAAGAAAGTGGGATAAAGAATCAGAAAGGGAGGAAAATAGAAAAAATTAGAGTATGACTCCAGGGTAGACCTGTTTGGTTGTCGCTTCGTTCGTTGGTTGGTTTGACAGTTGTATTTTTCATATGTTTCGCCATGTTGGCCAGGCTGGTCTCGAGCTCCTAGCCCCAGGTGATCAACCCGCCTCAGCCTCCCAGAGTACTGGGACTACAGGCGTGAGCCACCACATCCAGCCCCCACATTGCTTCTGGCCTCTGTGGTAGACCTCCCAGACGGGGTGGCTGGGCAGAGGCGCTCCCCACATCCCAGACGGGGCGGCCAGGCAGAGGTGCTCCTCACTTCCCAGACGGGGCGGCCAGGCAGAGGGGCTCCTCACTTCCTGGACGGGACAGCTGGGCAGAGGCGTTCCTCACATCCCAGATGATGGGTGGCCGGGCAGAGGCGCTCCTCACATCCCAGAAGGGGCGGCCGGGCAGAGGCGCTCCTCACTTCCCAGAGGGGGCGGCCGGGCAGAGGCGCTCCTCACATCCAAGACGGGGCGGCCGCGCAGAGGCACTCTAGAGGATTAGTTTCTTAACAATATTGTATTTTCCAAACTATTGTCATCGTATATCTCTTCATTTATTTACATATATTTTCTTTAGTTTCTCTCAGCAATGTTTAACAGATTTCAGTTTAGAAATTTATTCCTTACTATTGTGTCTTTTTAACTGGGTCTTTTTTTATTATTATACTTTAAGTTCTGGGGTACATGTGCACAACATGCAGGTTTGTTACGTAGGTATACATGTGCTATGTTGGTTTGCTGCACCGATCAACTCATCATTTACATTAGGTATTTCTCTTAATGCTATCCCTCACCCACTCCCCCACTCCCTGACAGGCCCCAGTGTGTGATGTTCCCCTTCCTGTGTCCATGTGATTTCATTGTTCAACTCTCACTTATGAGTAAGAACATGCAACGTTTGGTTTGTTCTTCTTGTGTTAGTTTGCTGAGAATGATGGTTTCCAGCTTCATCCATGTCCCTGAAAAGGACATGAACTCATCCTTTTTTATGGCTGCATAGTATTACTGATGTATACGTCCCACATTTTCTTTATCCAGTCTATCATTGATGGGCATTTGGGTTGGTTCCAAGACTTTGGTGTTGTGAACAGTGCAGCAATAAACATACGTGTGCATGCATCTTTATAGCAGAATGATTTGTAATCCTTTGGGTATATACCCAGTAATGGGATGGCTGGGTCAAGTGGTATTTCTAGTTCTAGATCCTTGAGGAATCACCACAGTGTCTTCCCCAATGGTTGAACTAATTTACAGTTCCACCAACAGTGTAAAGGCATTCCTATTTCTCCACGTCCTCTCCAGCATCTGTTGTTTCCTGACTTTTTAATGATCGCCATTCTAACTGACATGAGATGATACCTCATTGTGGTTTTGATTTGCATTTCTCTAATGAGCAGTGATGATGAGCATTTTTTCATATGTTTGTTGGCTGCATAAATGGCTTCTTTTGAGAAGTGTCTGTTCATATCCTTTGCCCATTTTTTATGGTTTCTTTTTCTTGTAAATTTGTTTAACTTCTCTGTAGATTCTGGATATTAGCCCTTTGTCAGATGGATAGGTTGCAAAAATTTTCTCCCATTCTGTAGGTTGCCTGTTCACTCTTCTGATAGTTCCTTTTGCTGTGCATAAGTTCTTTAGTTTAATTAGATCCCATCTGTCAATTTTGGCTTTTGTTGCCATTGCTTTTGGTGTTTTAGTCATGAACTCTTTGCCCATGCCTATGTCCTGAATGGTATTGCCTAGGTTTTCTTCTAGGGTTTTTATGGTTTTAGGTCTTACATTTAAGTCTTTAATCCTTCTTGAGTGAATTTTTGTATAAGGTGGAAGGAAGAGATCCAATTTTAGCTTTCTGCATATGGCTAGCCAGTTTTCCCAGCACTATTTATTAAATAGGGAATCCTTTCCCAATTTCTTGTTTTTGTCAGGTTTGTCAAAGATCAGATGATTGTGGATGTGTAGTGTTATTTCTGAGGCCTGTGTTCTGTTCCATTGGTCTATATCTCTGTTTTGGTACCAGTACCATGCTGTTTTGGTTACTGTAGACTTGTTGTATAGTTTGAAGTCAGGTAGCGTGATGCCTCCAGCTTTGTTCTTTTTGCTTAGGATGGTCTTGGCTGTGCTTGGCTCTTTTTTGGTTCCATATGAAATTTAAAGTAGTTTTTTGCAATTCTGTGAAGAAAGTCAGTGGTAGCTTGATGGGGATAGCACTGAATCTATAAATTACCTTGGGCAGTATGGCCACTTTCACAATATTGATTCTTCCTATCCGTGAGCATGGACTGTTCTTCCATTTGTTTGTGTCCTCTTTTATTTCCTTGAGCAGTGGTTTGTAGTTCTCCTTGAAGAGATCCTTCACATCCCTTGTAATGTGGAGTCCTAGGTATTTTATTCTCTTCATAGCAGTTGTGAATGGGAGCTCACTCATGATTTGGCTCTCTGTTATTGGTGTATAGGAATGCTTGTGATTTTCACACATTGATTTTATACCCTGAGACTTTGCTGAAGTTGCTTATCAGCTTAAGGAGATTTTGGGCTGAGACGATGGGGTTTTCTAAATTTACGATCATGTCATCTGCAAACAGAGACAATTTGACTTCCCCTTTTCCTAACTGAATACTCTTTATTTCTTTCTCTTGCCTGATTGCCCTGGCCAGAACTTCCAATACTTTGTTAAATAGGAGTGGTGAGAGAGGGCATCCTTGTCTTGTGCCAGTTTTCAAAGGGAATGCTTCCAGTTTTTGCCCATTCAGTATGATATTGGCTGTGGGTATGTCATAAATTGCTGTTATGAATTTGAGATACATTCCATCAGTACCTAGTTTATTGAGAATTTTTAGCATGAAGGGCTGTTGATTTTTTTTGAAGGCCTTTTCTGCATCTATTGAGATAATCGTGGGTTTTGTCGTTGGTTCTGTTTATGTGATTGATTATGTTTATTGATTTGCGTATGTTGAACCAGCCTTGCATCACAGGGATGAAGCCGACTTGATCATGGTGGGTAAGCTTTTTGATGTGCAGCTGGATTCGGTTTGCCAGCATTTTATTGAGAATTTTTGCGTCGATGTTCATAAGGGATATTGGCCTAAAATTTTCTTTTTTTGTTTTGTCTCTGCCAGATTTAGGTATCAGGATGATGCTGGCCTCATAAAATGAGTTAGGGAGTATCCCCTCTTTTTCTATTGATTGGAATAGTTTCAGAAGCAATGGTAGGCAGCTCCTCTTTGTACCTCTGGGAGAATTTGGCTGTGAATCTGTCAGGTCCTGGACTTTTTAAAATTGGAATTGTTTCAGAAGGAATGCTTCCAGCTCCTCTTTGTACCTCTGGTAGAATTTGACTGTGAATCCATCAGGTCGTGGACTTTTTTTGGTGGGTATGCTATTAATTACTGCCTCAATTTCAGAACCCATTATTGGTCTATTCAGAGATTTGATTTTTTCCTGGTTTAGTCTTGGGAGGGTGTAGTGTCCAGGAATTTATCCATTTCTTCTAGATTTTCTAGTTTATTTGTGTAGAGGTGTTTACATATTCTCTGGTGGTAGTTTGTATTTCTGTGGAATCAGTGGTGGTATCCCCTTTATCATTTTTTATTGATTCTATTTGATTCTTCTCTCTTTTCCTCTTTATTAGTCTGGCTAGCAGTTTATCAACTTTGTTGATCTTTTCAAAAAACCAGCTCCTGGATTCATTGATTTTTTGAAGGGTTTTTTGTGTCTCTATCTCCTTCAGTTCTGCTCTGATCTTATTTCTTGTCTTACAGCTTTTGAATTTGTTTGCTCTTGCTTCTCTAGTTCTTTTAATTATGATGTTAGGGTGTCAATTTTAGATCTTTTCTGCTTTCTCTTGTGGGCATTTAGTGCTATAAATTTCCCTCTACACACTGCTTTAAATGTGTCCCAGAGAGATTCTGGTATGTATTGTCTTTGTTCTCATTGGTTTCAAAGAACATCTTTATTTCTGCCTTCATTTCGTTATTTACCCAGTAGTCATTCAGGAGCAGGCTGTTCAGTTTCCATGTAGTTGTGCAATTTTGAGTGAGTTTCTTAATCTTGAGTTCTAATTTGATTGCACTGTGATTGAGAGACAGTTTGTTGTGATTTCTGTTCTTTTACATTTGCTGAGGAGAGTTTTACTTCCAATTATGTGGTCAGTTTTAGAATAAGTGCACTGTGGTGCTGAGAAGAATGTATATTCTATTGATTTCTCATGGAGAGTTCTGTAGATGTCTATTAGGTCTGCTTGGTCCAGAGCTGAGTTCAAATCCTGGATATCTTTGGTAGTTTTCTGTCTTGATGATCTAATATTGAAAATGGGGTGTTAAAATTTCCCAGTATTTTTGTGTGGAAGTCTAAGTCTCTTTGTAGGCCTCTAAGAACTTGCTTTATGAATCTAGGTACTGCTGTAGTGGCTGCATATATATTTAAGATAGTTAGCTCTTCTTTTTGCATTGATTCTTTACCATTATGTAATGCCCTTCTTTGTCTCTTTTGATCTTTGTTGGTTTAAAGTCTTTTTTATCAGAGACTCTTTGCACATGAGATTGGTCTCCTGAATACAGCACACCAATGGGGCTTGCCTCTTTATCTAATTTGCCAGTCTGTGTCTTTTAATTGGGGCATTTAGCCCACATCGATTTAAGGTTAATATTGTTATGTGTAAATTCGGTCCTGTCATTATGATGCTAGCTGGTTATTTTGCCCATTAGTTGATGCAGTTTCTTCATAGCATCGATGGTCTCTACAATTTGGCATGTTTTTGCCATGGCTGGTAACAGTTATTCCTTTCCATGTTTAGTGCTTCCTTCAGGAGCTCTTGTAAGGCAGGCCTGGTGGTGACAAAATGTCTCAGCATTTGCTTGTCTGTAAAGGCTTTTATTTCTCCTTCACTTAAGAAGCTTAGTTTGGCTGGATATGAAATTCTGGGTTGAAAATTCTTTTCTTTAAGAATGTGGAATATTGGCCCCCACTGTCTTCTGGCTTATAGGGTTTCTGCTGAGACATCTGCTGTTAGTCTGATGGTCTTCCCTTTGTGGGTAACCTGACCTTTCTCTTTGGCTGCCCTTAATATTTTTTCCTTCATTTCTACCTTGGTGAATCTGACAATTATGTGTCTTGGGGTTGCTCTTCTCGAGGAATATCTTTGTGGTGGTCTCTGTATTTCCTGAATTTGAAAGTTAGCCTGCCTTGCTAAGTTGGGGAAGTTCTCCTGGATAATATCCTGCAGAGTGTTTTCCAAGTTGGTTCCATTCTCCCCGTCACTTTCAGGTACACTAATCAAATGTAGATTTGGTCGTTTAACATAGTTCCATGTTTCTTGGAGGCTTTGTTTGTTTCTTTTCACTCTTTTTTCTCTAATCTTGTCTTCCTGTTTTATTTCATTAAGTTGATCTTCAGTCACTGATATCCTTTCTTCTGCATGATCGATTTGGCTATTGAAGCTTGTGTATGCTTCACAAAGTTCTCATGCTGTGTTTTTCAGCTCCATCAGGTCATTTATGTTCTTCCCTACACTGTTTATTCTTGTTAGCAATTCATCTAACCATTTTTCAAGGTTCTTAGCTTTCCCTTGCTGGTGAGGAGTTGTGATCCTTTGGAGGAGAAGAGACATTCTGGTTTTTGGAATTTTCAGCCTTTCTGTGCTGGTTTCTTCCCATATTTGTGGTTTTATCTACCTTTGGTCTTTGATTTTGGTGATCTAGAGATGGGGTTTTGGTATGGACATGCTTTCGGCTGATGTTGATGCTGTTCCTTTCTGTTTTTTAGTTTTCCTTCTAACAGGCCTCTCAGCTGCAGGTTGTTGGAGTTTGTTGGAGGTCCACTCCAGACCCTGTTTGCCTGGGTATCACCAGCAGAGTCTGCAGAACAGCAAATATTGCTGCCTGATCCTTCATCTGGAAGCTTCTTACAGAGAGGCACCCACCAGATGCCAGCCAGAGCTCTCCTGTATGAGGTGTCTGCTGGCCCCTACTGAAAACTGTCTCCCAGTCAGCCTACACAGGGGTCAGGGACCCACTTGAGGAGGCAGACTGTCCATTATCAGAGTTCAAATGCTCTGCTGGGAGAACCACTGCTCTCTTCAGAGCTGTCAGGGATGTTTAAGTGTACTGAAGCTGTGCCCACAGCTGCCCCCTCCCCCAGGTGCTCTGTCCCAGGGAGTTGGAGGTTTTATCTATAAGTCCCTGACTGGGGCTGCTGTCTTTTGTTCAGAGATGCCCTGCCCACAGAGGTATAATCTAGAGAGGCAGTTGGGCTTGCCGAGCTGAGGTGGGCTTCGCCCAGTTAGTACTTCCCTTGGCTTTGTTTACACTGTGAGCATAAAACCGCTTATTCAAGCCTCAGCAATGGCTGACGCCCCTCCCCCCACCAAGCTCCAGTGTTCCAGGTCAATCTCAGACTGCCACACTAGCAGCGAGAATTTCAAGCCAATGGATATTAGCTTGCTGGGCTCCATGGGTGTGGGACCTGCTAAGCCAGGCACCAGAGGGAATCTCCTGGTCTCCCAGCTGCAAAGATAGTGGGAAAAGCAGAGTATCTGGGCAGGAGTGTACCGTTCCTCCAGCTACAGTCTCTCACAGCTTCTCTTGGCTAGAAAAGGGAAATCCCCTGACCCTTTGCACTTCCTGGGTGAGGCAACACCTCGCCCTGCTTCGGCTCACCCTCCATGGGCTACACCCACTGTCCAACCAGTCCCAGTGAGATGAACCAGGTACCTCAGTTGGAAATGCAGAAATCACCCATCTTCTGCATCGATCTTGCTGGGAGCTGCAGACCGGAGCTGTTCCTATGAGTCTTTTTAATAGATGTTCTCAAATGGTCTTTGTGCTCATTTAATCTTCTACCAACAAAATAGGACAGGTTTTCTATTTTCCCTCCCTTGAAAAATGTATAATTTTAGAATATTTTTGATCTCTGCCAACTAAATATTATCTCATTTTAGCTTTAACTTTTAATTCTTTTATTGTGTGAGCTTCTTTTCATATGTCTAGAAGTTTTGTATTTCCTCTTCTGTGAGCATGTTTATGTTCTTTGCCAACTTTTCTGTGAGGTAGTACATTATTCTCTTGTTGGTTTGCAGTAGCTCTTTCTTATATACACACACAAAAATGGCATTTTTGTGTTATTTCTTCCAGATTTTTGTCCTTTAAGTGTATTTGTTTTTTATTTATTATGCATGAAAATTTGAAAGATATAATAATCTTTTATGATTTCTTAGTTTCATGTCATACTGTTAATATTCCTACCCACTCTAATATTACAAAGTAATTCCATGTCTTCTTTGTAGAATTTTGAGGTTTCAGTTTTTCATTTAAGCCATTTGCTTATCTGTAATGTATTTGTTCTAGGAATCTATGTAATATGTGGTGAGAATCTTTACATTTTCTAGGAGATTACTCATTTTTTGAACAATCCTTCATTTCCCCGCGACTATCTCAACATGTACTAAATTCACACACACACACACACACACACATAATTTATATATATATATGATTTAATAATGCTAGTTTTAAATACGTTCTAGTATCTGTTAGGGGTAGTACTCCTTTGTTAATAGTCCTTTAAATTTTTTAATATATTCTTGCATGCTGATTTTCCAAATGTATTTTTTTTTTGTCTAATTCTAAACCTAAAACTTCTATTGAATTTTTTAGGAGCAGGTAAAATTTATAAATTAGTTTAGAGAGAACTGATATATTTCCAATATTGTATCTTCCTATCTGAGCTAAAGTGTTTCTTCCCTTTATTCAAGCCTTCTACTGGGTTCCACAGAAAATTTTAAAGTTGCCTAAATATTAGATATATCTAGTTGTTTCTTTCTATATATTCTATTTTTGTAGTTATTTTTGCCATTGTAAGTAGTATCTTCTCTTCTGTTATATTTACTAACTTGTTGTGTGAATCTGACATGATATTAATTTTATATTCATCCAACTGACAGCATTCTCTAATCCTTGTCATTTCTGTCTTGGATAGGAAAGGTTTCAGTGTTTTATTTGTAAGTTTGATGGTCTCTCTCTCTCTCTTTCACTCATCATGTCAGATAAGTACCAACTGATGTTTATTTAAAGTGTTAATAATTATAGATAGATGTCGAATTTTGTTAAATGACTTTTCATGCTTCAAAGAAGATAATCATGTGATCTTTTTCCTTTAATCTTTTAATATAATGAGTTATATTTCATAATATTAGACTATCTTTGGTATAAACCCAATTTTGTTGTGGTGTATTTTGCATTCATGGGCTTCTGGTTTTTGTTTGCTTGTATATTATTTAGATATTTTAAAATAAAGACTCATAAAAGAAGTTAGTGCCATCATTGTTAGATTTTAGTATTAATGTTTTTCTGATTAATATTTTCTCTTTCCACAAAAGAGAATTTAAAATTGCTTATATTTTCTTAACTCCAGAAATGCTTTCAGAGTATTTGAAACATATTTTTAAAAAGTTTGGTGGAATTCAACTGAAAGACTTAATTTGATCCTCTGTAGTGAAAGGGGGTCAAGTAATTCTTTCACAGATTTGCCTGTGTTTCATGTGATCATTCATTTGTTTTGATTTTCCACTATTTCTTGGCTGTTTTGTAATTCATTTTCCTAGAAAATTATCTGTTTGAGTCAGGTTTTCAAGTTAATGTGTATAGTCAAACAAAATAGTCTATTACAATCTTTTACATTTTTCTTTAGGTGGTGAATTCCTCATTGTAATTTTCCATTTATATACTTGTGCTTTTCTCTACCTTGCTTCTAAAAATGAAATTAATAGTTTATCTTTTTAAATGGTTTTATTAAGATATAATTAACACATCATATAATCTATCCATGTAAAGTATCTAGTGGAAGGGTTTTTTGTATACTCAGAGAGCTGTGCAATCATCACTATAATTACAACTTCTTTTTCTTTTTTCTTTTTTTTTTTTTTTTTTTGAGACGGCATCTCGCTCTGTCACCCAGGCTGGAGTGCAGTGGCGCAATCTCGGCTCACTGCAAGCTCCGCCTTCCAGTTCACACCATTCTCCTGCCTCAGCCTCCCGAGCAGCTGGGACTGCAGGCCCCCGCCACAACACACTGCTAATTTTTTTTTTTTTTTTGTATTTTTAGTAGAGACGGGGTTTCACCGTGTTAGCCAGAATGGTCTTGATCTCCTTACCTCATGATCCACCCGCCTCGGCCTCCCAAAGTGCTGGGATTACAGGCGTGAGCCACCGTGCCGGCCAATTACAACATTTTTATTATTGCAAAAGGAAACCTCATACTTAAACAGTCACTCACAATTTCCTCCCAACCTTCTCCACTCAGTCTAGGTAACCACCAATCTATGTTCTTCCTTATAAATTTGCCTGTTCTAGACATTTTGGAATCATTCAGTATGTGTGTGGTCTTTGTGACTGGCTTCTATCAGTTAGCATCAAGTTTTCAGGATTCCTCCATATCGTACGATGTATAAGTACATCTTTCCTTTTTATAAGTGCATCATTACTTTTTATTGCTGAATAATATTCTACTGTATTCATATGCCACATATTATTTATCTTTTCTTCAGTTGGGGGGAATTTGCGCCGTTTTCTGTTGGTGGCTATTATGAATAATGCTGCTATGAACATTTGTGTACAAGTCTTTGTGTGAATATATGTTTTCATTTCTTTTGGGTAGATACCTAGGAGTGGAATTACTAGGTTATGTGGCAATTCTGTGTTTAACATCTTGAGGAGCTACCAAACTGTCTTCCAATGTGGGTGTGCCATTTTGAATTCTCACAAGCAATGTATGAGTGTTCCAATTTCTTCACATGCTTGCCAGTAGTTATTACTGTCTTTGTGTCTTATTATAGCCACCTTAGTGGTGTGAAGTGATACCTCATTGTGGTTTGATTTGCATTTCCCTTTGATAGCTAATGATGTTAAACAGCTTTACTGGTCATTTGCATATCTCTTTGGAAAAATGTCTGTTCAAATCCTTTGCCCGTTTTTTATTTTGGTGATTTGTCTCTTCGTTACTGAGTTGAAAGTGTATACATATATTCTAGAAACAATTTCTTTATCAGACTTATTATTTGCAAATATTTTCTTTTATTCTATGGGTTGATTTTCATTTTCTTTGTGGTGTCCTTTGAAGCCCAAAAGTTTTCAATGTTGAAGAAGTCTAATTTACCATTTTTTGGAGGGTAGAGGATCCTCTGTGCTTTTGGTGTTATATTTAAGAAGGCTTTGCCTAACCCAAGGTCACAAAAACTTACTCTTAACACTTTCTGCTAAGAGTTTTATATCTTTGACTCATATTTCGGTCTGTGATGCATTTTGAGTTAATTTTTGTGTATAGTGTAATGAGGAGGTCTAACTTCATTCAGTTGATACAGTTGTATGAGTTTATTTGTGAATTCTCATTCTATTCCAATGACTTGTCTATCCTTGTGCGACTACCATGCTATTGATTAACTACAGCAATAATACAGTATGGTATTTTATTGATTAGCTGTAGCTTTGTAGTAAATTTTGAAATCGAGTTGTGTCAGTCTTCAAACTTTGTTCTTCTTTTACAAGACTGTTTTGACTCTTCTGAGTCCCTTGAATTTCCATATGAATATTGGGATCAGCTTGTCAACTTCTTCAAAACAGCCTACTAAGGATTTGACAGAGATTGTGCTGAACCTACAGGTGAGTCTGGGAGAATATTGCCATATCAATGCAACATAAAGTCTTTCAATCTGTAAACATGAAACATGTTTCCATTTGTCTTAATTTAGTTAATTTTTTTTTGTAGTATAAGTTTTGTACTTCTTGTTAATTTTATGTCTAAGAATTTTACTTTTTCATACTAGTGTAAGTGAAATTGCTTTCTTGATTTCATTTGGATTGTTTATTGCTGGTTTATTGGAAATGGAATTAATTTTTACATGTTGATCTCATACCTTAACACCTTGCTTTACTTGTTTGTTAGTTCTAATAGTTTAGGTGAATTTCTTAGGATTTTTTAATATATAAAATAGTATCATTTGAAAATGGCGATTTTAACATTTCTTTTCTAACTTGAGTGTTTTTTATTTCTTTTTCTTGCATAATTGCCCTTGGCCAGATCTCCATTTCAACGTTAAATATAAATGGCCAGCATGGACATCTTTGTCTTTTTCCTGATGTTAAAGGAAAAGCTTTCAGTTTTTCACTGTCACATGTATGGTATTAGTTATGGATTTTTTTTTTTTGAGACAGAGTCTCACTCTGTCACCCAGATTGGAGTGCAGCAGCGCTATCTCGGCTCACTGCAAGCTCTGCCTCCCAGGTTCATGCCGTTCTCCTGCCTCAGCCTCCCGAGTAGCTGGAGCTACAGGCGCCTGCCTAATTTTTTGTATTTTTAGTAGAGACGAGGTTTGACCATGTTAGCCAGGATGGTTTCGATCTCCTGACCTCGTGATCCACCCGCCTCGGCCTCCCCAAGTGCTGGGATTACAGGCGTGAGCCACCACGTCCCACCTAGTTATGGATTTTTTTTTATGTCCGTAATAACCTTTACCAGGTTGAAATAGTTTCCTACTATTGCTAATTCATTCAGGTTTCTTGTGTGGTCTAGTAGATTAATAATTTTGTGAATGTTATATGGACACTTAAAAAAGATACCTGCTATTTTTTCAGATAATAGATTCCTATATAAATCAATGAAACATACCTTATTTATTACATTTTAGGTCTTCACTATCCTTATTTTATTTGCTTTGGCAGAGAAAACACTTTAAAATCTCTTCATAGGAGTATATTTCTGTCTGTTTCTCTTTTTTTCTTTTTTTAAATTATACTTTAAGTTCTGGGATACATGTGCAGAACGTGCAGGTTTGTTAAATTGCCATGGTGGTTTGCTGCAGGTTTGCTGCACCCAACAACCGGTCATCTACATTAGATATTTCTCCTAATGCTATCCCTTGCCTAGCCCCCCACCCTCCGACAAGCTCCGGTGTGTGATGTTCTTCTCCCTGTGTCCATGTGTGCTCATTGTTCAACTCCCACTTATGAGTGTGAACATGTGGTGTTTGGTTTTCTGTTCCTGTGTTAGTTGGCTGAGAATGATGGTTTCCACCTTCATGCATGTCTCTGCGAAGGACATGAACTCATCCTTTTTTAATGGCTGCATAGTATTCCGTGGTGTATAAGTGCCACATTTCCTTTATCCAGTCTTGTTTCTCCTTTAATGACTTCAAGCTTTTGTTTATGAATTTTGATGTGTATTATTTTGTGTATAGCTCTTTAGGTAATCATTGTGGATTGAAGTCTCTATCATTATAGTGTTCTTTTTGCCTTGTTTCCTGAATTTGACCTTGTCTTTTATTAGAATATGACCAATGTTTTTCTTTACATTTTCATAAATGACTTTGCTCATTTTGAATTACCTTTCTGAATCACTTTTTAAAATGTATCTCTGTTGTGTATGGTATATGTTTACATTTCCTTTGTGATTTAGTTTTAGCTTTTTTCTTGCTAATAGGTAAGCTTATCCCATTTATATTAATTGCTTAACGTAGTCTTAATTTTATAACCAAATCTTGTGGTATTCATAGTTTTTTTAATTGATTCCTTAAAACATATTTTAATCAAATGATCTGTGTTATTTTTCTTTTTGATAATTGTTTAGGTTTATGTTCTAAATTCTCTCATTTATCTTTATTATTATAACTTTCTGTAATACACTGAATTCTCATATTTTTAAAGACAGTATCTATCAAGCATTTTCTCCAATCCTTATTTCTCTAATTTTCTTTTTTGATATATATATAAATATAAATAACTGGAATAATGAAAAAATATATATTTTACATATATAACTGGTTTTAATATGTATGTATAAAACAGGAAGAATCATAATCATAATATATATTAGCATCTACTGTAAATATATTTATACTTTTAATATTATGTATACGTTGTAATACTTGATAATTTATATTTTATATTTATAGTTCTGACAATTTGTTTAGTTTTAGGCTTGTGGCCCCTGAGTTGCATGATGATTGCTAGGAATTTTGTAGTAGTTTTAAAATTCATTTGTCTACTTAACTTAGGTTGTTTTTCCTCTAGTAGCTTTTCCAAAAAGAGCTCATTGTAATTTATATTCTTTGGGTTTTTGAAAGTTCAAAATGTTTTCCTCTTGTCTCTACATTTGAATTATTCAAATTCTTCTTGTAAGATTTTTCAAGCATAGTGTCATTATATTCCATTCTTCAAAATTGCCATGGACAAACCTGAGATCAGCTTGGTATGTTTTATTATTTTAAGTGATATTTTTGCTTGAACACTCAGAGGTTTCCTTATTTTTGAAATACAATAGCATTATTAAGATGTGTTTTTGTTGGTTGTCTTATATTCATTTTCTCTGACAGAATGGACCATTTCAATCTGTTGATCCAAGTATTTTCTTTTTGAAAGTTTTCTTGAAATATATCTCAATTTTCTTTCTCGTGTTTTGTTCTTTTTTTCGGGAACACTGATCATATGTATAAATGTTCTCCCTAGTCTATTTTTTATTAGTGTAATTTTCCCTAAATTTACATAACTAATTTTTGTTTCATATAACACTGCTTTTTGTGAGCTTATCTTTACTATGTTTTTGTAAGACTATTATCCGCGTTTTGTGTAGTGCTTATAATATGGTCTTTATTACTTTAATGTTTTTATATTTTCTTTCCATCTTTTCTTAGCCCTCACTTCTCATACTTTGCTTTCTTCTGTCATTTCACCATATCATACCTAAGACAGATCTCATATCTTACATCTGTATTTTTGGGTTCTTTGATTTTGTTTTTTTAATGCCCATTGAGTCATGGAGGTAAATTTTGTCAGGATTTTCTTCTGTCTGTTGACAGCCTTTTTTGTAGGTGTCATTTTGGAGCCATCTAGGCTCACTGCAGCCTCCGGCTCCTGTGTTCAAGTGATTATCTTGCCTCGGCCTCCCGAGTAGGATGGGATTACAGGTGCATACAACCATGTCTGGCTAATTTTTGTATTTTTAGTAGAGACAGGGTTTCACCATGTGGCCAGGCTAGTCTCGAACTCCTGAGATCAGGTGATCTGCCCGCCTTGACCTCCCAAAGTGCTGGGACTACAGGCATGAGCCACCGTGCCCGGCCAACATTTTTAAATGAGTCTTCTATATGTGCATCCTTCTGTGAGAAGAGAAAAGCAATTTTTGCCCATTTCTCTTTGTTTTTGTCTTAAATAATCTTTAGTTCTTTTTGAATATTGCTTACTTTTGAATGAAATGAGTTATTGAGTTCTCAGACTGCATATGTAGGAAGTTTATGGGAAAGGGACCAAGCTGTGTTGCAGACTAGTAGGAGTTTCTGTATTTCACAGTAAAGTTATTTGTGTATGAAGGTCTGCCTCTATCTCTGTGTGTCTGTCTGCCTGTCTCTCTCTTTCTCTCTTGAGTGTGTGTGTGTGAGAGACAGTTGTTTAAGTCTTTATACATTTCTATTGTATCAGCCTTTGGACCTTTTCTTTTACTATAATTCATTAACAGACTGCTTCTTGTGAAACTGGCATATCTGTCTGTTTCTTTGCTTATTTCCCACTACTCATTGTGGCCTGTGCATCTCATTTCTATTTTTTAAAAAATGTGATTATTGGTTTTTGCTTCTTGTAGTACACCATCTGTTTTGGTGATTGTGCTCTCCTGACATGCTTAAGATCTGTTGCTGTAGGCTTCTTTCCTCAGGTTAATCCCACACAATTCATCATACATTGTAGTTTGGGATCAGAGATGTTTCTTAGTTTTTCCCAAACAGGACTTTACTTCTGTTATTGTGCTTCATCTAGCTTTGGGAGTGTTATCTGAAAGAAGAGATTAACTTAACACCAGAAGTCTCTTAGTTATGTTGATCTTACTATAAAGGTGCAAAATAGCGGGAGAAATTATTAAATGGAAGGAAATGTTAAAAGTAATTACGTTAGTAAAAGGGTAATAAAAAGCAAAAAAGACTGTTAGTGTTGTCATCCTTGATGTTCTCCAGGATATCATATATTGGTCTATTTTGAAACTTTCAGGGAAGTTTAGGAAAAGGAATATAAGATACAACATTGCAATACTTGGCCTTAATTTATGTCTTTGTTAATTTTTCTCTTTATCATCCTGAACAAGTGACATAACTAGTCTAAACTTCAGTTTCTTCATCTGTAAAATTTGGACAGTAATGGCTTTTTAAATAGTCACCTGTCATCTAGCAGGCATTCAATAAATATCTACCGTATTTGAATATAATATGGTAGATATTTATTTCAAGTGCCTTTAAAAATTCGTTTTTTAACTAGCAGATTTTACAAATTAAGGACATTAAAAAGTCTGAGTCTATGGTATATGAACACCATATGATCATATTATAAGAGGATTATGCCTGGGTAAATCTTTGGTTTTGATAACATACTGTATCTCTAATAGTTTTTCATCCCTGTAACATTTGACTGTTTTTAAAACATCAAACTCCAGACTTTCAATGTATTTTGTAATATAGTCTAATATAACAGTACTATTACCAATTACCTTTGTTTTTGAATTTTTGAGTCAATATATAAAAGGGTTTTTTTGTTTGTTTGTGACAGAGTCTCCCTTTGTTGCCCAGGCTGAAGTGCAGTGGCACCATCTCGGGTCACTGCAAGCTC